>NC_090439.1:454289443-454592473 GCF_031143425.1 Pleurodeles waltl | reverse complement strand
CCCTTGTGCATTTCACCCCAATAACCACAAAAACAGGACACTCAGTCACATCTGCATTCATCGGCATACTGAATGGGTCTTCCTGGGCTGGAAGGGTGGAGGGCCTGCCACTTACATTTTAAAGGTCAGTGGCCTGCCCTCACATGAAGGAGTGATAACCCCCCACTGAGGCTCTGGCTGACAGGACTGGGCTGAAAGGGGAGCCTGTACACTTCAAACCCACTCATTGAAGTCTCCCCCACTTTAAAGGCATTTTTGGGTATATAAACTGGGTCTCCGACCCCACCAACTCAGACACTTCTGGGCCTGCACCTGAACTCTGTCAGAAGACCTGCCTGTCTGCCCAAAGAACTCTCTCAACTGCTTTTCTGAGAAGAACAGCTTCTTTGCTGTTGCGCAGCTGCCCTACTGGCCTCTGACGGTGCTGGAAGGACTCTGCCTTCCCCCAAAAGTGCTCGCCAAGGGTTTGGATTGAGCTTGCCTCCTACTCTGAAATCTCAGGGACAGCTAAGACTTCAACTACTAGCTTTTTGCTAGTATCCGACTCCAGCGACTTGAGAAAGACTTCAGCGATGACACAGCCTGCTCACGCTCCATGGACTACGCTGCACGCAATAACCTCGGCCTGCAACGCAAGTCCAATATTGCTCTGACTCCACTGGCATCACTCAGGGTCATCACAACACTGCAAAGTCGACATATCACATCCTGACAGACTGGAACCAGCAGCCCCGCCGGGTCATGAGGAACCAACGCATCCTGGACAACAACGCATCATTGCCTCCTGCAGTGCGGAAGCAACGCCTCTTTCCTCGGCAGCATAAGGGATTGATGCCGCACCGACTCCAGAGACATCTCTTTCCAAAGTCCTTGTTCTTTGTTTTTCAAAAGATACTGTACTTGGGGGTCCGTGTGACTCTGACCAGTGGTGTCGGATTGTTGGAAATGACTCAGTTAACAACACCGTGATAGCCCGAGTTGGAACTATTGTGCTTCGAGGCACTTTAGTTGGATTTAATCTTTAAAAATTCATAACTCTGCTTGAGTACATTGGATTTTCATTGTTTCAACAGTATTTTATTCAGATGAATATTCTCTAATTTACTACACCTGTGTGGTGTCTTTTTGTGGTGTTTTCACTGTGTTATGGTGTACGTTCTGCACAAATACTTTACACATTGCCATCTAAGGTAAGCCTGACTGCTCAGTGCCAAGCTACCGGAGAGTGGGCACAGGATAATTTGGATTGTATTTTGACATACCCTGACTAGGATTGTGGTTCCTACTTGGACAAGAGTGTATACCTCTGCCAACTAGAGACCCCATTTCTAACAATAAGGGATAAGGAGCAGAAGGCCACACTGGTTACACATTGCACAGCACACAACATTCACATCCTTGCCTGCACCCCACCACAGGCGTGCACAAGGGAGAGTGTGCACATAGCACATTCACGCACAGGCTTTCCAGTCAGCCAACACACTGACCCACAATGAGCATGCACGACCAAGGAGCAGATTTACCAAACTGTCAGACAACGCAGCACAGCAGCAAAAAATGCTGCCCTGCATTGTGTGACAGAGAGGAAAAAGGAGAGTGCCATATCTACAAAGTATGGCTTTCTCCTCCCCTCTCCCTAGCGCCGGCACGGATTTTAGCTGCCGTGCACCACACACACACACACTTTTGCGTCATAGTGTAGAGGTGTGTGCATGAGTCTAGGATAGGTTTTGTACTGGAAGGTTACAAAGGGACGAGTACCCTTCAAGTACAAAATATTATGCCTAGACAACTTAAACGTCTTTTTTTACTTTGTATGTGTGCTGCACAGTGCAGCACATATGCCAAGTGAGAAAATAAAGAAGAAATTAAAACATTTCTTCTTTTAATGCCTGGTTTCAAAAGGCATTATTTTTTTACACAAAACCCTGTCAAACATTCTTAGTGGATAGGGTTTTGTATCAAAACATGTGGGTGTTTGCATGAGAACGTAATGCCCCTTGATGCTTAGTAATGCAAAGCAGTGCTTTGCTCTACTTTACGTGACTGATAGTCATTTACCAGCGCAAAACAGGTTTTGTGTTGGAAAGTAAATAATAAAAATATTTTGTACTGGTTTGCATGACTTTCACGAGACAAGCCCAGTTAAAAATATTAGTAAATCACCCCCCAACTGTCAAAATTGTTTTCAAAATGTGCATCTTCTTCAATAAAAAACTGACACCAACTTGCCAATTATAATGATAAGAACAAAGGGCAATATTTACAAGGCCCGCTGCGCCACAGGAGCATCCCTTTTGAGACACTCCTGTGGCACAAACTGCAGAGCCATATTTACAAGGCCAAGTAAAACCACCCTGCGTGGCTTTTCATGGACTTGTAGACATGGCATGAGACAATGCAGCGCAAGTCGCTGCGTTGCCTCACAGTGCATTAGTGAGGCACGTCATGAGTGTTACAGTGGGTGTTCCCACGTAACACACATGACATTTGACACATTCCCAGATTTACGAGAAACCATGAACCTGGGAATGCATCAAAAGCCTACACCTCCTCAGTGGTGGCATAAGGGCGGCGCAATGGGGAGAAAAAACATGATTTCTCCCCGTTTTTTCCTGTTGGATGTGTGCTGCATTCTGCAGCATAAATAGAAGGAGGAAATCACCCCCATTGATTATTTTTGTGAAGGAAGATGTCCCTTCCTGCTCAAAAACAATCATCCCCACAACACAGACAGCCTTGCACCGTGGTGCAAGGGTGCCTGCGTTGGTGCATGGCAGCTATTTATGCACCAGCACAGATGAGAGGACAGAAATGCACCATATCTTGTAGATACAGCGCATGTCTCCCCTTTCCCAGTGGTGCAGGGCAGCGCAGCAAGAGACTTGCTGCGCTGCCCTGTGCCATGGGCCTCATAAATATGACCCTAAGAACTGATCGAACCATATATAGAAAGGGACTGCGTTGCCCTTGTGTCATCCAGGGTGTCACACAGGGAACTCAATCCCCAAGTCAAAACCTTGAATGGCCCTGCTTTTCTTGGTCAATATGGAGCAACGCAAGGCAGCGCAAGTCAAAGCCATGCGTTACTCTGCCCTGAGAAGGTGTTCATGGGTATTCCCCTGAATCCACTCATGGATTTTAACCCATTCCCAGATTTATAAAGGCTTGTAAACCTGGGAATGTGTCAAAATGCTATGCTTTCTCAGAGGAGGAGCAATGAGGAGAAATATCTATATCAGAATGCAGCAGACTTAGGGCCATATTTATACTTTTTGACGCAAAACTGCGCAAACCCAGCTAATTCTATTTCTTTGTGCCACCCGGGCATCAAATATGGATCCCAGAAGCCAGGAGAGACCCCAGGGAAACCCCAATCGACCAGGACCCAGGAGAGGGAGAAGAAGAAAAGGAAGTGTCGTTTCAGTGCAGAGGAGCAGGAAATAATGGTCAGAGAGGTGACGGAACACCACCATCAACTTTTTGTCACCTCAAAATTGCCAATTAGGAGGAGAGAGGCAATTTGGCAACAAATTGTCGACAAGATCAACAGTGTGGCAGAGGTACGGAGAACAGTCACGGAGTTCAAGAAATGCTGGCATGACTGCAAGCACAGGACGAAGGAAAAAATGGTAAGGAACAGGAAGGCAGCACTGCAGACTGGAAGTGGGAGTCCAGCACTGCAGGAGGCCCTGGACCAGATGGAGGAGATGGTGGCAGCCACCATCCCAGAGGAGATCGTCACAGGAATTCAAGGACAGGACAGTGCAGACTACCAGGAAACAACACAGATGCAGGGTAAGTTGCATGGGGGACAAAAATGCCTAAATGTTAACTGCAAGCAGGGGGAGGTACATACCTACTACACAATGCATGTCAGCCATGGAAATCAGGCAGGGGAAAGGGCAAAGGGGCATGGGACGGGTGCATGGGCTGTGCAGGGGAAACCAGGGGCACAGCACAACACTACACCAACAACCTTTGCATGGGGATACTCTGCCATGCCAAGGCTGTTGGAAAGGCAAAGCCAGTCCAGGAGGGTAGGGTAGAACATAAAACTGAGCTGCTGTCACAGGACAGCTGGTATTGTCACAACATGAACTAGTGCCCAATTTCCAGTCTCAGGTCATATCCGAAAGTGGCATTTACCATTGGCAACAGTTGCCACTACTACCTGTGCTGTGTGTGCTGGTCAAGTAGCAAATGGCAGGTAGGTGCACATGGATCAAACACACCCAAAATAGAGGGTTCAGGATGACAATGTTATCAATCCCCTTTAATTCCTAACAAAGTGTAAATCGCATCAAATGCTCATGTCTATAGGCGCAATAAACATCATGTATTGTTACTTACATTAAGAAGTACACAGCAGTAATGTCATACCCAGGCTGCCCATTCCAGGGCCCACCCCGTGCCTGTGTTACAATAGCCGCAAAGCCACCTTGCAACATCTCAACTGTCATACCCAAATGTCAGGTAGCGAACTCTGACCCTGCATCCTTGCAGGCAGGTCGCTTCCTCCTCACCACTGCTCCGGTAAGTGCTGCCATTGTTTTGGGCTTCTTTGGGCGTGTCTGGGCTTGTTTGGGCATGTTTGGGCTTCTTGGCTTCTCCTCCCCCGGAAGGCCCCGCCTCCCTCCCTCCTCCTCAGAGCTCTTCCTGCTCCTGACTCCTGCTGCCTTCGCCCCCCGCACTCCCATTGGAGGTTTCCCTCCCTCCTCCCAGCTGCCACTCCCTCCCACCTCCCCTCTTATGCCGGCCGCAGCGCGAGGTTAGAAGCGACCTCTGACCCTGCATCCTTGCAGGCCGGTACCTTCCTCCTCACCACTGCTCCGGTAAATGCTGCCATTGTTTTGGGCTCGTTTGGGCTTGTCTGGGCTTGTCTGGCCTTGTCTGGGCTTGTTTGGGCTTGTTTGGGCTTCTTGGCATCTCCTCTCCCGGAAGGCCCCACCTCCCTCCCTCCTCCTCAGAGCTCTTCCTGATCCTGACTCCTGCTGCCCCCCGCACTCCAATTGGAGGTTTCCCTCCCTTCCCCCAGCTGCCACTCCCACCCACCTCCCCTCTTATGACGGCCGCAGCGCGGACGCGCCGCTGGCGCACCGAAGGCACGCCAAAGGCAAGCCCATCTGCACCCGTCCGCGCCAAGACCGCGTCCAGCGCCAGACCCCCTGGCCAACACACCTCCCGTGCCACCGAACACCTTTACACTGCCAACGAACTCCACGCCCTTAATCCAGGACGCTCCTCTATCTGCTTCTAGTCCACACCGACGCACACCAAAGGACCCTTCTCCTGCAAAGCCTGCAATTTCACCTGCAACCTAACCTCCAAACTCCAAATCAAAACAGACAACCGCCTAAGATTCATCCTACTTAACACCCCCTCCATCCACAAACATGCAATTGAACTTTGGGACCTCCTGACCACATACTCGCCGGATGTCGCATTCCCCACCGAAACCTGGATGAATTCAGCCTCAGAACCAGGACGTAGCCGTAGCCATACCAGAAAACTACAAGATCACCAGAAGAGACCGAATCAACAGACCAGGAGGAGGAATCGCCATAGTCCACAAAAACACCATAAGAGTCTCCACAAACTGCCACGACACCATCAACTCCGCCGAGCACCTCCACTTCAAAATCCACATCAACGCCAACAACACACTCAGAGGAACACTGGTCTACAGACCCCCCGGACCCAGACAGCAGTTCTGCGCCGACATCGCCGACGCCATCAGCTCCCAAGCCCTCGCCTCAACAGACTACATCTTCCTCGGTGACCTAAACTTCCACCTAGAAAATAACAACGATATCAACACCACCAACCTAATCGACAACCTCGACAACTTCGGCCTCAAGCAACTCGTCACTACACCCACCCACACCGCAGGCCACACACTCGACCCCATCTTCTCAGCCAGCAACCACGTTTCTTTCAGCCACACCACCAAACTCAGCTGGACAGACCACTGCTGCATCCACTTCTCCTACCAAAAACCAGTCACTCACCACCACCGCACACAACCCCCCAGACGCAACTGGAGCAAAATATCAACAGATCAACTGATCTCCACTCTCGCCCGGGCCCCACCCCCTGGGACCCCGGACCCCAACACAGCCACCACCAACCTGCATCGCTGGATAGAAGATTGCGCCAACACCCTCGCACCGCTCAAAAAAAAACCAAACACCTCCCACAGAATCAAGGGCAGCTGGTTCACTCCAGAACTACAGGAATCCAAACGGCTATGTCGCAGAATGGAAAAAACCTGGCACCTTGACCCTACCAACTCCAACCACATCGCTTTCAAGGATGCCCTACTCAAACATCACCAACTGATCCGCACCACCAAAAGGACCCACTTCAAAAACTGCATCGACGCCAACGCTCACAACAGTAAAGAGCTCTTTGTCATCGTCAATGAGCTCTCCACCCACAGGACCTGCTCCAACGAACCCCCGCCATCACAGGAGTTCTGCGACTCACTGGCAACCCACTTCCATCGAAAGATAGAAGAAATCCACAATAGCTTCAAACCCCACACCCACCAGCTGACTACAAACACCCAAGAACCCAACGGTCAGAGCAACACCCACCTCCTCCACACCTGGACCCCCGTCAACATAGAGGACACCGCCACCACCATGGCCTCCATCCACTCCGGATCACCATCGGACCCCTGCCCACATCAATCTTCAATAAGGCAAACATCATCATGGCCCCCCACCTCTGCAAAACCATCAACAGCTCCTTTGAGTCAGCCACCTTCCCAGAAAGATGGAAGGACGCAGAAATCAACGCCCTGCTGAAGAAACCAAAGGCAGACCCAGACGACCCCAAGAACTACCGGCCGATCTCCCTCCTCCCCTTCCCAGCCAAGGTCATCGAAAAAATCATAAATAGCCAACTATCCCGGTTCCTGGAAGACAGCAAGGTACTCGACACCTCCCAATCCGGATTCCGCAGAAACCACAGCACCGAGACTGCACTCATTGCTGCCACAGACGACATTAGGACCATGCTCGATGAAGGAGGAACAGCAGCACTCATCCTTCTGGACCTCTACGCAGCTTTCGACACAGTATGTCATCACACTCTCCACACACGCCTCCACAACGCTGGAATCCGCGACAAGGCACTCGACTGGATCTCGTCATTTCTCTCAGGCAGAACCCAGAGAGTCCGCCTCCCACCATTCCTGTCAGAAGCCTCCAGAATCATCTGTGGCGTTCCCCAAGGATCTTCGCTCAGCCCCACGCTCTTCAACGTTTACATGGCCCCCCTCGCCAACATCTCACGAACCCACCACATCAACATAGTTTCCTACGCAGACGACACCCAGCTCATCCTCTCCCTCATGAAAGACCCTACAACTGCAAAGAACAACCTCCACAACGGACTTCACGCCATCACCAGCTGGATGGAATCAAGCCACCTCAAGTTAAACACAGACAAGACAGAAATCCTCATCTTTGGCACCAATCCCTCAACTTGGAATGACTCCTGGTGGCCCACCTCCCTAGGAACCGCACCCTCACCCACCACCCACGCATGCAACCTAGGCTTCATCTTGGACTCCACACTCAGCATGACTCAGCAGGTCAATGCCATCTCCTCTTCCTGCTACAACACTCTCCCCATGCTCGACAAAATCTTCAAGTGGATTCCCGTCAAAACCAGGAAAACTGTCACCCACACCCTGGTCAGCAGCCGATTGGACTACGGAAACGCCCTATATGCAGGAATAACAACCAAACTCCTAACAAAGCTGCAAAGAATCCAGAACGCATTCGCCCGCCTCATTCTGGACATCCCATGCCGCGACCACATTTCCCCCCACCTCAGAGACCTTCACTGGCTACCAGTATCCCTCGCCTCCATCCCCCGCATACGCCGCACCACCGCCGGAGGAAGATCCTTCTCGCAACTAGCCGCCAAGACCTGGAACTCCCTACCGCTCCACCTTCGCCAGACCCAAGACTTCTTGACATTCAGGAAATGCCTCAAGACATGGCTCTTCGACCAGTAGCCCCTCCCCCAGCGCCTTGAGACCCTAACGGGTGATTAGCGCGCTCTATAAATCCTTGATTGATTGATTGATTGATACTGGTAAGACAACAGCATTGACGGGGAGGACATGTGTGTCTAGCTAGTGAAACGCCCCCTCACAGTCATACGAGGAAATGAAACACTGCTAGGCCCATCAGTGCAATGCAATGTAGCACATATTGGCAAACCTCAACATGACACACTACCAATGCTGACACCTGTATCGTGCCATGGCAATGCTATACATAGTATGTGCTTGGTCTCAGCACCGCATTGGTGTATGTGCAATATCAGAGACTGGGTCAGTCCCATATTGTTAAGTGTGGTGCAAGTGGCATCAGAACACCCACAGCCATTGCAATGCCTCACGATGCTAATGGAAGTAAAGGGAGGCTTGAGTAGGACAAGAAGGTGGCAACACAGAATTTGGACAGAACCTACACCTAGAGGATGTGACGCAGACGATTCTCCAAACTGCCCACACTACATGTGACATGCAGGTGGGGCATAGGCCTGTGAGAATGCTAATATGAATGACAGGAACAATGAACAGGAACCAAGATTACAATGTCTCACTAATAGGAAGTCAGTGACGTCACATTACAACTCCCACAACACAGACACACTAACTGTACAATATCTCATTGCAGAGGACAATGGCTCTCCTGTGGATATGCCTGTCGTGGACTTCTCTGATGACATGGATGACGAGCTGACAACCATTAGCCAGCAAACCCTCCAAGATGTCCTTGGAACCCTCCAGAACCCACCTTCAGTCGCAAGGAGAAGCACAGAAGTAGCAGCCATCATAGAGAAGCCTTGAGGGGATGAGCATGTGCATGATGTCATCTGCAGAACAGTCAGCAGCCATGCAAGTGCAACAATCCCTACCGCAAGGACTACAACAGTGTGTGAGGGATTTCAACACAGCAGTTAGGGAGTTGCCACAACACCTGGCATCCCAAACATTTCACTGCGTGCACGACTGCAATCATGACCCCCTGAGGGCCAACCTGGCTGCCTACCACAGCGATGTAGCTGCTATACTCAAGAACCAGCAGCTCCTCCTTGCTGCAGTAATGCCATTAATAGCCCCACAGTTGGCAGCTACTGGGAATTCAGAGTCCACGTCTTCAAACACTGAAGTGTATGTTGCCCCTTCAAACCAACCACCACCAAGGGCAGAGGAGACGGCACACACATCAGAAGATGAAGACGTGGAACAGATCACCTTCACCAGTAGGAGTACCCGGTAGCACCAGTCCATGCCACATGGGCACTGATTACCTATGTCCTGTGCTTGTCAACATGCCAGTCTTGCCACAGTTGGTAACATGCACTGTTCTCCAGCACACTGTTTACCTTACCACTATGCCTTGCAATTGTCTCTCACTACCTGATTGGCAATTCATGTTCCTCTGCACTGAATGACACTTCACCACAGCATGTCCAATGACATGTCCCTCACCATTGCACTTGTGTTGCGTCACAATAGAAGGCGTCACACTAATGGACTTACAATTCTGGTCTATATAAATATTGCACTACAGCACTTTAAAATAAATAGCTCTTACACAACCACTTTGTCTCTGTGTAATGTGACACATCAACTGTGTAGGAGATTTGTGATGTATGTAACATGTCATTGGCCACAGAATGGCAATACAACAGTGTAGAAAGCATGGGGGATGATAACTATGCACAAGGGTCTGGATTGTATCATCATCTGTGCTTCCTTAGCCTTATAGCTGAAGTTAAAAGATCACAAACAGTATAATGCTGTGTAGAACTGAATATGTCAGGTCCAAAGTATGTACAAGATGAAACTCAATGTGGCCCACATTCCCTTCAAGACAATCATTATGTATGTGACATTTGACTCTAAACTTTAATCACACACACACACACCATACAGCAGGAATAGATGTGTACGAGTGTATGGACAAAGATGTAACCTGGGAGTTCAATGTAAGAAATGATAGGCGTGAGTTATGTATACAGAACTTCATAATATTATGACATCACTCAGCTTATCAGGGTTCCCATGAACATCAGGCTGCAGGCAGATGCCCCACAGTGCCCAAGATTCCAACACAGGACTCAATCGATGACAGATTTAAAATCACACCAACCTTTACAACACATTGGGAACCATAGTTACCTTGAGTGGTGGGTGCAAAGGATGGCAGATGCATAGAGAAGTAGCTTTGTTGTAGCTGCCAATGTGACAGCTCATTTGGAAGTGGGAATAACCATGTCCAGAATGGGATTTGGATGCAGGATGGAACACAAATGCAAATACAAAATTGACACTGTACACTCATGCAAAGGCCCTGCTCTCCAAGCACATGACACATACTGTAAAGGAGTATGTAAAACGTTATTATATCAGTAGGAAAGGAAACTTATACTATGGGAAACACCTAAAATAACCTAACCTATCCTAACTATACATTACCCACAACTGGCCCTAACTACCCTAAGCTATGCTTACTTACCACATGTAACTAAACACTCTAAACATCAACCCCCCACCCCTCTTATATGACGGGACACGTGTAGGACAACATGTAATAACCTAAACACATACTAATTTATCCTAAACAAATATATGTTGTTTGTATTTTTTATTTTATCTTTTTTTTTATACACATAAACCCCAACATCACCCCCCACCCACCCACAAACAAACATGTAATAATATAACACCCTCCACCCCAGCCCACTTATCCTAACTAAACTGACAGCCTACTCTAACCTAACACTAAGCCCCCTAAACCCACTAAAGAAAACAACGAGGAAAGAGGAGGGAGGGGATGGAATTGTGGGTGAGGATCAACAAGTCATAAATTGGCCCCTGCAGGATCTTCTTAATCTCCCACAGTCTCCTGCTATGGCGGGCCACCTCCTGCTGTAGCCTGTCCATCCGGTGCAACATACTTTGCATGTCACATTGTAGTGTCCTGAATTCAGTCACGTCCAATACAGCAGCTGGGGTCGTCTGGGCAGCACTTGTTGAAGCTGGTGCTTGGGTTGGAGGGGGAGGTGCAGAAGGTGCTGCTTGTGGGCCCTTTACTGACGAGGTTGAGGGCCCTGCTGGAGTGCCTGTCCTCCCTGGGGCCACTTAGGTCTGAGCTGTGGTGGTGGTGGCAGTTGTGGGCAATGCTGGCCCCCCCTTGGGCAAATGCCCCCATACCCAAGTGGCTCTCTCATGACGATATCTCCTTGCCATATTGCTGAACCCAGACGCCACATTGAGTATGTGGCAGTAACGCACTGCTCGCCCCTGAAATTCCCGTATCTCCTGGGCATTCATGTTGGCAGCTGTAAAAATAGAGACAGGCAAACATTAGTGACATCATTGTGTGATACATGTACAGATGATATTCTATCACTTCATCAAATATAGCACATACAGTCCAAATCACAGTACAGATGATAGAATGTCCCTGAGGAATGACATGCCAACGCAGCCTACCCATCAACTATCTAACAGCACAGCATTGCACAAAAAGGTGTGTACTTAATTAAATGATCTGTGCATATTTGTACTGCTATTAGTCACATAACAAATGCTGCAAGTACTCAACATGTCCCAGGCAGAATAATCACTATCTTCAGGATAAGATTCAAGGCACACAAGACCTGTGATTTGTATATGGAACTACCAGGACAGTATGCAGTTGGTAATCATGAGGGGGCATTGTAGGTTGGAACACATGATGCTTGAATTACATGTCTGTCATCTACACTGTGACCATCACACCTAGCTACACATATTTTCTACCCCTAACCCTGTGCCTCAAGGGTGGATGGACATGCAACACATACTTTCAAACATCAAGGACAACCATGAAGCTTTGGACAGCTGTACATGGATTTAGTCAGTCTACCACAGGTAAGAAGGCCTGCCAACTAGGATTGAGTCAACCATTGGACAATCACGTCTACATTCATTTTTTCTATTTGCGGACAATTGTCAACATCTTTAGATCTCACTGACACATTTCCAAAATCAAGCACATTGATGCAAGCACCCATCTGGCCTTGACCTGCATGCACGCCTATGACATTTCACTCATGTGCCACGTAAATGGAGTACAACATGTGGAGGTAGATGCTGCGGGACAGTCACCCCTACAGTCCTACATGTTCATTACTTAACAGGGATGCGTAACTCTGTGTGTAAAACTGATTTATCACTGTTCTGTGTGAATTACGGTATGACTTGCTGACTAAATTATGACACTGGACACCTCCAAATCAATTTTTGGCATACATGTAGCAACAAATCACCTTGTTCACCTGCCCATGCCTATTGCACACCACTCGACTCACAATAGATGACTCTCTGCCGCTGACTGTCTAACTCTTCCATGGAACAATATGTCAACCTCCAGCCAAGTCGCATATCAGATCACGTGCCAGCACATCATATCTTACAATGAGTCCAACACACAGGAGTCAATCACACAACAGCTGCAAACACAACACAGAACAAACATATTAACACTTACTGGATACATCTGGGTCCGCAAATCGAGCCACTTCACCTATTGTGTAGGGGGCTGGTCCACCTGTAAAACATGGAAGGGTGATATGTGCTCAATGTTTGCTCACTGTACAAAACTTGGAACAACAAATCACTGTGTGTGACATCTTATATGACAGAGCTGCACATCAGGCATGTAGACACTCCATAAAACATACCACTGCAAACATGCATTGACACTGTCACTCCAGGGAGTTATAGACACACATATGCACACATGCACTAGCCCTAACAATCATGTGGTGCCAAACATGAATACTCAGTTTTGTGCTTAATTCATTCCAGAGGGTACTCCATTTCATCATTTGGAATTGGGAGACACATGCAATGCCCCATTCCTGGTGCACTGTAATACCAGTGACTCAGGTATTGTGGCTTGTGCATCAAGGGACAATGAGTAACTGTGTGATGCTCATGTGGGCTCATTTGCGTTCATGAATTATTGTGCTTTCAGTGGTCCATAATAGGTGTGCCAGTGTTCTATGTAGGTTACATATGCCACATTGACAGTGTACCCTGAGCCGTATATGCCGCCTATGACAACATGATGGCAGGGATCCTGTGTGTTACTTGATTACAATCTTACGCTATACATGGATTGGCCACTTTTCTGATTCAAATCAACAAAAAGATATATGCTGACTGTGTCTTAGTTGATCATCCTTGACAGAATGCACGGGCACAGGTGTAGTCATTGCACCTGAAATATGTTACTCTGGGCCCTATGTACCTATATCAGGTATTGTAAATCACACTTTGCCAGAATCAGGAACTTTGAATTGCCAAGTTGGGTGATCAGTGGTAGTACAACCGAACTGACACTGTCCGCTAATAAAAACATGGGTTAGCAAATGTCCGACTTCTGCAATCATGATGAGGTAGGTCTCTATTTGAAAGCACCTTGGGAATGGCGGCACTCACAGGAATGCTGGCCTGCTGATGTTAGCATACCACCATGTCTGTGACAGCCTTCATACTGAGAAGTTAACATTTGTACACATGCTGCACTATATCAGCAGGGGTGTACCATAAGTAAAATAACAACGTATGTCATCACTAAAATGGTATAATGGAAGCAGCCAGTGGTTCCTTGCACAACATCATGCTAAAAACTAGTTTGTGATGATGCATTCGCAAAGAGCAGGGATCCCATGATGACCCATTCACTTTACAAAATAGTTTGGCACTAAAGTGACACAGATGGTAACTGCACTAGCTCAGTACCAGCAATTGTGCCCATGCCCAACATGTTATTGGACCCTGCTACTCAATGATAGGATTTAAATGCCTACCCTGATACTTTTGCATCCAGAAATAATGCAAATGCAGCACAAACAAAGTAGAACTATGGCCCTAAGATAATAGCGGAGGTTAGGAAGAGCTTGGTACGTATGGCCATGAATACTGTTCGGACATGGTTACAAAAAACTGGGGACTACATTGGTTCTTTGTATTACCATGTGAAATACATCCCATTCCTGGTACACTCACAGGCCCTGATTCATAATTTTGTTTGTGCCACATTACCATCATCTATTGACGCAAAAGCTGCACTAAATTACAAAATAAATTTGACTTTTGTAAGTTTGCGCGGCTTTTACTTCAACAAATGACAGCAGTGCGTTGCAAAAATTGTATAAATCAGGGCCACAAACATTGCATGCAGCATGTCACAAATTCTGCTACTGTCACTCCACAGCATTGTACTGTACACATTAGTCAATTTTGTACTCACCAACAGGGCCACCAATCACCACACCCAGGTGGTCCAGCAGGTCCTGCTCTCGGGCCACCATGTCAGCCCAGCGATGCTTAAGCTGGTGGTCATTGAGCTGGCTGTTGACTATGCACCGCAGGTGGAACAACACCTTTGCCCACCTGAGCCTTCTTGCCTCCGTGTGATACCCCTGTATCACCTAGCCCCCTGCCTCCAACATCAGGGGGAGGAAGTGGCACACCAGCCACACAAATGCCCCTAGCTCCTCCTCACCCATTCGCCCCAGACGTGGCCTTCCCAACATCTCAACAAAATTAGAAGAGAAAAGGGTAAAGAGGGAAAAACAGAGAAAGGAGGTAGGAAAAGGAAACTTAACTAACCCACAAACAGCCCAACAATACCCCAACTAACAATACCCACAAACAGACTCCCAACAGTACAAAGACAAATCTAATTACAATAAATGGCGAAAAAACACTTACACAGGATACCACAGACACTTACAAAACACCAAAATACAATATCAATAGCACACAGGAGACAAAGTCACAATATTCACAGAGACAAGTCAAGACACAGCCACACAGTCTAGAATAATCACAGATTGGAAAGTGAAAGTACACCCACTGTACCATTTCTGCAAACAGGATATCGTATTACATCACTTCCTGTCTCCATTGCTGGACTTTTTTTGTAGTGCGTGTAATTTTATGATGGGGTTTGCATCAATATTTATTTACGCATATGCCTGAAAATTCCCCAGCATTCAAGGATCAATACATTTTAAATGGATAACCCCATTCCTGGGGTGCGGTGGTGGAATTAACGCTAGTGACCAATTGATTTATAATGGGTGTGTGAGCGTCATTTTTTAACGCATATGCATCATATTTTGACGCATATGCGTCTTTTTTGACAGGCTTGCATAAAAAAATCTGTCTTAAACTGTGTTTGTGTGATTTTATAATTGTTAACATGCATACAGCCTATAACTATACAAAGATAGGATGGTATGACCTACAATGTGTGTTCTAGTGTTTGGGCACATGTGGCAGACCATACTACTGCGGCCCATGATACTCATGTTATTGTGCAGGATTAGCTGTCTTAACTGACGCAACAGCAACACAAAATTTGGAAAAAGAAATAGGAATTTTCTTGTTTGAGCAGGTGTTGCATCAACAGAGGACAGCAAGGCTATGCTACTTAACAAATAGACTCATGGCCTGTGTGTTGTCTGTTCAAATTATTGTTGTGCCTCTGTGGGAACGTCATGAAAAAGACATTGGCGTCATGTGCATGTATGAATGTGTTATAAATATGTATAACCATCAGATGACATTCATTGAGATACATCAGTCATGAGAAGTGTTTATAATATCTGTTGCCTCTTTTGCTGTGTGTACTTGCTTGACATTGGGGACAAAACATTTCCCATGACTAACTATACACAGGAAAGATCGAAGACAGTTGATAATGGCTTTGTCAGATATGTTACCCCTCACATGTAATGAAATGTTGGGTACCACTTCATGGTCACTCGTGTGTATCCTACCCATGAGTCAGGCATTTGAACATGCTAGGTAGGTATAGTGTTTGTGATACATAAGCCCATATTTATACTTTTTGACGCAAAACTGCGCCGATGCAGTTTTGCGTTAAAAATATTACCGCTAACGCCATTTCTTTGCGCCGTGCGGGCGTCAAACTTATACTTTGACACACGGCGGTGCAAACCACAGGTGTGAGTCTTTTTTTTTTACTCAAACCACTGCGTCACGTCATAAAGGAAAATGATGTTAACGCGTCGAAAATGACTGTGAGTCGGATTATGACGTCGCAAACCGGATACGCACCGTTTTTTGACGCAATTGCATCAAAAAGCACCGCAAAAACTGCAAAATGTGCATAGGAGAGCCAAAATGGATCCCACATGCTTGCACAGACCCCAGGAAGATGACAACAGTCCAGGAACCAGCCTGGAGGACCCACACAAGACCCAGGACAGGGAGAAGAAGAAAAGAAAGTGTCGCTTCAGTGCAGAGGAGCAGGAAATTCTGGTTAAAGAGGTGACGGAACACGAGCACCAACTGTTTGTCACCTCAAAGTTGCTAATCAGCAGGAGAGAGGCAATCTGGCAACAAATTGTTGACAAGATCAACAGTGTGGCAGAAGTACGGAGAGCAGTCATCGAGTGCAAGAAATGCTGGCATGACTGCAAGCGCAGGACCAAGGAAAAGATGGCCAGGAACAGGAAGGCAGCACTGCAGACTGGAGGTGGGAGTCCAGCACCGCAGGAGGCCCTGGACCAGATGGAGGAGATGGTGGTAGCCGTCATCCCAGAGGAGATCGTCACAGGGATTCAAGGACAGGACAGCGCAGACTTCCAGGAAACAACACAGATGCAGGGTAAGTTGCATAGGGGACAAAATTGCCTAAATGTTAACTGTAAGTGGGGGGGGCATACCTACTACACAATGCATGTCAGCCCTGAAAATCAGGCAGTGGAAAGGGCAAAGGGGCACAGCACGGGTGCATGGGCTGTGCAGGGGAAACCAGGGGCACAGCACAACACTACACCAACAATCTTTGCATGGGGGTACTCTGCCATGCCAAAGATGTTGGAAAGGCAAAGCCAGTCCAGGAGTGTAGGGTAGAACGTAAAACTTGGCTGCTGTCACACAACAGCTGGTATTGCCACAACATGAACTAGGGCTCAATTTCCAGTCTCAGGCCATATCCGCAAGTGGTATTTACCATTGACAACAGTTGCCACTACCACCTGTGCTGTGTGTGCAGGTCAAGTAGCTAATGGCAGTTATGTGCTCATGGATCAAACACACCCAAATTAGAGGGTTCAGGATGACAACGTTATCAATCCCTTGAAATCAAGACAAATGTCCTAATCCAGTCAAATGTGATTGTCTAAAGTTGCTACAAACATCAGCCATTGTCATTAACATTAGGAGGTACACAGCACTAATGCCATAGCCATGCTGCATATGTCAGGGTCCAACATGTGCCTGGGTCACAATAGCTCCAATGACACCATGCAACATCCCAAATGTCATACTGCTCAGACAACAGGATTGAGGTGGAGGACACATGTAACTGGTTACAGAAATACTCCTGCACAGTCAGAGGAGGACATAGAACACTGCTATGACTATCAGTGCAATCCAATGTACCACACATTCCCCAAAATCAGCAGTACATATTACCAATGCTGACATCCATATTGTGCCATAACAAAGCTAGACATAGTATATGCTACATCTCAACTACATATAGGTGGATGTGAAAGAGCAGAGACTGGGGAAGGTCCAGATTGTTAAGTGTTGTGCTAGTGCCATCAGAGCATCCACAGCCAGTGAAAGGCCTCACCATGAGAATGGAAGTTGACGGAGGGTTGAGAAGGACAAGAAGGTGGCAATTCACAATTTGGCCTGAACCAACACCTAGAGGACGTGATGCTGACAAGTCCACAAACTGACCACAATACATGTGACATGTAGGTGGGGCATAGGCCTGGGCGAATGCTAATATGAAAGACAGGAACAGTGAACAGGAATCAAGATCACAATGTTAAAATAATAAGGTAGGCATGTCACATTACAAAGCCCACAACACAGACACACTAATTGTACCGTATCTCATTGCAGAGGACGATGGCTCTCCTGCGGATATGCCTGTCCAGAACTACCCTGATGACATGGATGACGAGCTGACAAACATCAGCCAGCAGACCCACCAAGATGTCCTTGGAACCCTCCAGACCCCACCTACAGTCACCTAGGAAGAGCCCCGAACTAGCAGCCATCACAGAGGACCCACCCACCACCCCACTTGTACAACTTGCCAGCTCCAACACAGCTGAGGACTCTGACGACCCTGGCACCAGCTTTGAGCGAACTGCAGTTGGAGTACGGCCGGAGAGGGCCAAGGAGGTGCAGGTGGGGATGCAAACTATGGCAGCCAGCCTAGAGGGGGTGCGTTCGTGCATGATGTCAACTGAAGAACAGGCAGCAGCTCTGCAAAGGGCGAACAACAATCTTGCAGGAAGTTGAAAAAAGGTTGAAGGAAATCAGCACAGCTGTAATAGTTTTGACCCAACACCTACAACAACAATCCTGTCAACGCGTGCACAAATGCAATATTGAACCCCTCAGGGCCGACCTGGCTGCCTACCACAGTGATGTGGCTGCTATTCATAAGAACAAGCAGCTCCTCCTTGCTGCAGTACTGCCCTTAAGACAGCCACAGTTAGCAGCTACCGGGATGTCTGACTCCACGTCTTCAAACACTGAGGTGTGTGTTGGCCCTTCACAACCACCACCACCAAAGGCAGAGGAGACTACACACACATCAGAAGATGAAGACGTGGAACAGATCACCTTCACCCGTAAGAGTACCCGGTAGCAATAGTCCCTGCCACATGGCCATCTATTACCAAGGTCCTGTGCTTTGTAACATGCCAGTCTTGCAACAACTGTACTCAAACACTGTTCTTCAACCCACTGTTTATCTTGTCAGCCTGCCCTGTGATTGTCTCTCACTAACATATTGGCAAATCCTGTCTCCCTGCACTGTCTGACACTTCACCCCAGCATGTCAAATGACATGTCCTTTTGCACTTGTGTAGGGTCACAATGGAAGATGTCACACTAATTGACTCACAATCATGGACAATGTACATATAGCACTACAGCACTTTTAAATAAATAGCACTTACACAACAACTTTGTCTCTGTGTAATGTGACACATCAACGTGATGGCCATCAGTGATGTTAACCTCAGCTCAAGGATCATTGATTGTCTATACACCTGACCTGAACGAATCTTGGCTGATAACTGTGCACAGTGGCCTGGATTGTACCATCATCTGCCCTCCCTGAGGGTTATTTCTGAGGAAAATAAAAACTATACACCAAAATGCTGTGTTGTACAGAATAACGTCTCCTCAAGGGATGTCTAAGCCAGAAAATAGTGCCTTCGATTGTTACTGAAAGTCAAAACTTACGTATGTGACATTTTTCCCAATTTTTACCTAACACACACCAAACAGCATGAAGGGATGTGTATGAGTTTCCATACAAATAAGTAACCGTGCTGAACATTGTAACAAATTATATGTGTGAGTTATGTATACCATAATACATGAGAGCATTCTACCACTCACCTTATAAGGATTTGCTTGGACATCAGGCTGCAGGCAGACTTAACACAGTGTCCCCAATACCACATCTGGTAGCAAAGTATGTGACATTGAAAACATACAGCACAAAATACCCACACCTTGGGATCCATAGTAACCTTAGTGGTGGGTGTAATGGATGGACGAATTTTAGCTAAGTAGCTTTGGTGTAGCTGCCGATGTAACAGCTCAGTTGGGATATGGTTGCAGGATGGGACACAAAAGCTAATACAAAAGAGACACTGTTCACTCATTGCAAGGCCCTGATCTACAAGCATTTGACACATACTGTAAAGGGTTAACTAGATATTTATTAAACAGTAAAAACAGAAGCTAAAACCAGGGGAAACACCTTACCTAACCTAATCTACTCCAACTACAAAATACCCACAACTGTCCCTAACTAACCTAAGCTAAACTTACTTATCACATTTAATGAAACGATCTAAACATCAACCCCCCTTCTAAGATGGGACACATGGAGGACAACGGATACTAACCTAAACACATACTATCTAATACTAAAATATATATATATATATATTTTTTAAACACCAAAAGCCCAACATTGCCAACACACACATAATAAAAACAAGTTGAAATAATTATGAAACCCCCACCCTGCACCCACTACTACCAACTAAACTAACAGCCTATACTAACCTAGCACTAAGCCCCCTAAACCCACTAAGTTAAAGAACCAGGAAAGAGGAGGGAGGGAATCATGTCTGAGTATAAGCCTACAAGTTGGCCCTCCTCAGGGGCTTTTTGATGGCACGCACCCTTCGGTTAACTTGTGCCACCTCCTGCTGCAGTCTGGTCATTTTCCGTAGGACACAGTCCAAGTTCCTTTGCATCTGGACAAACGCTGCAGGGTCTATGGCTGCAGCAGGGGTGGTCTGGGTGCCACTGGATGAAGTATGGGCCCTTGTCGGTGACATGTCCGTAGGCTGAGGTGCAGGTGGTGCTGTGACTGGTCCTGGAGCTGTTGCTGTAGATGGTCCAGCAAAGGTTCCAGCTACTGTTGGTGCCACCTGGGTGGTAGTGGTGGTGCTGGTGGCTGTGGTGGACACAGAAGGGCCCCCTTGGGCAAATGCCCTCCACCCTCCAGAGGCTCTTTCATGGCGATATCGTCTTGCCATGTTGCGTTAGCCAGACTCCACATCCAGAATGTGGCGGTAACGCATTGCACTGCGCTGCGGCGTTAAGGGACCTGTGGGCTCACTTCCATGGTCTCAGACCATAGAAGCAGTCCAGTGGTGCCCTTCCCTGCCCCCAGGGGCACCCCCTGCCACATTTGCCCACCCCTAGAGGACACCCATAGATGGGGGGACCCATCCCAGGTAAGTACAGGTAAGTTCAGGTAAGTATGTTTTTTTTGTTTTTTGAAGTGGCATGGGGGGCCTAATTTGGGCCCCCTCTAATGCCACTATGCCCAATGGCCATGCCCAGGGGACAGAAGTCCCCTGGGCATGGCCATTGGGCAAGGGGGCATAACTCCTGTCTTTGCTAAGAAAGGAGTCATTTCAATGGGGATTGTGCGTCAGAAAATGGCGCAAGTCCGGTTTGAGCCATGATTTTTGATCAAACCTGACTTGCACCATTTTTTGATGCACAACCCCCATTTTCCCCTACGCCTGCGCTGCCTAGTTTGAGTAATTTGTTTTTACTCTGACCAGCCTGCAGCGCCGGCTAACGTCAGTCCTTAAATATGGCACCCGCATGGTGCGTAGGAATGGTGTTAGTCAGCTGTAAAAATGTTGACGCAAACCAGCGCTGGTTTGCGTCAAAAAGTATAAATATGGGCCTATGTGTAATATTAACTCAGAAAGTAAAGCCTCTCAGACATGATGATACTGCATCCTACATACAACTGCAAACATGTACAGACCTGGGGACTCCAGTGAGTGATACACACATATCCGCACACATGCAATGGCCCTAACTATCACGTGGTGGCAAACATGCTCCTTCATTAGTGAGCAGACAAAATCATGGAGTGTATTCCTCTCATCATGTGTATCCATGAGAGACATGCAAAGCCACTTTCCGTGAGGACTGCAATACCAGTCATCTTTGGAAATGCAGACCATTGTCAATATCATTTCCTACCAGTAACCCATGACTTACGGCAAACAGATAGATGCAAGCACTCCTCTGGCCATGAGGTGCATGCACACCTAGGCCATTGTACTCAAGTGCCTCATACTCGTAGCACAACATGTCGAGCTACATGCTGCTAGGAAGTTAAACATACAGTCAAACATGTTCATTAGTGAATAGGGAAGCTGAAGTCTGTGGGTAAGACTTTGGCATCCCTATTCTGGGAGAATCAAGGTCTGACTGGCTGACTAATTCACTGATATGGTCCTCTGCTACATTTTCTGATTTCAAGTTTTATCCACATAACTCATCCCTATTCACATTGCCGTGCCTACAGGACTGACCTAGAATCCCAAAATATGACAATACGTTAAGGATTGGCCAACTCAAAGATGGGGAAAAAATGATACTCCACTCAAGGAACAAAACAGATGATTGACCAGCGCATCACACCTTGCTATGTGTCCAACACACAGGAGTCAGTCACACATTTAACGCCTGGGTGAGGGCAGGCGTTAAGGGACCTGTGGCATGGAATGGAGAAATGTGCTCAATGTCTGTGCACTGTACAACACTTCAAAATACAAATACTATGGGGCATATTTATACTCTGTTTGCGCCGAATGTGTGTCAAAACTTTTGATGCACATTTGGCGCAAACTGTGCACCATATTTATACTATGACGCCCGACCCCGCGGACGTAATCATTTCTCCGGGGGCGTCATTTTTTTGATGCAAGAAACTGCCCTGTGTTAATGACATCCAAGGTAGGCGTTCCTGCCCAAAAAATGACTTTAAGGCCTGTGCGCCTTATTTATACTCCTGTGTCATTTTGATGCACAGGAGGGGGGGCCTTAAAAAACGGTGCACAGCGTGATGTGTGCCGTTTTTTTAACGCCTGGGTGAGGGCAGGCGTTAAGGGACCTGTGGGCTCACTTCCATGGTCTCAGACCATGGAAGCAGTCCAGTGGTGCCCTTCCCTGCCCCCAGGGGCACCCCCTGCCACATTTGCCCACCCCTAGAGGACACCCATAGATGGGGGGACCCATCCCAGGTAAGTACAGGTAAGTTCAGGTAAGTATGTTTTTTTTGTTTTTTGAAGTGGCATGGGGGGCCTAATTTGGGCCCCCTCTAATGCCACTATGCCCAATGGCCATGCCCAGGGGACAGAAGTCCCCTGGGCATGGCCATTGGGCAAGGGGGCATAACTCCTGTCTTTGCTAAGAAAGGAGTCATTTCAATGGGGATTGTGCGTCAGAAAATGGCGCAAGTCCGGTTTGAGCCATGATTTTTGATCAAACCTGACTTGCACCATTTTTTGATGCACAACCCCCATTTTCCCCTACGCCTGCGCTGCCTAGTTTGAGTAATTTGTTTTTACTCTGACCAGCCTGCAGCGCCGGCTAACGTCAGTCCTTAAATATGGCACCCGCATGGTGCGTAGGAATGGTGTTAGTCAGCTGTAAAAATGTTGACGCAAACCAGCGCTGGTTTGCGTCAAAAAGTATAAATATGGGCCTATGTGTAATATTAACTCAGAAAGTAAAGCCTCTCAGACATGATGATACTGCATCCTACATACAACTGCAAACATGTACAGACCTGGGGACTCCAGTGAGTGATACACACATATCCGCACACATGCAATGGCCCTAACTATCACGTGGTGGCAAACATGCTCCTTCATTAGTGAGCAGACAAAATCATGGAGTGTATTCCTCTCATCATGTGTATCCATGAGAGACATGCAAAGCCACTTTCCGTGAGGACTGCAATACCAGTCACCCAGACATTGTGCCTAAGACCAATTTTAGACACACAGGTACAATGTACAGAGGGCCAGGGACAGTTGTTAGCCCTCAATTTGTATCATTTTTTTTATTTGATGTGCCACAGCTATGGTGAGTTGCACCAACCATAGAGATATGAACCCGTGTGCATACCTTTTGCCAGCCATCCCTAATTGAAATGTGGCACTACAAACTCAAATATCAGTCTAAGATGTTACCTGAGGTAAGCTATAACTTATGTGTCAAAATTCAGTTCAGACATGTATCCGAAAACAATTGAGGGACACAATATTTCTGGAAAATTTCTGGATTTTCAAAATATGTTTCCTGATACACTCACCGACCACACATGAAACATGCTTGAGCCACATTGCCATCATCAATTGACGTGAAGCCAGCACTAATTTTCAGGCTCCTGTTGTGTTTAGAAAGTTAGTCTAGCTGTTGCGTCAACAAATGACGGTAATGTGTAGGAAATATCTGTACCTTATAGGCAACTGTGGCCAATATCTATACATATTTTGCACCGCATTTTTGTTGCTGTTTGACACAAAGGCAGCGCAAACTTACAAAATTCAATTGTCTTTTGTAAGTTTGCGCCGCTCTTGCTTTAAAACAGGTCACAATTGCGGTGATAACAAAGTAGAAATATGGCCCTGTACTAGCATTCCACATGTTCAAAAACATTGCCGGCAGAATATGAAAAAATCAGCTACTGTCACTACAGAGCATTTAAACGTGCACATTACTCTGATTTGTACTCACCAACAGGACCACCAATCACAATCCCCAGGTGGTCCAGCAGGTCTTGCTCCCTGGAAACAAGGTCAGCCCAGCGGTGCTTCAGCTGGTGGTCATTTTGCGGTGTGTTGTATATTCATTGCAGATGGTACAACACCTTTGCCCACTGGAGCCTCCTTGCCTCTGTGTGATAGCCTTGGATCACACGACCACCTGCCTCTATCATCAGGGGTAGAAAGTGGCACACCAGCCAAATAAACCCACCCAGCTCCTCCTCTCCCATCCTGCCAAAGACGAGGCCTACCCAACAAAATTGCACCAAAAATAAAGAGGGGATAAAGGGGTACAAAGGAGAATAGAGGGAAAGTAGGACAGGAAAATGCAAAATAACTACGAACACAGCCCAACTATACCCAAACTACCACTACCCACAACAGACTCCCAACACAACAAAGACAAATGTTGACAACACAAATGACCAAAAAAACACTCAGACAGGATACCACAGACAGTTATGAAACACAAAAGGACAATTTAAAGACCACACTGGAGACAAAATCACAAAATGCACAAAGAGACAAGTCTATACACAGCCACACAGTCAGGAAATATCACAGACTGCAAAGTGAAAGTGAAAGTACACCCACTGCACCAAATCTGTAAACAGGTTATCCTATTACATCACTTCCAGCCTCAAATGCGGTGCGTTTTTCTTGTTATGCATCAAAATATTATGATGCTTACAGTCTGTGCGTCATTTTTTTTTACGCACATGATAAGAAATAACCCTGCATCCATATTGTTAAATATGTTTCATACTTAACCAATTTCCGGGGGTACAGTGTGGGAATTACCGCTCAGGGCCAATGGATGTTTCAGGGCATTGTGCATCATATTTCAATGCATAAGCGTAATTTTTAGACATATGTGTGTCTTTTTTTGACTCGTATGCGTCAAAATGTCTGTCATTAACTGGGTTTGGGTCATTTCTAATTTTTAATGGGACATGACAGTTGTGACAATACAGATATAGGCTGATTGCACCTACATTGGGCATTACGGTGTATGGGCACATGTGACTGATCATACTACTGCGGACCATGATCCTCTACTTGGTGTACTGGATTTTCACTCTTCACTGACACAATAGATGGCTAAACGAGTGGGATACAATTATGTATTACCCAGTTTGGGCATGTTGTGCATCAAGAGAGGATAGCAAGGTGACGCAACTCACTACAATAACTCAAAGCCTATGGGTCAATATGTGTGATTTGGCTACTTCTGTTGTTGTTGACCCACTGTGTGAACATCACAAGATGCATTTTTGCAAATCTGCTTGTATGCATGTGGAGTCAATGTGTCCAACCTTCAGATGCAAGTCAGTGTGGAAATGAGAGAGGACATGTGTTAGTCATACACATAGCAACAACTGCTGTGTGCACTTCCTAGGTTTTTTGGAACATAAACACCACCAATGACAAAGCATGCACTGGGTAAATAGCAGATGGTTGTTCATGTCAATGTTCCAAAACTTAGCCATCACATGTCCTGGAATGTTGGATACTACTTCCTAGGCACTTGTTTGTTAACCCACCATGAGTCAGGCATGGGATCATACTATGTGGGTACCGTGTTTGTGACACGGAGTCCCAAATATAATACGCAATTGTAATGTTACGCCACAGTTGGAGTCATATAACTGAGCCATGTCTCTCCTGTGGCAGTGGAGGACCAGCAGACCGAGCAGCGCGTGTTCACATATTTCCAGTGGTAAAATGCACAGAGGTGTCTGGTTCATGTGTGTGGGCCAATGTTTAGCCTGTATAATTATTGGGATCTATGTTGTCACAGTTACGTGCCAGTCTAGTCATGAGTCTGTGGAGCCATTTCCTGTATCTACAAAGTATCCTATGCAGAACAATAGAAGGAAAGACAACGAGGATTTGAGAACACACATGGGGATGGTCCAACCCTGTCACTGCAGACGTGTTATGAGACTGTCAACAGGGCAACCTTGGTGTGCTGACAAAGTTAGGGGCATATTTATACTCCATCTGCGCCGAATGTGCGTCAAATTTGTGACGCACATTCGGTGCAAAACTTGCTCCATATTTAAACTTTGACGCCTGAGCCCGCAGATGTCAAAATCCCGCCGTGTGCGTCATTTTCTGGATGCGGGAAACCGCCTTGCGTTAATGATATGCAAGGTAGGCGTTCCCGTCCAAAAAATTACTTAAACGGCCGTGCGTCTTATTTATGCTTCCGGTCAAAAATGCTGCACGGCCGGGAGGCGGAGTTGGAAAATGGCGCACAGCCTGATTTGCGTCAAAAATTTACTCCTGGGTCAGGGCAGGCGTTAAAATGGGGCAAACACACCTGTATTTAATCAGAACACACAGAAGCAACAGCAGAGCAGCAAAAGGGAGACATGGAGGTGCTTCTCATCCAGCATGCACGCAGACGCAGAACCCAGCAACAACAACAGCAGCTACCACAACACCAGCAGGGACCCCAAAGGCAGCGCAGAAGGCAGGAGAGGATATTCCGCACCAGAACAACCCTTCATGGCCTCATGGAACATGACATCATCCAGAGGTACAGGTTGAACTGGCAGGCCATTCAGCAGCTGCTGCGCAATATAGAGCCACAGTTGGCACCCACCTTGCTGACACCCCGCACCATCCCAACAGAAACCAAGCTGCTAGCTGTACTTCACATGTTGGCAAGTGGCTCCTTTCAAAGCACTGGCGCCCTGGTTGCCGGAATATCACAGCCATCATTCTCTGCCTTCTTGCCCAAAGTACTGGATGCCATCATTGGACTCACACCCCGCCACATCTGCTTCCCAAACACACTGCAGAAGCAGCAGGAGACAAAACAGGGGTTTTACCTGATTAATGGATTCCCACTCGTCCTTGGTGCCATCGACTGCACACATGTACGCCTTGTGCCACCTGCTGCAACTGAACACCTCTACCGGAACAGGAAGCACACACACTCCATAAATGTGCAGGCCATTGTGGATCACCAAGGATTGTTCACCAACATCGTGGCAAAGTATCCTGGGAGTGTCCATGACTCATTCATCTTCTGTCACTCTACCATCAATCAACACTTCCAGGATGGACGATATGGCAATGGACTACTTGTTGGTAAGTACAGAAACCTACTTATATACACACTGCACAGCAACCCTCTAGGACACACAACACATACACCACGACAGCAACATGTCGACAGGAACACACTGAGGTCGTGACATCGCTAGCCATGTTTCATAGGTCACCATTGAATCTGTCACACATATGAAATTAGTGTACAGTCTAATGTTAAGACGTCAATGATCACAATGTTTGGAGTGGGTTGCCTAATTGTCACCTTGCAAAATGTAAGCGTGTCACTGATGTTTAAATTAATCCATTGCATAAGTCTAAAGGTATGGGATGTCCAGGGTACATAGATGCAAACGTGTTACCACCACTGTCAAAATGAATCTGTGTATGGAACTATATCTCACCCCTAGTGAAGACACAGGGACACCTGTATCACAAGTCACAATGCTAGGGAGTGCACACTACTGCAAATACCCAAACATACTGCTGACAACCGGTCAGCAGGCAAACACTTGTTCAGCCAAGGAAACAACACAGTGCAGATAGTACATCCTACAAGCCTAGCAAGGAACACAATAACACAAAAGAGTCACAGACAACACAAGACAACTACTGCCATGCAAGGTGATAACAATTTGGTAAGCTACATCAACATGATCCCATTCATTTTCTTTTTCAGCTGATCAGGGGTATGGGATCCAGCCATGGATCATGACACCATTTGGCAACCCAAGCACTGCAGCAGAGCGTGCCTACAATGAGGCACATAGGAGGACACGCACCATAGTGGAGAGGACCTTCGGCATCCTCAAGTCGAGATTCAGGTGCCTCGACATCACAGGTGGCAGCCTCCTATATTCACCAGAAATGGTCTGTAAGATCATTTTAACATGTGCCATCCTGCACAACATTTGCATATGAAGGAACATTCCCCTCTTAGAACCAGAGCCACAAATGCCTGAAGAGGAGGATGCTGGCCTGCAACATGAGGGGGAACAAGAAAACACAGCTGCTGGATTGTGTAGGCGCCAACATATTGGTGGTCATTCCAACCCTGGCGGTCGGTGTTAAAGCGGCGGCCAACCCGCCAACAGGCAGACGGGGCAAAAAATGGAATTCTGACCCTGGCGGGAACCGCCAACACAGACCGCCACTTTAACACTCCGACCGCCACGGCGGGACAAACAAACAGCGCGGCCGTCACCGCCAACAGACAGGCGGAAGACAATGTACCGCCCACCCTATCACAACTCACCAATCCGCCACCTTTTCCGGGGCGGGAGCCCCGCCGATAAAAACACGGCAGAAACAGACTACGAACGTGAAAACGCTCACCCTACACACTCCACGAGGAATCTGGACAGCATGGAACCCGAACTACACATCCTACCAGCAATTGTCTACCTGCTCCTCTACCAGGGGCACGAACGCCGGCGCAGAAGACAACGGTGAGTACTGCACCTACGACACAGGGGAGGGGGGAGGAGAAAAGAATACGGGCACACACATACGCGACACACCCCCCCCAAACCCAACTACCTACACACCAATGCAGAGCAACAACTCAGAGTGACACCCCCCAAACCCCCCGGAAGAATGCAAAGACAAAATAATATGTTATTGGAATTCAAATATGTTGTAAGGCTAAGTAAATAAGTAAGTAGAACATCCCATAACTATATACACATAAGTACATTGTCCCGTCAAAATTGGCTTCCTGTCATTGTAGGTGGCCAATGGTCCTCAACACATGGGCAAAGCCCACACATGAGACCCGAATCCATTGGAGAGAACACTGCAGGGGCATCAGATAGGAAAACTACAGGCACCTCAGGGGGAAGGGAAGGGGGGCACCTCAGCCACATGAGTCCACGACGCCAGATCCACGAGGGGCCTCCAAGGCCACTGTTCAATCCTGGGGAGTGCAAAGCCACAGTCTCTCAAGTCCCTACAGTGGGTGGCTTGCCCACTGTGCCATCCTGGGGAGTGCAAAGCCACAGTCTCACAAGTTCCTACAGTGGGTGGCTTGCCCACTGTGCCATCCTGGGGAGTGCAAAGCCACAGTCTCACAAGTTCCTACAGTGGGTGGCTTGCCCACTGTGCCATCCTGGGGAGTGCAAAGCCACAGTCTCACAAGTCTTTTCAGTGGGTGGCTTGCCCACTGTGCCATCCTGGGGAGTGCAAAGCCACAGTCTCACAAGTGGATGACAGACTCCAGCGGTACTGGAGGAGTCTTGGTGCCCAGAGTGTATCGTGCAGCCCTGTCCGATACGGATCCGGGCCTGCCCCTTCTGCCAATGTGTCAGCGGTGCATGAGTTGAAGGGCCCAGCGGAGCGGTGCTTGAGAGGAAGGGCCCAGCGGAGGGGTGCAGAGACGGCGGTGCCCAGCGGAGCGGTGCTTGAGAGGAAGGGCCCAGCGGAGCGGTGCTTGAGAGGAAGGGCCCAGCGGAGCGGTGCAGAGACGGCGGTGCCCAGCGGAGCGGTGCTTGAGTTGAAGGGCCCAGCGGAGCGGTGCAGAGACGGCGGTGCCCTGTTCAGCGGTGCTTGTCTTGAAGGGCCCTGTTCAGCAGTGCTTGTCTTGAAGGGCCCTATTCATCGGTTCTTGAGACGGCGGGGCCCTGTTCAGCAGTGCTTGTCTTGAAGGGCCCTGTTCAGCGGTGCTTGTCTTGAAGGGCCCTGTTCAGCGGTGATTGTCTTGAAGGGCCCTGTTCAGCGGTGCTTGTCTTGAAGGGCCCTGTTCAGCGGTGCTTGTCTTGAAGGGCCCTGTTCAGCGGTGCTTGTCTTGAAGGGCCCTGTTCAGCGGCTCTTGAGACGGCGGGGCCCTGTTCAGCAGTTCTTGAGACGGCGGGCCCTGTTCAGCGGTGCTTGTCTTGAAGGGCCCTGTTCAGCGGTGCTTGTCTTGAAGGGCCCTGTTCAGCGGCTCTTGAGACGGCGGGGCCCTGTTCAGCGGTTCTTGAGACGGCGGGGCCCTGTTCAGCGGTGCTTGTCTTGAAGGGCCCTGTTCAGCGGTTCTTGAGACGGCGGGCCCTGTTCAGCGGTGTTTGTCTTGAAGGGCCCTGTTCAGCGGTTCTTGAGACGGCGGGGCCCTGCTCAGCGGTGCTTGTCTTGAAGGGCCCTGTTCAGCGGTGCTTGTCTTGAAGGGCCCTGTTCAGCGGTTCTTGAGACGGCGGGGCCCTGTTCAGCGGTACTTGTCTTGAAGGGCCCTGTTCAGCGGTGCTTGTCTTGAAGGGCCCTGTTCAGCGGCTCTTGATACGGCAGGGCCCTGTTAAGCGGTGCTTGTCCTGAAGGGCCCTGTTCAGCGGTTCTTGAGACGGCAGGGCCCTGTTCAGCGGTGCTTGTCTTGAAGGGCCCTGTTCAGCGGTTCTTGAGACGGCAGGCCCTGTTCAGCGGTGCTTGTCTTGAAGGGCCCTATTCAGCGGTGCTTGTCTTGAAGGGCCCTGTTCAGCGGTGCTTGTCTTGAAGGGCCCTGTTCAGTGGTTCTTCACATGTGTCTCCAGGGCACCAGATCTGGCCAATATATGGTGTTCACTCGCCATCCGACTTCTCGCTTGCGGGGCCCTCCTGTGCTGGTGTCCCGTGCCCGTGGGTGTCCTCCTTCACCCCCAGAATGGGTCTGGTGGGGCCCTCCTGGGCAGCTCGCCTGCTGCCGGACTTGTCGGCCGTGCTGCCCTTGCCATCTTTGCCTGATCCTCTGTGTCCCTTGCCTCCCTTTGGAGATGTGCCAGGTGGCACCCCACTTCCTGACGGTGCCAGGGTGGTGCATGTGGAGGCTGCCGTCTCTGGCCTCTCGCGCCGGCCCTTGCCTTTTTTGGATTTCTTCCCAGGGGGTGGGCTGGCTGTCCCTTTGCTGCTGGCTGATGTAGCTGCCCTCGAAGGTGGTGGACTCCAATATCCCTGGACTATGGTCCTTGTAGGTCCAGGGCTTGTGCTGGCTGAGGTGCTGATTGGACTTTTACGAGATGGAGGGGGTGGGTCAGGTGATGGAAAGAGGTTAAGTTTGGAGAGGAAAAACTTTTTAGGAGCAATGGGAAGGGTAGGTGCAGTGGGTATGGGAGTGGAGGAAGAGGATGTGGTTGTAGGAGAGTCAAGTGTGCTGTCGTTGGGTGCAGGTGCTTGTGCGGAGGCTGTCGTGAGGTGGGTGGCTGTTGGGTGGGTGGCTGCCTGCGTTTGTGTGGTTTGGAAGAGGGGGTGACAGACACACTGGGAGAGGACACAGGGGACGTGTAAATGGCAGTGGGGGTGGTGACTGCACGTGTGCGGAGTGTTCTGGTGGGTGTGCTGGTGATGGACGTAGTGGCTGATGAAGTGGTGCATGCAAGTGTGAGTGGAGACGTCACAGGGAGGGAAGAGGGAGACGAGGAGGAGGGGGACACAGAGGAGGCAGTGGCTGTTGGTATGTCTGCATGTGGATGTTGCTTGTGTGAATGCTTGTGGGATGTGTGGTGCTTATGTTTGGATGAGGTGACCTTGGGTGTTGAGGTGTGTGCAGGCTGGTCTGTAGGTGTGTCTGGGATAGGCAGAGGGACAGGGGAGTGGGACTGGGTGGAGGGAGTTGGAGGAGGGAGGCAGGAGACAGGGACAATGGCTGCCGTCAGTGCTGAGGCCAGAGCGTTGAACGATCGCTGATGGGCAGCCTGACCCGAATGAATGCCCTCCAGGTATGCATTGCTCCGATGCACCTCCCTTTCCACCCCCTGGATGGCATTCAAATGGGTAGACTGCCCAACAATGAGCGTCCGGAGGAGGTCAATGACCTCCTTACTGAGGGCAGCAGGGGTAACTGGGGCAGGGCCTGAGGTCCCTGGGGCGAAGGAGATGCCCGCCTTGGTGTGCGAGCGGGCACGGGGCGAACGCTGAGGGGCTGCTTGGAGGGCGGAGCTGGTGTGCTGGGTGGCGGCTGTACCTGTTGTTGCGGTAGGCACGGATGTTGCCGCCACCACAAGGGAGCTCCCTTCCGAGGACGTGTCGGTGTTGCTGATGTCTCCACGTGTCCCCGTTGTGGAGCCCCCCTCGCCCTCCGTCTCACTGGTGAAATCAGAGTCCATTGCATGGCCCTCCGGGGCCATGTGAGATGCAGCTCCCTCGTGCTCCAATGCCACTTCTCCTCCGCCAGATGATGCTAATGCACACATGAACAGGAAGAGCAGACAAAAAAAGGGTGGGGGGGAGAAATAAAGACATGTTGAGTGCATGCATTGGCAACACAGTTGGCGGAGAGGACAGACACAGAGGCCCCCTGCACTACGCCGCGCACTTGGGGTACACTACTCAATCAGTGAGACTTGGCCTGCAAGCCAATGGACGACATCTGCACACATAGGTGACACAAGGCCATGGATAGCTGTACTTGGCACCCTACAGAGCTGGAGGGCGGGGGCACAGGGCCATGCCTTACGGAGGGGACTAGCCTACAGAAATCGCCCTGGCCTAGGGACACCCACATCCCTCCTCCCCCACCCAGACACCTCCACTGCGCGCTAAGATAGCAGAATGTGCTTGTACTCACCCCCTTGTGTCTGCTGTGATGTCCTCACGCGCCCATCCAATTCTGGGTAGGCCACCGCCAGGATCCGAGACATCAGGGGGGTCAATAGACGAGTGGCACCCCTCCTACGTTGGGAGGCCATCCCCAGCAGAGCCTCCGCGGTCTTTCTGCTCCCGCGGCGGATGTCCTCCCACCTCTTGCGGCAGTGGGTGCCCCGTCTGTTGTGGACCCCCAGGGTCCGGACGTCCTTGGCGATGGCACGCCAAATGTCGACTTTCTGATGCGCGCTGACCTATGTGACACGTACAGGGAGAGAAAACAAAATATCAACATTTTCTGCATGCTCGATGTGAGTGTCCCCCCATCCCCACCCCTGCCATGTGGCACATGCTCTCATCTGTCGTTTGATGCATGCCTCATACGCTCCCCTCCGCACCTTCGTTCATTCACCCCACTCAACCCAGGCATTGCCCACAAAGCATGGTCACAGTGTACTAACCTGTTGGTCTGGAGGACCGTAGAGTAGCGCATACTGGGGGAGGACCCCATCCACGAGTTTCTCCAATCTTCAGAAGTGAAGGCAGGGGCCCTTTCCCCAGTCGCAGCAGCCATTGTCTCTTCCAGACCGAGGTCACAGCAGCACTTGCAGTATAGGTCCTCTCCTGTGGATGATCAGGTCTCGAGTGATTAATCTGATAGAAATTGGCGGTCACGCCCGCGGCGGTGCGTACCGCGACCGCCGGCGCACTTCGTCATTGGCTCCTGAAACCCATAGGGTTCTATGTTAACCAATGCGGCTTTGCGCCGCGGACTTCGACAGCCTACCGCCACGGTGTGCCACGCCAGCGCATTGACCTCACATCCCATTGTCACACTTCACAGGTCAGGCAGCCGCCATTTCAAGGGCCCACATGGCTTAATTTCTACTGCGTCACACAGGCCTAGGCCTTGCATTGCCACTCATACAAGCCATTCAATGCATAGCGAATCGTGTACTGTGCAAGCTGTGGGAACGTACCTGTGGTTTGCTTGACTCTGTGCTCCATGTTGTCCTTCCTAGGCACCGTCCGCTGGGACTTGCGAGGAGATGGAGGAATGTTCCCGTGTACAGACCGCTGGTGGACTTGTCGACAATGGAAGGAAGACATGTCATACTGACATACAGACTTGACCGAGCCACTATACAGGAACTGTGTGCCCAGCTGGAGCCAGACCTGATGTCACCCATTCGCCAACCCACAGGGATTCCCCCTCTGGTGCAGGTTCTGTCAGTACTCCATTTTTTGGCAAGTGGATCATTCCAAACAACAGTGGCCATTTCATCAGGGATGTCTCAGCCTATGTTTTCTAAGGTTTTGTCCAGAGTGTTGTCTGCCCTGATGAAATACATGCGGCGCTACATCATTTTCCCTGAGGTGGGCGATTTGGCTACAGTGAAGGGTGATTTCTATGCCCTTGGACACATTCCCAACATCATTGGTGCCATTGATGGGACCCATGTGGCTTTGGTTCCCCCCAGTGAAAGTGAACAGGTGTACAGGAACAGAAAAAGTTATCATTCTATGAATGTCCAGGTGGTCTGTTTGGCTGACCAGTATATCTCCCATGTAAATGCCAAGTTCCCTGGGTCAGTGCATGACGCGTACATCATGCGAAATAGCAGCATCCCTTATGTGATGGAACAGCTACAGAGACACCGTGTGTGGCTAATTGGTGACTCTGGTTACCCCAACCTGTCGTGGCTACTGACCCCAGTGAGGAATCCCCGGACCAGGGCAGAGGAACGGTACAATGAGGCCCATGGGCGGACTAGGAGGGTGATCGAGCGAACCTTCGGCCTCCTGAAGGCCAGGTTTAGGTGCATGCATATGACAGGTGGATCCCTAATGTACTCACCGAAGAAGGTGTGCCAGATCATCTTGGCCTGCTGTATGCTTCACAACCTGGCTTTGCGACGCCAGGTGCCTTTCCTGCAGGAGGATGGTCCAGAGGGTGGTGTTGTGGCAGCTGTGGAGCGTGTGGAGAGTGAAGAGGAGGAAGACGACGGGGACGACACAGACAACAGGGACACAGTGATACAACAGTATTTTCAATAACACACAGGTACGAATCAACACCGCCATTTTACATGTACTTTCAGTCTCCTGCCTCTCTACTGTCTGAGTTTCCCCCAGTTTATGTTAACTGAGTTGTGACTTTCCCTTCCGTTTTCAGAGATGTGGGCCCCACTGCGTGACCTCTGCTTTGTTTGCCCATGGACTACAGCTGTGTGACAGTGGTATGTTGTCATCACAATATAACTGATCATTTTGGCACCGTTATGTCTAATACATTTGTTCAAAATACAAGCAGACTCCAGATAATTTTAGTGCAATAAGTGATTTTATTTAAGTGCTAAATTTAGGGACATGGTTGAAAATCGGTGATGGGTGATGGTGGAGTAATGTCCATGGCAGAGTCCAGCTTTTCAGTCTCACAGGTGCATTGTCCATATGCCTGTGGAAGGATGGAGCAGGGGCAGTTCAAGGTTGGACAGGGTGACAATGTGGGACAGTGGGATGACATCAGGGTGTATCCTTTGCTGGCGGGGGTTTTGGCATCCTACTCTGTCTTCTTCCTAGATCTCAGGTACCGCTTGCGGGGTGGTTCTTCTTCTGCAGGAGGTGGGGTTCTGGTGGCCTGTTGTTGTGTGGGGGCCTCCTGTCCACTAGCGCCGGCGGAGGTGGTAGGCTGTTCCTGGTCCATGCTAGTGACAGGGGCCCTTTGTGGTGCCACATGGTCCCGCAATGTGGTGACAATCTGGGTAAGAGCTACGACGATGGTCCCTATTGCGGAACTAATGGTTCGGAGTTCTTCCCTGAACCCCATGTACTGTTCCTCCTGCAGTACCTGGATCTCCTGGAACCTGGCCAGTACCGTAGCCATCGTCTCCTGGGAGCGGTGGTATGCTCCCATGATGGAGGAGAGGGCCTCGTGGAGAGTGGGTTCCCTGGGCCTGTCCCCCCCCTGTCGCACAGCAGCCCTCCCAGTTCCCCTGTTTCCCTGGGCCTCTGTCCCCTGGACCGTGTGCCCACTACCACTGCCCCCAGGTCCCTGCTGTTGTTGGGGTGGTGGGTCAACCTGGGTGCCCTGCAGTGGTGGACACGGTGATTGACGTGTCCTGGAGACAGAGGCATGGGCCCGCTGGGTGGGAGCTGTGCTGGTGTTCCCAGAGTTGGGTAGGTCTGCTGTGGCCTGTGGCTGTGTGACGGGAACCGACTGTCCCGAGGTCCCCGATGGGCCGGGCTGGTCATCTGGGTCCAGGGAGACAGAGCTGCTGTCATCACTGGGGGCCTCTTCTGGGGGTGGGATGGACATTTCTGGACCCTCCTGGGTGGTGTGGTGGCGTTCGGGTCCTGCAGGGGTATAAGAGTATGGTGATTGCTTCTGTGTGTGCCATAGTGTGCAATGGGTGGGTGGCCGTGGACCCCAGTGCTGGCATTCCCTTGTGGGGGCTGTTGTGACGGTGGCTTGTGGGGGAGATGGGTATGTGCAGTGGGCATGCTTTGGTGATGGGTGTCCATGCTTTGTGGACGCATGCAGGGCTGGGTGTTGGGATGGGTGGGTTGTGATGGTGAGCCATTTGCAAGGAGTTGGTGTGATGGGGGTGGGGGTGAGGGTGGGGGTATGATTTGGCATGCAGATGGGGTGGGGGGAATGAAGTAGTGAAGATTTGACTTACCAGAGTCCATTCCTCCGCCTACTCCTGCGAGGCCCTCAGGATGCAGGATGCAGGATGTGCAAGACTTGCTCCTCCCATGCTGTAAATTCTGGGGGAGTAAGTGGGGGTCCGCCGCCAGTCTTCTGCACCGCAATGTTGTGCCTTGATACCATGGAACGCACCTTCCCCCGTAGGTTGTTCCACCGCTTCCTGATGTCGTCCCGATTTCGTGGATGCTGTCCCACAGCGTTGACCCTGTCCACTATTCTTTGCCATAGCTCCATCTTCCTGGCAATGGTGGTGTGCTGCACCTGTGTCCCGAAGAGCTGGGGCTCTACCCAAACTATTTCCTCCACCATGACCCTGAGTTCTGCGTCAGAAAACCTGGGGTGTCTTTGGGGTGCCATGGGGTGGTGTGGATGAGGTGAGGGGTGGTGTATGTGTTGTAGAGTGTGGTGAGTGTGGTGGTGTATGGTGTTTTGTGCGTGGATATTGTGTGGGTGATGTTGTGATTTGCCTCTGTGTGATGGTGTACTCTATTCTGTGCTGTCTCTCTCTGGCCTTCAGTCGCAATTGTGGTCGTAAGGGTTTGTGGGTGATGTGGGTGTGTGTTTTATATTGTAATGGGTGTGTGGGAGTGGTGTGTGTATGTGTCTCAGGTGTGTGTATTTTGAATTGTCCAATGTGGCTGTCTTTTGTAAATGTGTGTGTATTTTGAGCGCGGCGGTGTGTACCGCCAATGGAATACCGCGGTTGAAAGACAGCTGCGGGGATTTGTGGGTCGGAATAGCATGGGCGTATTTCTGTTGGCGTGACGGAGGTTTGGTCATCGCCAGTTTTTCGCTGGCCGTTGGTGTGGCGGACTTTTGTTGTTGTCGGGTTTTTGGCTGTTTGCCAGTTGCGGGTCAGAATGACCGTGGCGGTTTACCGCGACCGCGGCGGTGTTATGGCGGTCTTCTGACCGGCGGTAAGCGTCTTTTACCGCCGAGGTCAGATTGACCCCATTGTGTACAATTTATTTTAAAACAACTCACCATCACCACTGTATTAACTAATGTAAATAAACACCAATAATAATCAACATATCATGGTCTGGCTAATCATTTTTGCTCACCTTTATCTCTAACTATCAGAATAACAGTGTAGCCTCATGGAGCATTGCTGATATACCGATCAGGACACAGAAATTTCCAAAGCAATTGTGATGCGTATTATACAACAGTCACATATACACACACTTGAAATGACATATATCCTGTACATTTTACCTTTGAAGGGCAATAGCAGAGGACCACACCTATTTTACACATACATGTTGGCAACATGGTTCATCGCAGCATATGGCACACAACTAAGACACCATCAGTCTATAAGTGAAAAAAATGCCTCATACATGAGGCAGTGGATGTGCTATTGCATTGGTAACAGGAATGTATGTCCAGACCCTTGACAGCAGTAAGTCGTACAGCACCTATCTTTGCAAGGACTATCTGTGACTAGAGTTCCATAGAAGCAGAACATAGACAGCACAAGTGCCACACCTATGACAGGCATTGCGCACATGACATACCATGTACATGTCAGCCCATTTCCTAACTCCTGACACACCCATGCTCCTGGTCTCAACCCACCTGTCTGAAGAGGTCCCTGGAATGGTAATATGTGTACCCCGATATTCCCTCCTCTACACACACAGACTAACAATAGTAATCCAGTGTGCTACACCCTTTCCTATGGTATGCCATTGTCATAGTACATCTGACTGCATAGACGTCAGGTCAATTAATACACTGGCTCATAGTTTCTAAGCCCTGTTATCACCTGTAGATTGCTTCCTGTGTGAAAGGTACTGTTGGCCATTTGAACTGGAATCTCACCTACAGGACTTGTGATAAACTGATGCAGCATACACCTGTGATCACCTCCATGCACACCACCCATTTGAACATGCACTGCCCCTGCAGATGCTTGGAACAGCATAGAATTTGCCATTTTGTCACATACACTGTTATACATTGCTAGTAACTAAGCCGTGTAACACAGCCCTTGGGTTTATGTGTCACCTTCCAAAACACAGGACAAACACAGTTTCCCATGTCAACTGTCTTGTTCTTCCTCCAACCAGTCTTAGTCAGACCACCGAGTATGTACCTTGTGAAATTGCTGGATTCTGATTGACCCTGCATCCTGTCAGCCAGACTGGCACCTGTCTGTGTGTTACCCTAAAGGTTCCTTGTGGCTACATATGTACCACACTTGCTTTACCAAACCTCACATTCCTCAGGGGGTATTTTGTCAGGTGCTTCCTCAATGCATACTCAAATACATTGTATAGCATCATCTGCTTTTTAATTGTACCATATTTGTAAAATTGTCTTGGAATACCAAAATCATGGCCTATCCCCTGTCTGGGTCTCATGTATGCATGAATGACAAAGTGTGACAGTGTACCAGGGCCGTATGCAGGGATTGGGTATCGTGCCTCCAGCAGAACCATCTACCTCTGATAATGTGCATGAAAAGTCCACACATGTTAGGACCCTGACAGTTCACACGCTGAATCACATTGCTCACAACATATTGATGGGCTGTGCGTGCTGAATAGCTGCAAGATTAATCAACAAAGAGGCTATGATGTTCCCAGATGCAGTGGGAACTTTACAGGCCAACCTGTGTACAAATTTTGTAATGACACCTGCCGTAACATGACTCCTGAGATATCATCTCACTCAGCACACCAAGGTTGCCCTGTTGACAGTCTCATAACACGTCTGCAGTGACAGGATAGGACCATCCCCATGTAGGTTCTCATGTCCTCATCGACTTTACTTCCATTGATCTCAGAAGGATACTCAGTAGATACAGGAATAGCCGCCACTGACTCATGATGAGACCTGGACGTAACTGTGACAGTATACACCCCTAAAAATATACAGGATCAACATTAGACCACACACATGAACCAGACACCTCTGTGCAATTGATCACTGGAAATATGTGGCCACGTGCTGCCTCGTCTGCTGGTCCACCACTGCCACAGGAGAGTTGTGGCTCAGTCATATGACCACAACAGTGGCGTGATATTACAGTTGTGGGTCACCTTTGGCTGTCTGTTCCAATAACATGGTACCCACTTAGTCTGTACATGTGCCTGACTCACGGTGGGTTCATCAACAAGTGCCTAGGAAGCAGTTTCCAAATTTCCAGTACATGGGATGGGCAACTTTTGGACCATTGACATGAACAAGCGTCTGCCATCTATCCGGTGCATGCTTTGTCATTTGTGGTGTCTATGTCACCCAAAAACTTGGAAGTGCACACAACATATGTTGCTACATGTATGACTAACACATGTCCTCTCTCATTTCCACACTGACTTGCATCAAAGGTTTGGACACATTGACTTCACATTCATACAAGCATATTTTCACTAATGCATCTTGTGATGCACACACACTGGCTCAACAACTACATTAGTACCCAATGCACACACTTTGAGCCATAGGCATTGAGGTATTGAACTTATGTGTGTCACCTTGCTATCCTCTCGTGATGCCAAACATGCCCAATTTGTGCAATACATATATGTAGGCCACACATATGGCCATCCAGTGCGTCAGCCAAGAGTGAAAATCCTGTTAAGGACGTAGCGGATCATGGTCCGCAGCAGTATGATGTCTCACATGTGACTATACACTGTCAAGACCAAAGTGGGTGCAATCAGTCTATCTCAGTTGTGTCACAAATGTAACATTACATTAAAATGGCAAAATGACCCAAACCCAGTTAATGGCCTGAAATTTTGAAGCATACGCGTGAAAAAATGACGCACAATCGTAAAAAAATGACGCTTATGCCTGAAAAACGACGCATTATACCCTGAAAATTGGGTAAGTGTTAGACTATTTCCATATATACGGACGCGGCTTCATTTTTACTCCTGTGCGTCGAAAGAAATGACGCACATACTGAATGCGTCAAAATTTTTTGACGCATAACGGTAAAAACGGCGCCCATTTTATACAGGAAGTGATGTAATAGGATATCCTGTTTACAGATTATGTACAGTGGGTGTACTTTCACTTTCACTTTGCAGTCTGTGATTCTTCTAGACTGTGTGGCTGTGTTCTGAGTTTTGTCCATTCAAATTGTGCTTTTGTCTCCTGTGTGGTCCATTACTTGTTAGTTTGTGAATTAAATATTGTTGTTGTATTCTGTCTGAGTGTTTATTGTGTACTATTGTCCAGAATTGTATTGTCTTTGTTGTTTGTGGGAGTCTGTTGTGGATAGTGATAGTTTGGGGATAGTTGGGCTCTTTTAGTAGTTTAGTTTACTTTTTTCTTATTCTACTTTCCCCCTATTCTCCTTTTTTCTTCTTTATCCCCTATTTCCCCTTTTTCTGTGCTAAGATGTTGGGTAGGCCACGTCTTGGCAAGATGGGTGAGGAGGAGCTTGGGGGGTTCATATGGCTGGTGTGCCATTTCCTCCCCCTTATGATAGAGGCAGGTGGGCAGGTTATACAGGGGTATCACACCGGGGCACGGAGAATCCAGTGGGGAAAGGTTCTGCATCACTTGCAACGTGTGTATCGGAGCCAAAGGAATGACCACCAGCTGAAGCACCGCTGGGCTGACCTCATCTCCAGGGAGCAAGATCTGCTGGACCACCTGGGAATTGTGATTGGTGGCCCTGTTGGTGAGTACAAATCATGTAAATGCACATGATTAAAAGCTCTGTAGTGACATCAGATGATTTGCACAATATCTGCCGGCTATGTTGTTGAGTGTGTGGAATGCTTTGGAAACATACAGGGTCATGGATGCACTATGTGAAGGACCACAATTGCTAGCTGTCAGGAAGCAAGTGCTCTGCAAACTTACTGAATACTTTTTCTTAATGTAAGTTGGTGCCGCCTCTGTGTCAGACAGCAACACAAATCAGGAGCCAATTATGTATATGTAGGTAACATTTGCCAGTGAGGTATAGATATTCCAAAACATTATTGACCTTTGTTGATGCAACAGCTAGACTGACTTTCGAAACACTACATGATGCAGAAAATGAGTGCATGCTTCACGTCAATTGTTGATAGCAATGTGGCCCAGACATATGTTTCATGTGTGTCTGGTGAGTGTGTAAGGAAAGCGATGACGGAAGTTCAATAAATGATAGGGATAATTGTGGTCCTTCATCATTTCGGATACATGTCAGATCTGGATTTGGAGACATAGGGAAAAAGTGCAAAGTGCCCTCAGCTAACATCTTACACTGTGGCCCTCATTCTGACCTTGGCGGTCTTTTCGCGAGACCGCCGAGTTACCGCCGCGGTGAAGACCGCCGACCGCGGCGGTATGCCGCTGTGCGCATTCCGACCGCTGGGAGCGTTCCGCCGGGAAACCGCCAGCAGCCACACTGGCGGTCGGCGGAAAAGTGGAGACTGGTCAACCTCCACCGCCACGCCAGCAGAACACCGCCCACAGAATTACGACCCACATATCTGTGTGGCGGTCTTCTGTTGGCGGTGTTCTGTTGGCGGTCACCTCCCCATGGCTCCCGTCGCCTCCCGGAGGACCAACGCACAAGGTAAGTTGACCGTCCGTGAGGGGAGGGGGAGGGGGGGTGTTGTGTGATGTGGGCGTGCATGGGGGTGTGCGTGTGAGTGTGTAGAGGGGGTGTGTGAGTGCGTGTATGCGGGCGGGGGGTGCTGCTGTGTCTATGGGTAATGTGTGCTGTTCGGCAGGTGCGCATGTCTGCATGTATGTGTGCGGGTATGTGTCCCCGTTGTGTATGTGTGTGTAGGGGGTGTGTATATGTGCATGTTGGGGGTGTGTGCATGTCGGGGTGCATGTATGTGCATGTCGGGGTGGGGGTGGGGAGGGGGTTCGTACCACCTCTGGGGGGTGGCAGGGGGGTGGAGGGTGTGGGGGGAGGACTCGGGTGGGTAGTGGGGGGTGGGGGAGACCCCTATCAGTGCCAGGGAAGGAATTCCCTGGCCCCGATAGTGCTTACCGCCATGGTTCGCATGGCGGTTCCCGACCGCCAGAAACCGCGGCGGTAGGCAGGGTCATGATACCGTTGGCGGTCTTGGGACGACCGCCGGGCCGGAGTGCGCAAACTCCAGCCCGGCGGTCATGACCGCCGTGGCGGTCGGAGTGGGGAAGTGGCGGTCGATCGCGGCGGTGACCGCCGCGGTCAGAATGCCATTTTTCTGACCGTCGGTCTGTTCGCGGTCCGACCGCCGCCTCTCCGCCGACCGCCAAGGTCAGAATGAGGGCCTGTATTTGTTGTTTGTTGGTCCACCTTTCATTTAGGGATGGCATACATTTATCATGGCCACAATGGCTGGTTGACTGGTAATGCACTCCTCAAGGAAACAGGCTTTGGATGTCTCTCTTGGATACACATGATGAGACAAATACACTCCATTATTATGTCTGCTCACTAATGAAGTTTACCACCACATGATAGTTAGAGCCACTGCATGTGTGCAGATATGTGTGTAAATTTCACTGGAGACCCATGGTATGTAAAAGTTAGCCGTGCTATATCGGATGCAGTATCATCATGTCTGAGTGGATTTACTTACTTATGTAATCTTACACATAGTTTTTGTCTTTGGAGTTGTTGGTCATGCACAGATTTTGAGCACATTTCTCCCTTCCATGTCTTACAGGTGGACCCGCACCCAACACTGTGGGCAAGGTGGCGTCATTCGAGGACCCTGACAACTCCAGTAGGTGTTGAAATGTCTGTTATGTGTTGTGTTTGCTGGTGATGTGTGATGGACTCCTTTGTGTTGAACAAATAGCAAGTTGTGATGCGCTGGCCCATCATTTGTCTTGTTCCATGAGTGGGATTTCATTTTCTCACCATTTTCGAGTTGGCCAATCCTTATCCTACTGTCTTAGTTAGGGATTCTAGGTCAGTCCTGTAGGCCCGCAATGTGGATGGGGATGAGTCATGTGGATAACACTTGTATCAGCAAGAGTCGCACTGGACCTAATATGTGATTTAGACAGCCTCTCAGACCCACAGTCTCCAAGAATGGGGCTGCAAAATGCTTACCCACAGACTTCACCTTCACTATTCAATAATGTACAGATGAAACTGTTGGTTAAACTTCGTAGCAGCATGTAGCTGCACATGTAGTGCTACGAGTATGTGGCACTTGAGATCAATGGCCTAGGTGTGCATGCAAATCATGGCCAGGGGTGTTCTTGCATCTCTGTGTTAGTTGTAAGTCATGGCTTACTGGAAGTATATGATGTGGACAAAGGTCTGCATTGCCAGACATGTGTGGCGCTGAGATTGTTCAAGGGTTTACTGTGTCCCATTTGTAGATACACCTTACCTGTGGCGTGTGTGTTGAGCCAAACACATGTCCAGCTTTCATAAGCTTCCTGGATGTCCATGTTGTTTGAAAATGTTAGTTGTTTCTCCAACCCCCCACCCTCAAACACAGGCATGGGTTTGTGAATAGTGTACCTAGGACTGATGATACAAGTTTGTTACACAGACATGTAAATCAGTGAATCTTTGGTCTGAAACTAGTATACACACTCAGGTTTAGCACATGAGTACTATACTGGCAAGTCCATTTACAACTTGCAGATCATGTGGCCCTAGAATTCGATCCTGTACACTGACATTTGTAGCCCTGGCATTGGCGGAGGATGTGCAGCATGATTGTGAGCTGACAACTGGCAGAACTCTGATGCCAAGATCATGCCAGTTGTTACCCATCTTGTAGGGTTTGGATGTGCTATGTGTGATACGACCTTTGTAGGCTAGCCTGCCATGTACTTCCCCAGGGACATTCAATGATCTGTATGATGATATGAGCTGTTACAAGTACAGTAGGTGTACTGTCTGATTTACTTCTAGGGCCATTTCACACAATGCAGTTCCTAATGTAAAATTTTTCATTTGTCTTCACAGCTGCTAATATGACACCCATCCAGGTGCGTGAATTCCAGAGGCGGGCAATGCGGTACCAACATATACTGCAGGTAGAGTCGGGGTACAGAAGGATGGCCCAAAGATACAGGACTGAACGGGCCTCCGGAGCCTGGAGGGCATTCACACAGGGTGGCCCTTCTTTGCCCACCACAGCCACCACCACTACCACGCAGGTGGCACCAGCCACAGCTGTGACCGTTGTGCCAACATCATCGGGAAGTGCTCCAGGCCCTAGCACTGGACCATCTTCCGGGCAGCCCACAGGCATTGACCATACACGGCCCCACACTTCCACCGCTGGCACCCAGACCACCCCAGCTGCAACAATTGACCCTGCTGCTTTTGTGGACATGCAGCGCAAAATGGACCATGTCCTCAGGAAAATGAGTCGCCTGCGGCAGGATGTTCGCCATATCAATCGGCGGGTGCGGTCCATTAAGCGGACCCTCCGGAGGACCAACCTCTAGACTTTTTTGATGGACATGTTTCCTTCCCCTCCCTCCTCTTTCCTTATTCTTATACTTTGTGGGATTAGGGGGCTTAGTGTTAGGTTAGTATAGGCTGTTAGTTTAGTTAGTGTTAGTGGCTGGGGGGTGGGGGTTCCTGAGTGTTTCAATTTTTTCTTTTTGAGTGTGTGGGTGGGTGGGGGGCTATGTTGGGGTTCTTGTGTGTTTTGAAAAAAAAAATACATATAAATATATTTAAAAAATATTAAAAACATTTACAAAAAAATATATATGTATTTAGTATAGGATAGTATGGGGCATATTTATACTCTGTTTGCGCCGGAATTGCGTCGTTTTTTTTTACGCAAATCTGACGCAAAGCTAACTCCATATTTATACTTTGGCGTTAGACCCGTCTAGCGCCAAAGATCTTGGAGTTTGCGTCATTTTTTAGCGTGGACACCTACCTTGCGTTAATGATATGCAAGGTAGGCGTTCCCGTCTAAAAAATTACTCCAAGGCATGTGCGCCTTAATTAAACTCCCGTGCAAAAATGACGCACGGGAGTGGGCGGGTCAAAAAAAATGACGTCCAGCCGCTTTTGCGTCATTTTTTAATGCCTGGTCAGGGCAGGCGTTAAGGGACCTGTGGGCTAGGAAGGAGCCCAGAGGTGCCCTCCCATGCCCCCAGGGACACCCCCTGCCACCCTTGCCCACCCCAGGAGGACGCCCAAGGATGGAGGGACCCATCCCAGGGAACTTAAGGTAAGTTCAGGTAAGTTTTTTTTTTTTTTTTTGGTGGCATAGGGGGGCCTGATGTGTGCCCCCCTACATGCCACTATGCCCAATGACCATGCCCAGGGGACATAAGTCCCCTGGGCATGGCCATTGGGCAAGGGGGCATGACTCCTGTCTGTGCTAAGACAGGAGTCATTTCAATGGGGGTTGGGAGTAAAAAAAAATGGTGCAAATCGGGTTGAGGCCAAAATTTTGCCTCAGACCTGACTTGCCCCATTTTTTGACGCCCAAGCTCCATTTTCCCCTACGCCGGCGCAGCCTGGTGTGGGTCATTTTTTTTGACGCACACCAGTCAGCTGCGCCTGCTAATGTCATTCCATAAATAAGGCGCCTGCATGGCGCTTTGGAATGGCGTTAGCCGGCGTTAAAGGTTTTGACGCATAACTGCGTTGGCGCAGTTGTGCGTCAAAAAGTATAAATATGGCCCTATGTGTTTAGGTTAGTATCTGTTGTCCTCCATGTGTCCAGTCTCATAAGGGGAGTGGGGGGTTGATGTTTAGAACGTTTCGTTACATGTGATAAATAAGTTTAGCTTAGTTTAGTTAGGGACAGTTGTGGGTAATGAGTAGTTATGGTAGATTAGGTTAGGCAAGGCTTTTCCCCGAGTTTTCTCTTCTGTTATTACTGTTTAATAAATATCTAGTGAACCCTTTACAGTATGTGTGAAATGCCTGTAGATCAGGGCCTTGGCATAAGTGTACATGAATTCTGTTGTATTACATTTGTGTCCTATGCTACGGACAAATCCCAACTGACTTGTAACATTGGCAGCTACCCCAGACCAACCTTGCCAAGATTAGACCATTCATTACAACCATCAATCACAGTTACTATGGATCCCAACGTGTGTTTTTCATTAAGTATGTTTTCAATGTCACATACACTGCTTCCAGATTTATGATTGGGAACACTGTGGCCCTCATTCCGAGCCTAGCGGGCGGCGGAGACCGCCCGCCAGGCTTCTCCCCTCCGAAATACCGCTCCGCGGTCGTAAGACCGCGGAGGGTATTCCGAGTTTTCCCCTGGGCTGGCGGGCGGTCTTCACAAGACCGCCCGCCAGCCCAGGGGAAAACTCCCTTCCCACGATGACGCCGGCTCGTAATAGAGCCGGCGGAGTGGGAAGGTGCGACGGGTGCAGTTGCACCCGTCGCGTATTTCAGTGTCTGCTTTGCAGACACTGAAATACTTTTAGGGGCCCTCTTACGGGGGCCCCTGCCGTGCCCATGCCATAGGCATGGGCACGGCAGGGGCCCCCAGGGGCCCCGCGACTCCCCCTCCCGCCATCCGGTTCCCGGCGGGAGAACCGCCAGGAACTGGATGGCGGGAGGGGGAGTCGGAATCCCCATGCCGGCGCAGCATGCTGCGCCGGCTTGGAGGATTCCTTTGGGGCAGCGGGAAACCGGCGGGAGACCGCCGGTTTCCCTTCTCTGACCGCGGCTGAGCCGCCGCGGTCAGAATGCCCCGCGGGGCACCGCCGGCCTGTCGGCGGTGCCACCGCGTCCCACGGCCCTGGCGGACTTGTTCCGCCAGGGTCGTAATGACCCCCTGTGTTATGTCTGACTGCAGTGTGATGTTCAAGGAAACCCTTATTAGCTGAGTGGTAGTAGGCACTCTTGTAGTATCGTGTTCATGACTCACATAGATCATTTGTGACACTGTTCAGCATGATTACTTATTTGAATGTAAACTCAGACACCTTCATTCATGCAGTTTGTTGACTGTTTGCTTAGATTTGTGGGCAATGTAATATGTGTTAGTATTGCATGGTGCCAAGATTTTGCTGCCACTATTTAATGGCTTAGATATCCCTTGAGGAAGCATTATTCTGTCCAACACAGCATTATGTTGTGTGGTTTTTTATTTCCATCCGATATTACCCACAGGAAGGGCAGAGTATGGTGCAATCCAGGCCACTGTGCATAGTTAGCAGTCTACATTATTTCAGGACAGTTGTATGGACAAGCTATGTAATTTGACAGGAGGCAAATTTCAATGATCTACTGCACGGTTGATCTGTTACATTACACAGAGACAAAGTGGTTGTGTAAGTGCTATTTATTGAAAAGTGCTGTAGTGCTATCTGTACATTGTCCATGATTGTGGGTCCATTATAGTGACATCTTCCATTGTGATCCTGCACAAGTGCTAAAGGAAAATGCGTTTGACATGCTGGGGTGATGTGTAAGGCAGTGCAGAGGAACAGGATTTGCCAATGAGTAAGAGAGAGACAAGCACTGGGCAGGCTGACAACATATACAGTGGTTTACCGAACAGTCATTGAGTACAGTTGTTGTAAGACTGGCATGTTACAAAGCGCTGGACCTTGGTAATAGGTGGCCATGTGGCAGGGACTAGTGTTTCCAGGTACTTTTACGTGTGAATGTGATCTGTTCCATGTCTTCTTCTCCTGATGTGTGTGTTACCTCCTCTGTCCCTGGTGGTGGTGGTTGTGAAGGGGCAACACACACCTCAGTGTTAGAAGACATGGAGTCAGACATCCCGGTCGCTGCTACCTGTGAAGGTCTTAAGGGCAGTACTGCTGCAAGGAGGATCTGCCGGTTCTTGAGAATAGCAGCCACTTCACAATGGTAGGCAGCCAGGTCGTCCCTGGGGGGTTCAATGTTGCATTCATGCACGCGTTGACAGGATTGCTGTTGTAGGTGTTGGGTCAACTGTATTACAACTGTGCTGATTTCCTTCAGCCTTTTTTCAAGTTCCTGCCAGATAGTTGTTCGCCCTTGCATAGCTGCTGCCTGTTCTTCAGTTGACATCATGCACAAACGCGCCCCCTCTAGGCTGGCTGCCATAGTTTGCATTCCCACCCGCACCTCCTTGGCCAGCTCCGGCTGTTACCGACTACAGTTCTCTCAAAGCTGGTGCCTGTGTCATCTGAGTCCTCACCTGTATTGGAGCTGGCAGGTCTTACAATTGGGGTTGTGGGTAGGTCCTCTGTGATGGCTGCTTGTTCTGTGCTCCTCCTTGTGACAGAAGGAGGGGTCTGGAGGGTTCCAAGGACATCTTGGAGGGTCTGGTGGCTGATATTTGTCAGCTCGTCATCCGTGTCATCAGGGTAGACCTGGACAGGCATACCCGCAGGAGATCCATCGTCCTCTGCGATGAAATAGGGTACAATTAGTGTGTCTGTGTTGTGCCATTGGCCATGTGACATGTCTGCCTTGTGATGATTTCACATTGTGATCTTGTTTCCTGTTCATTGCTCCAGTCTTTCAGATGGGCATTCTCCCAGGCCTATGCCCCACCTGCATGTCACATGTATTGTGGTAAGTTATTAGACTTGTCGGCATCATCTCCTCTAGTGTTGTCTTAGGCCAAATAGTACATTGCCACCTTCTTGTCCTACTCAACCATCCGTCTACATCCTTTTTCATGGTGAGACCTTTCACTGGCTGTGGCTGCTCTGATGGCACTAGCAGCACACTTAACAATCTGGACCTGCCCCAGTCTCTGATCTTTCACATCCACTTAATTGTGGTTTAAATGTCGCGTATCCTATGTATAGCATTGTTATGTCACAATATGCTTGTTAGCATTGGTAATGTGTACAGCTGATGTTGGGGAATGTGTGGAGACTGGATTGCCCTGATAGTCGTAGTAGTGTCCTATTTCCTCCTCTGACTGTGCAGGTGTATTTCAGTGACCAGTTGTCGGAGGCTGGCCTGGCTTGTAGTGGGTACCAGAGGTACTTACACCTTGTGCCAGGTCCAGTTATCCCTTATTAGTGTAGAAGAGGTGTTTCTAGCAGCTTAGACTGATAGAAGGTAGCTATGGCAAAGCAGCTTAGGCTGAACTAGGAGACATGTAAAGCTCCTACTATACCACTTATATCATATGCACAATATCATAAGAAAACACAATACACAGAGGGGGTTATTCTAACTTTGGAGGATGTGTTAATCCGTCCCAAAAGTGACGGAAAAGTGACGGATTTACCACCAGCCGTATTACGAGTCCATTATATCCTATGGAACTCGTAATACGGCTGGTGGTATATCCGTCACTTTACCGTCACTTTTGGGACGGATTAACACTCCTCCAAAGTTAGAATAACCCCCAGAGTTACTAAAAATAAAGGTACTTTATTTTTATGACAATATGCCACAAGTATCTCAGTGAGTACCCTCAGTAAGAAGGTAAGTACTATACACAAGTTATATGTACACAAACCAAAATTAGGTAAGTAATAGCAAGAAAAGTAATGCAAACAGTGTAGAATCACAATAGGCTGCAATAGGATCACATAGGTATAGGGGCAACACAAACCATATACTCCAAAAGTGGAATGCGAACCACGAATGGACCCCAGACCTATGTGAGCTTGTAGAGGGTCACTGGGACTGTTAGAAAACAGTGAGGGTTAGAAAAATACCCCACCCCAAGACCCTGAAAAGTAAGAGTAAAGTACACCTACTACCCCCAGAGAGCACAGAAGTCTTGATAGGGGGATTCTGCAGGAAGAACAAACACCTGCAGTGCACTGACAACGGATTTCCAGACCTGAGTACCTGTAAGACAAGGGGACCAAGTCCAATAGTGGCGACAGTGTGGAGAGTGGGCAGGAGCCCAGGAAATGCCAGCTGAAGGTGCAAGGAAGCTGCCACCGGTTGGAAGAAGCTTGGAGTTCTGCAAGAAAGAAGAGGACTAGGAACTTCTCCTTTGGAAGTCGGATGTCCCATGTCGCGATGAAGCTTGCAGAGGAGTTTACATGCAGAAAGACCGCAAACAAGCCTTGCTAGCTGCAAGGGTCGCGGTAGAGGTTTTTGGGTGCTGCTGTGGCTCGGGAGGGACCAGGATGTCGCCTTTTGGAGGAGGAGACAGAGGGAGCACTCAGCAAATCAGAGAGCCCTCACAGAAGCAGGCAGCACCTGCAGAAGTACCCCAACAGGCACTTAGAAGAAAAGTAAACTGGAGTCCACGCAAAGTCACAAAAGGGAGTCCCACAATGCCGGAAGGCAACTCAGAAGGTTGTGCACTGCAGGTCAGAGTGCTGGGGACCCAGGCTTGGCTGTGCACAGAGGAAATCCTGGAAGAGTGCACAGGAGCCGGAGCAGCTGCAAATCACATGGTACACAGCTTTGCAGTCTAGCGTGGGGAGGCAAGGACTTACCGCCACCAAACTTGGACTGAAGAGTCACTGGACTGTGGGAGTCACTTGGACAGAGTTGCTGTGTTCCAGGGACCACGCTCGTCAGGATGAGAGGGGACCCAGAGGACCAGTGATGCAGTCTTTTGGTGCCTGCGTTAGCAGGGGGAAGATTCCGTCGACCCACGGGAGATTTCTTCAGAGCTTCTGGTGCAGGGTGAAGGCAGGCTACCCCCAGAGCATGCACCACCTGGAAACTGTCGAGAAAGCCAGCAGGATTAGGCGCTACAATGTTGCTGGTAGTCTCGCTACTTTGTTGCAGTTTTGCAGGCAGCCTGGAGCAGTCAGCGGTCGATCCTTTGGTAGAAGGTGAAGAGGGAGATGCAGAGGAACTCTGGTGAGCTCTTGCATTCGTTATCTAAAGAATTCCCCAAAGCAGAGACCCTAAATAGCCAGAAAATTAGGTTTGGCTACCAGGTTAGGAGGATTGGCTACCAAGAGAGGTAAGAGCGTATCAGAAGGAGCCCCTGACGTCACCTGCTGGCACTGGCCACTCAGAACAGTCCAGTGTGCCCCCAACACCTCTGTTTCCAAGATGGCAGAGGTCTGGAACACACTGGAGGAGCTCTGGGCACCTCCCCTGGGAGGTACTGGTCAGGGGAGTGGTCACTCCCCTTTCCTTTGTCCAGTTTCGCGCCAGAGCAGGGCTGGGGGATCCCTGAACCGGTGTAGACTGGCTATTGCAGAGATGGGCACCATCTGTGCCCATCAAAGCATTTCCAGAGGCTGGGGGAGGCTACTCCTCCACAGCCCTTCACACCTATTTCCAAAGGGAGATGGTGTAACACCCTCTCTCAGAGGAAATCCTTTGTTCTGCCTTCCTGGGCCAGGGCTGCCTGGACTCCAGGAGGGCAGAAACCTGTCTGAGGGGTTGGCAGCAGCAGCAGCTGCAGTGGAGAACCTGGAAAGGCAGTTTGGCAGTACCCGGGTTATGTGCTAGAGACCCGGGGGATCATGGAATTGTCCCCCCATCCATGATCTTAGACATGTTACATGGCCATGTTCGGAGTTACCATTGTGACGCCATACATAGGTGGTGACCTACGTATAGTGCACACGTGTAATGGTGTCCCCGCACTCACAAAGTCCGGGGAATTTGCCCTGAACGATGTGGGGGCACCTTGGCTAGTGCCAGGGTGCCCACACACTAAGTAACTTTGCACCCAACCTTCACCAGGTGAAGGTTAGACATATAGGTGACTTATAAGTTACTTATGTGCAGTGGTAAATGGCTGTGAAATAACGTGGACGTTATTTCACGCTGGCTGCAGTGGCAATCCATGATTGTCTGGATTTTCTCCTGAAGTGGTGCAATCTGTTCTCCACCTACCAGGTGTCCCAGGTAAACCACCTTTCCCTGCCCTATCTAGCCCTTTGAGGCCTTGATAGTGATGCCTGCCTTTTGAAGGGCCTCCAAAACTTTCCAAAGGTGGACCAGGTGCTCATCCCAGGTGGAGCTAAAGACAGCAATATCATCAAGATATGCTGCACTGAAAGCCTCCAACCCTTGCAGGACTGTGTTCACCAACCTCTGAAAAGTGGCAGGTGCATTTTTCAAACCAGAGGGCATCACTGTAAATTGGTAGTGCCCTCCTATAGTTGAAAATGCAGTCTTAGGTTTAGCATCCTCAGCCAATTTGATCTGCCAATACTCTGCAGTCAAATCAAAGGTGCTAAGATACTTGGCAGATGCCAGTGTGTCAATGAGCTCACCTACCCTGGGTATAGGGTGAGCATCAGTTTTTGTTACCTGATTGAGAGCTCTGTAGTCTACACAAAACCTCATCTCCCTCTTTCCATCTTTGGTGTGAGGTTTTGGTACAAGCACCACTGGGCTAGCCCATGGGCTTTCAGAAGGCTCAATCACTCCTAGATCAAGCATTTTCTGTACCTCTTGTTTTATGCAGTCTCTGACATGGTCAGGCTGCCTATAAATCTTACTCTTGACAGGCAAGCTGTCACCAGTATCAATTGTGTGTTTACACCAGGATGTTGTACCTGGCACAATTAAAAAGAGGTCAGAAAATTGTCCAAGGAGATTGATGCAGTTGTCTTTCTGATCTGCAGTCAGACAATCTGCCAAAACTACTCCCTCCACTAAAGCGTCAGTTTCAGTGGTGGAAATGAGATCAGGGAGAGGGTCACTCTCTTCTTCCTGTCCCTCATCTGTTGCCATGAGCAGGGTGAGATCAGCCATGTCATAGTAGGGTTTTAGGCGGTTGACATGAATCACCCTAAGGGGACTCCTGGCAGTGCCCAGGTCTACCAAATAGGTAACCTCACCCTTTTTCTCAACAATTAGATGGGGTCCACTCCATTTGTCCTGGAGTGCTCTTGGGGCCACGGGCTCCCATACCCACACCTTCTGTCCTGGTTGGTACTGGATCAGAACAGCCTTCTGGTCATGCCATTGCTTTCGCAGCTCCTGGCTGGCCTGAAGGTTTTTGCTGGCCTTTTTCATGTACTCAGCCATTCTGGATCTTCTGCCAAGTACATAGTCCACTATGTCCTGTTTGGGAGCTTTTAAAGGTTATTCCCAACCCTCCTTCACAAGAGTGAGTGGACCTCTTACAGGGTGTCCAAAGAGTTCAAAGGGGCTGAAGCCCACTCCTTTCTGGGGTACCTCCCTGTAAACAAAAAGGAGACAAGGTACCAGGACATCCCATCTCCTCCTGAGTTTTTCGGGGAGTCCCATTATCATACCTTTGAGAGTTTTATTAAACCTCTCTACCAGTCCATTAGTCTGTGGATGGTAAGGAGTGGTGAACTTGTAGGTAACACCACACTCCTTCCACATTGCTTTCAAGTATGCAGACATGAAGTTGCTACCCCTGTCTGATACAACCTCTTTAGGGAAACCCACCCTGGAAAGAAATCCCAGGAGGGCTTTTGCCACTGCAGGAGCTGTAGTGGTCCTTAGAGGAATTGCTTCAGGATATCTTGTGGCATGGTCCACAACCACCAAGATAAACCTATTGCCTGAAGCAGTAGGAGGGTCAAGGGGGCCAACTATGTCAACCCCTACCCTTTCAAAGGGCACCCCAACCACAGGTAGTGGAATAAGGGGAGCCTTTGGAGTGCCACCAGTCTTGCCACTGGCTTGGCAGGTCACACAAGACTTGCAAAAATCTTTAGTGTCCTCTGACATCCTAGGCCAGTGAAACAGGGGGACAAGTCTCTCCCATGTTTTGATCTGGCCCAAATGCCCAGCCAAAGGAATGTCATGTGCAAGAGTTAGGAGGAACTCTCTGTACTGCAGGGGAATGACCAATCTCCTGGCTGCTCCAGGTTTTGGGTCCCTTGCCTCGGTGTACAAGAGGTTGTCCTCCCAGTAAACTCTTTGTGAGTCATTGACATCCCCATTTTGCTGCTTGACAGCTTGCTATCTGAGACCCTCTAATGTGGGGCAGGTTTGCTGTGCTACACTCAGCTCTTCCCTGGCAGGCCCCCCTCCACCCAAAAGCTCTGCAGTGTCTGCTGCCAGCTCATCTGGTGAAGGTTCTGCACAGGGAGGAAATTCTTCTTCCTCAGAAGGAGAATCATCTCTAGAGGGAGGGATAGTGGTTAGGGATTTACCCTTGCTACCCCTAGCTTTAGGGAGCACTTGGTCCATTCTTCCAGGATCCAAGTTACCCTGTCCTTTTTGCTTTTTGGCCTGAGTCCTTGTCAAAGCAAAAATATGTCCAGGAATGCCCAGCATTGCTGCATGAGCCTCCAACTCCACTTCTGCCCAAGCTGATGTCTCTAAATCGTTCCCTAGTAGACAGTCTACGGGTAAATCTGAGGCAACCACAACTTTCTTTGGACCAGTACATCCCCCCCCCCTCACCCCCAGTTGAGATTCACAACAGCCATGGGGTGGCTAAGAGTATTGTTATGAGCGTCTGTCACTTGGTACTGCTGACCAAGTAGGTGTTGTTCAGGGTGGACCAGTTTCTCTATGACCATAGTAACACTGGCACCTGTGTCCCTGTAGGCCTGAACCTCAACACCATTTATTAGGGGAAGTTGCTTGTACTTATCCATATTAAGGGGACAAGCAACCAAAGTGGGCAAATCAATGGCACTTTCAGAGACTAACACAGCCTCTGTGGTGTCCCTAACAAGACCAACCCCAACTACATTGCCAATAGTGAGCCCAGCTACACCCTTGGATAGGCTATTTGCAGGTTTGCTCCCACCACCACTGCTATTACTAGGGGCACTAGAATTTGCAGCAGGGGTTGTGGTAGTGGGAGGTTTGGTGCTTTTCTTTGGACAACTGGAATCAGTTGCCCAATGGCCTTTGACTTTACACAAATAACACCAAGGCTTTTTAGGTTGATTATTGGAAAAGGATTTGGACCCACCACCCCCACCAGAGGATTTTTGTGGGCCTGATGAAGACTCAGTATTTTTACTTATGTCCCCACCCTTGTCAGAAGACTTACCATCCTTCTTCTTGCCATCCTTGTCACCCCCTGTATGAACTTTTCTGTTCACCCTTGTTCTGACCCACTTGTCTGCCTTCTTTCCTAATTCTTGGGGAGAGGTCAGATCCACTAGGTATTGGTGTAACAAGTCAGACACACAGTTATTCAGAATATCCTCTCTCAGAATAAGATTATACAGCCTTTCATAGTCAGATACTTTACTGCCATGTAACCATCCCTCCAAGGCCTTCACTGAACAGTCCACAAAGTCTGTCCAGTCTTGAGAGGACTCTTTTCTGGTGTCTCTGAACTTAATCTTGTATTGTGCAGTGGTTAAGCCAAATCCATCCAAGAGTGCATCCTTCAAAACTGTAAAATTGTTAGCTTCACTTTCTCTAACAGTAAGGAGCCTATCCCTACCCTTTCCAGTGAAAGATAGCCACAATATACAATATAGCAGCCCACTGCCATTGAGGGACCCCCTGTACCATACAGGCCCTCTCAAGTGCAGAAAACCACTTCTTGATGTCATCCCCCTCCTTGTAAGGGGGGACTATCTTGTGCAGATTCCTGGAATCATGCTCTCTAACAGGATTACTATCAGGAATACTGCTGCTGCCACCATGGGGTCCTAACCCTAACCTCTGTCTCTCCTTCTCAATGTCTAGGGATTCCTTATCTAAGGCCAGCTGTTGCTGTTTAAGCTTCAGTCTGGTCTCTTCAACCCTCAACTTTTTGAGTTCCCTTTCTAACAGGTTATCCTCAGGGTGGGTGGGTTGGGAATGCTTTGACTCAGAAGACAAGTTGGAAACTACAGAGGGGGATCTGTCCCTAACTGACTGAACCCTAGAAACTTGGCCTCTAGGAATAAAGGCTGCCCTACTGTGATGGGAATCTCCATTACTACCAACATTACTAGGTGTCCTGCCAAGGGGCAGACCCTGTTCAGAACCCTCCCCACCTTCCTCAAGGTGTTCCTCTGAGTCAGACTGGGAAGCCTCTATTAACCTCTCATCTGATGGGCCTGCTTGGGACTCATCATTTGCAATAAGCATATTAAACAGAAACTCTTTTGTAGGGTTCTTTCCTATCACTAAACCTCTATCTAAGCAGAGACTCCTTAGGCTCTTGTAATTCAAATTGTCATAAGTTGTATTGACAGTTTTAAGACCTGAATCTACCACAGACATGATAGCAAAAGGTTTAGAGATAGTGAGAAGGAAGAACAAGTTTCAGAACTTTTTAAAGAAGCGGGAAAAAAAAAATTCTAACTTTTAGAAAACTTTTAGAAGTTTTAGAAAACTTTTCAGAACTTTGTAAAAAGTTTGAGTGAAGAAAAGCAAAACTTTTTGGTTAAGTGTACATATACTGAACTGTTTTGTATATGATTCTCTTACGAAAAGTACACAATGACAAAGTGGTAAGTAGTTACAAGTACTTATCCCACCGCTGCACTACTAATGTAGGAGGCTGGCCTGCCTTGTAGTAGGTACCAGAGGTACTTACACCTTGTGCCAGGTGCAGTTATCCCTTCTTAGTGTAGAAGAGGTGTTTCTAGCAGCTTAGACTGATAGAAGGTAGCTATGGCAAAGCAGCTTAGGCTGAACTAGGAGACTTGTAAAGCTCCTACTATACCACTTATATCATATGCACAATATCATAAGAAAACACAATGCACAGAGTTACTAAACATAAAGGTACTTTATTTTTATGACAATATGCCCTAGGTATCTCAGTGAGTACCCTCAGTAAGAAGGTAAGTACTATACACAAGTTATATGTACACAAACCAAAATTAGGTAAGTAATAGCAAGAAAAGTAATGCAGACAGTGTAGAATCACAATAGGTTGCAATAGGAGCAAATAGGTATAGGAGCAACACAAACCATATACTCCAAAAGTGGAATGCGAACCACGAATGGATCCCAGACCTATGTGAGCTTGTAGAGGGTCGCTGGGACTGTTAGAAAACAGTGAGGGTTAGAAAAATACCCCACCCCAAGACCCTGAAAGGTAGGAGTAAAGTACACCTACTACCCCCAGAGAGCACAGAAGTCGTGATAGGGGGATTCTGCAGGAAGAACAAACACCAGCAGTGCACTGACAACGTATTTCCAGACCTGAGTACCTGCAAGACAAAGGGACCAAGTCCAATAGTGGCGACAGTGTGGAGAGTGGGCAGGAGCCCAGGAAATGCCAGCTGAAGGTGCAAGGAAGCTGCCACCGGTTGGAAGAAGCTTGGATTTCCACAAGAAAGAAGAGGACTAGGAACTTCTCCTTTGGAAGACGGATGTCCCACGTCGTGATGAAGCTTGCAGAGGTGTTCCCATGCAGAAAGACCGCAAACAAGCCTTGCTAGCTGCAAGGGTCGTGGTAGAGATTTTTGGGTGCTGCTGTGGCCCGGGAGGGACCAGGATGTCGCCTTTTGGAGGAGGAGACAGAGGGGGCGCTCAGCAATTCAGAGAGCCCTCACAGAAGCAGGCAGCACCCGCAGAATTACCCCAACAGGCACTTAGAAGAAAAGTGAACTGGAGTCCATGCAAAGTCACAAAAGGGAGTCCCACGACGCCAGAGGGCAACTCAGAAGGTTGTGCACTGCAGGTCAGAGTGCTGGGGACCTAGGCTTGGCTGTGCACAAAGGAAATCGTGGAAGAGTGCACAGGAGCCGGAGCAGCTGCAAATCGCGTGGTACACAGCTTTGCAGTCTAGCGTGGGGAGGCAAGGACTAACCTCCACCAAACTTGGACTGAAGAGTCACTGGACTGTGTGAGTCACTTGGACAGAGTTGCTGTGTTCCAGGGACCACGCTCGTCAGGATGAGAGGGGACCCAGAGGAACCGTGATGCAGTCTTTTGGTGCCTGCGTTAGCAGGGGGAAGATTCCATCGACCCACTGGAGATTTCTTTGGAGCTTCTGGTGCAGGGTGAAGGCAGGCTACCCCCAGAGCATGAACCACCTGGAAACAGTCGAGAAAGCCAGCAGGATTAGGCGCTACAATGTTGCTGATAGTTGTCTTGCTACTTTGTTGCGGTTTTGCAGGTGTCCTGGAGCAGTCAGCGGTCGATCCTTTGGTAGGAGGTGAAGAGGGAGATGCAGAAGAACTCTGGTGAGCTCTTGCATTCGTTATCTAAAGAATTCCCCAAAGCAGAGACCCTAAATAGCCAGAAAAGGAGGTTTGGCTACCAGGTTAGGAGGATTGGCTACCAAGAGAGGTAAGAGCCTATCAGAAGGAGCCTCTGACGTCACCTGCTGGCACTGGCCACTCAGAGCAGTCTAGTGTGCCCCCAACACCTCTGTTTCCAAGATGGCAGAGGTCTGGGACACGCTGGAGGAGCTCTGGGCACCTCCCCTGGGAGGTACTGGTCAGGGGAGTGGTCACTCCCCTTTCCTTTGTCCAGTTTTGCGCTAGGGCAGGGCTGGGGGATCCCTGAACCGGTGTAGACTGGCTTATGCAGAGATGGGCACCATCTGTGCCCATCAAAGCATTTCCAGAGGCTGGGGGAGGCTACTCCTCCCCAGCCCTTTACACCTATTTCCAAAGGGAGAGGGTGTAACACCCTCTCTCAGAGGAAATCCTTTGTTCTGACTTCCTGGGCCAGGGCTGCCTGGACCCCAGGAGGGCAGAAACCTGTCTGAGGGGTTGGCAGCAGCTGCAGTGGAGACCCCGGAAAGGCAGTTTGGCAGTACCCGGGTTCTGTGCTAGAGACCCGGGGGATCATGGAATTGTCCCCCCACCAGAATGGTATTGGGGTGACAATTCCATGATCTTAGACATGTTACATGGCCATGTTCGGAGTTACCATTGTGACGCCATACATAGGTGGTGGCCTATGTATAGAGCACACGTGTAATGGTGTCCCCGCACTCACAAAGTCCGGGGAATTTGCCCTGAATGATGTGGGGGCACCTTGGCTAGTGCCAGGGTGCCCACACACTAAGTAACTTTGCACCCAACCTTCACCAGGTGAAGGTTAGACATATAGGTGGCTTATAAGTTACTTATGTGCAGTGGTAAATGGCTGTGAAATAACGTGGACGTTATTTCACGCAGGCTGCAGTGGCAGGCCTGTGTAAGAATTGTCAGAGCTCCCTATGGGTGGCAAAAGAAATGCTGCAGCCCATAGGGATCTCCTGGAACCCCAATACCCTGGGTACCTCAGTACCATATACAAGGGAATTATATGGGTGTACCAGTATGCCAATGTGAATTGGTAAATTTAGTCACTAGCCTGTTAGTGACAATTTTGGAAAGCAGAGAGAGCATAACCACTGAGGTTCTGGTTAGCAGAGCCTCAGTGAGACAGTTAGGCATCACACAGGGAACACATACAGGGCACATACTTATGAGCACTGGTCCCTGCCTGGCAGGGTCCCAGTAACACATAGACTATATACAGTGAAATATGGGGGTAACATGCCAGGCAAGATGGTACTTTCCTACATCAGTTACATGTGTCCTCTCCCTCAATGCTGTTGCCTGAGCAGTATGACATTTGGAATGTTGCATTGTGACCTCCGCTGTGTGTGCAGGTCAAGTAGCTAATAGCAGTAACGTCCCCATGGATCTAAAAAACCCAAATTAGAGGGTTCAGGATGACAACGTTAACAATCCCTTGAAATCAAGACAAATGTTCCAGTCCTGTCAAATGTGAATGTCCATAGTTGCCACAAACATCAGCCAATGTCACCAACATTAGGAGGTACACAGCACTAATGTCATACCCATGCAGCATATGTCAAGGTCCACCCTGTGTCTGGGTCACAATGCAACATACCAAATGTCATACTGCTCAGACAACAGCATTGAGGGGGAGGACACATGTAACTGGTCACTGAAATACACCTGCACAGTCAGAGGAGGAAATAGGACACTGCTACAACTATCAGGGCAATGCAATGTACCACACATTCCCCAACATCAGCAGTACACATTACCAATGCTGACATCCATATCATGCCATTACAATGCTATACATAGTATATGCTACATCTCAACTATATATTGGTGGATGTGAAAGATCAGAGACTGGGGCAGGTCCAGATTGTTAAGTGTTGTGCTAGTGCCATCAGAGCACCCACAGCCATTGAAAGGCCTCACAATGAGAATGGAAGTAGATGGAGGGTTGTGTAGGACAAGAAGGTGGCAATTCACATTTTGGCCAGAACCAACACATAGAGGATATGATGCTGACAAGTCGACAAACTGACCACAATACATGTGACATGCAGGTGGGGCATAGGCCTGGGAGCATGCCAATCTGAAAGACAGGAACAATGAACAGGAACCAAGATCACAATGGGAAAATAATCGGAAGGCAGGCATGTCACATTACAAAGCCTACAACACAGACACCTTAATTGTACTGTATTTCATTGCAGAGGATGATGGATCTCCTGCGGATATGCCTGTCCAGGACTACCCTGATGACATGGATGATGAGCTGACAAACATCAGCCAGCAGACCCTCCAAGAGGTCCTTGGAACCCTCCAGACCCACCTTCAGTCACAAGGAGGAGCGCAGAACTAGCAGCTATCACAGAGGACCCACCCACAACACCAATTGTACGACCTGCCATCTCCAACACATCTGAGGAGTCTGATGACACTGGCACCAGCTTTGAGAGAACTGTAGTTGGAGTGCAGCGGGAGCTGGCCAAGGAGGTGCGGGTGGGGATGGAAAATATGGCAGCCAGCGTAGAGGGGGTGCGTTCGTGCATGATGTCAACTGAATAACAGGCAGCAGCTATGTAAGGGCGAACAACTATCTTGCAGGAAGTAGAAATAAGGTTGAAGGAAATCAGCACAGCCGTAATACAGTTGACCCAACACCTACAACAGCAATCCTGTTGACGTGTGCACGAATGCAACATTGAACCCCTCAGGGCCGACCTGGCTGCCTACCACCGTGATGTGGCTGCTATTCTTAAGAACAAGCAGATCCTCCTTGCTGCAGTACTGACCTTAAGACCCCCACAGTTAGCAACTACCGGGATGTCTGACTCCACGTCTTCAAACACTGAGGTGTGTGTTGCCCCTTCATAACCACCACCAAGGGTAGAGGAGACTACACACACATCAGAAGATGAAGACGTGGAACAGATCACCTTCACACGTAAGAGTACCCGGTAGCATAGTCCCTGCCACATGGCCACCTATTACCAAGGTCCTGTGCTTTGTAACATGCCAGTCTTGCAACAACTGTACTCAAGCACTGTTCTGCAACCCACTGTTTATCTTGTCAGCCTGCCCTGTGATTGTCACTCACTAACTCATTGGCAAATCCTGTTCCTCTGCACTGTCTGACACTTCACCCCAGCATGTCCAATGACATGTCCTTTTGCACTTGTGTAGGATCACAATGGAAGATGTCACAATAATGGACTCACAATCATGGACAATGTACATAAAGCGCTACAGCACTGTTAAAATAAATAGCATTTACACAACCACTTTGTCTCTGTGTAATGTGACACATCAACCGTGCGGTACATCAGTGAAGTTTGCATCCTGTCAATTATTATAGATTGTCAATACAACTGCCCTGAAATAATGTGGGCTGATGACTATGCACAGTGGCCTGGATTGTACCATCATCTGCCCTTCCTGATGCTGATGGTTGTTTCTGAGGAAAATATAAACTATACACCATAATGCTGTGTTGGACAGAAGAACGCTTCCTCAAGGAATGTCTAAGCCAGAAAATAGTGCCTCCAAATTTTTGCTTCAAGGCAAAACTAACATATGTGACATTTGCCACAAATTTAAGCTAACACACACCAAACTGCATGAAGGGCTATGTATGAGTTTCCATCCAATTAAGTAACCATGCAGAACAGTGTAACAAATGATCTATGTGAGTTATGTACACTATACCACAAGAGAGCATACTACCACTCACCTTATAAGGATTTCCTTGGACATCAGACTGCAGGCAGACTTAACACAGTGTCCCCAATACTTAATCTGGAAGCACAGTGTGTGACATTGAAAACATACATCATGAAATAACCACACTTTGGGATCCATAGTAACCGTGATTGGTGGTTGCAATGAATGGCCGAATCTTAGCTAATTAGCTTTGGGGTAGCTGCCGATGTAACAGCTCAGATGGGATATGGTTGCAGCGTGGGACACAAATTCTAATACAAAAGAGACACTGTTCACTCATGCCAAGGCCCTGATCTACATGCATTTGACACATACTGTAAAGGGTTACCTACATATTTATTAAACAGTAAAAACAGAAGTTAAAACTAGGGTAAACACCTTACCTGACCTAATCTACTCTAACTACACATTACCCACAACTGTCCCTAACTAACCTAAGCTAAACTTACTTATCACATTTAACTAAACGATCTAAACATCAACCCCCCACACCACTTATAAGACGGGACACATGGAGGACAACAGATACTAACCTAAACACATACTATCCTATACTAAACAAATATATTTGTTCCTTCGTACACATATGTTGTGCAAGATGGCACAGGTCAAAATGATCTTGCAGACCATTTCTGGTGAGTATAGGAGGCTGCCTCCAGTGATGTCGAGGCACCTGAATCTTGACTTCAGGATGCCAAAGGTCCTCTCGACTATGGTGCGTGTCCTCCTATGTGCCTCATTATAGGCAGCTCTGCTGCAGTGCTTGGGTTGGCAAATGGTGTCATAATCCATGGCTGGATCCCATACCCCTGATCAGCTGAAAGAGAAAATGATTGAGAACATGTGGATATAGCTTGCTCCATAAATATCAGCTTGCATGGCAGTAGTTCTCTTGTGTTGTCTTTGACTCATTGGTGTTTGTGTTATTGTGTCGATTCCTAGGCTTCTAGGATGTACCATCAGCATTGGGTTGTTTCCTTAGCTGAACGAGTGTTTGGCTGCTGACCGGATGTCAGCAGTATTTTTGGAGTGTTGCAGTACAGTGTGTACTCCCTTGCATTGTGACTTGTGATACAGGTGTCCCTGTGTCTTAACTGGGGGTGAGATGATAGTCCCATACACAGAGTCAAATCGACAGTGGTGGTAACACGTTGGCATCTATGTGCCCTGGACATCCCATACATTTTGACATATGCAATAGATTAATTTAACCATCAGTGGGACCATTAGATTTTGCAAGGTGACAATTTGCCAAACTTCTCCGTACGTTGTGATCACTGACGTGTTAACATTTGACTATACACTAATTTCACATGTGTGACAAGTTCACTGCAGACCTATTTCTCTGCCCTTGCCAAGTTGACTCATGGTGTAACATGTACCTAGACTACTGCACATGTTCAATCAATCAATCAATCAGTCCATTTATAGAGCGTGCTACTCACCCGAGAGGGTCTCAAGGCGCTGGAGGGGGGGGTGTTACTGCTGCTCGAAGGTGACAACGTGCAAAACATCTCCGTACGTTGTGAGCACTGACGTGTTAACAATTGACTATGCACTAATTTCACATGTGTGACAAGTTCACTGCAGACCTATTTCCCTGCCCTTGCTAAGTCGACTCAGGTTGTAACTTGTACCTATACCACTGAACATGTTCTAGTTCAGAAGGCTAACTTTGTTGTGAGGTTGTCATTTCGAGTTTCAGAAGGTCCGTATGCCAGTACATCTGTTGTGTGTGTGTTAAATTGTCGCAATGCATATGTGTAGGAATGTGCACTTTCAATATTGTCCCATCAATATGTGTTCTTCGCACAGTCCACTTGCTTCTTGGTAGTGGGCAATGTGAGAGCAGGAGTGATGTGAGATATTGGTACAGCCTCAATGATTGCATGTGAACTTCATTGTAGTCATCATCATGCTATGTGGCTCATTGTGTTTGACCTGCAGCAAAACACATTACACACCCTTTACACAGTACGTATTGGTTTGAAGGGTGTTGGATTGAGTGTTATTGATGTGATATTGAAAGATTAATCTTCCCAAATGTACTGCCAGTTGGGGCCATGTCTTTGTCATTGTGTTGTTTAAAATGTTTCCCTTTTGTCTGTGGAGTGGCATCTGTTGTTATTTGGAACTGTTATTTGTACCTAGTTGTGTCTCCCATTGGGTGAGGATATCAAACATGCCTAGTGGTGTCACAACCTCAGTGTGTTCCTGTCCACGTGTCGATTTAGTGGTGTATGTGTTGTGTGTCCTAGAGGGTTGCTGTGCAGTGTGTACATAAGTAGGTTTCTGTACTTACCAACAAGTAGGCCATTTCCATATCGTCAATCCTGGAAGTGTTGATTGATGGTGCAGTGACGGAAGATGAATGAATCATGCACACTCCCAGGATACTTTGCCACGATGTTGGTGATCAAACCCTGGTGATCGACAATGGCTGGCACATTAATGGAGTGTGTGTGCTTCCTGTTGCGGTATAGATGTTCGGTTGCAGCAGGTGGCACAATGCGTACATGTGTGCAGTCAATGGCACCAAGGATGTGTGGGAAGCCATTCATTTGGTAAAACCCCTGTTTTGTCTCCTGCTGCTTCTGCTGTGTGTTGGGGAAGCTGATGTGGTGGGGTGTGAGAGAGATGATGGTATCCAGTACCTTGGGTAGGAAGGCGGAGAATGATGGCTGTGAGATACCAGCAACCAGGGCGCCAGTGGTTTGAAAGGAGCCACTTGCCAACATGTGTAGTACAGCTAGGAGCTTGGTTTCTGGTGGGATGGTGCAGGGTGTCTGCAAGCTGGGTGCCAACTGTGGCTCAATGTTGCACAGCAGCTGCTGAATGGCTCGCCAGTTAAGCCTGTACCTCTGAATGATGTCTTGTTGGTGGAGTCCCATAAGGGTTGTCCTGGTGCGGAATATTCTCTCCTGCCTTCTGCATTGCCTTTGGGGTCCCTGCTGGTGTTGTGGAACCTGCTGTTGTTGGTCCTGTGCTCTGCGTCTGCGTGCATGCTGGATGAAAAGCACCTCCATGTCTTCCTTTTGGAGCTCTTCTGTTGCTTCTGTGTGTTTTCATTAATTACAGGTGTGTTTGCCCCATTTTAACGCCTGCCCTAACCCACCCATTATTTTTTGAAGCAAAGGGTTGTGCGTCATTTTCCGCCTCCGCCTCCCGGCCGTACGTCATTTTTGCGCTGTAGCATAAATATGGCGCATGGGCGTTTAAGTCATTTTTTGGACAGGAACACCTCCCTTGCATGTCATTAACGCAAGGTGGTTTCCCGCATTCACAAAATGATGCACACAGCGGAAGTTTGGCATTCGCTGGCTTGGGCGTCAAAATTTAAATATGGTGCACGGTTTGCGCCGATTGTGTTTCAAATTTTTTTGACCCACATTCGGCACAAACAGAGTATTAATATGCCCCAGAGTCTCAAATCCAATCCTAAAATTGTTATGTACACCACAGTTTGAGTCATGTAAATGACCTATGTTTCTCCTGTGGCTGTGAAGGACCAGCAGACCATGCTGCATGTGTTCACATATTTCCAGTGGTTCATTGCACAAAGGTGTCCATTTCAAGTGTTCGGCCATGTGTACCCTGTGTCAGTATTGGCCTCATTACGTGCAGGTCTAGCCATGAGTCTGTGGAGCCAACCCTTGAATTAACAGAGTATCCTTCAAAGCAGATTTGACCAAAATCCAAAGATTAACTGACGGCACACATGGGGATAGCCCAGCTATGGCACAGCAGAACTTTTAGAAGGCTGACGACAGAGCAACCTTGGTGTGCTCAAACACATTATGGATCAGTAATATGAAACAGGCAGGTTTCATCACAACATTTGTACACAGGCTGGGCTCTAAAATTCCCACTGCAACAGGGAACATCAGTGCCTCTGTGCTGATTAATCTCACAGCTAGTCACCACGCAAGCCCCATCAAAAGGTGGCGCAGAAGTGAATCTGTGTCTGGACCATCAGGGCACAAACATGTTTTGTCTTTACATACACATTAGCAACCCTTGTTTATTGTGCTGGAGGCACAGTACCAAATCCATGCATACAGCCATAGCACACTGTCACTGTTTGGCACTAATGAATACATGCAAAACTAGACAAGGGATGGGGGCTGGATTAAGCCATTTGAATACATGTGCCAGAACAGAATACAATAAGTAAACTGATTAAACTATACTATACATTTGAGGATTCATCATAGACCTACCAGACACAATACCCCAGGAGAAAACAGAGGGCATGGAAAGCAACTATGAGATGCATGTAGCCACAGGGAACCTCTATGGTTAACGCAAAGACCGGAACCAGTCTGGCTAACAGGATGTAGGCTCTGTCAGGAACAAACATGAACAAGACAACTACACAGTGAGCAGACTCTGACTGGGACAAGCAGGAACAACACTGTGGAAACAAAAAACTGTTTATGCTGTGGTCTGCACTGTTACACAATCCCCCAAGGGCTCTGGTACAAAAGTGATTTGTACGCAAATGCACGACAAGGAGATTCAGAAAATGGCAGCTTCTAAGCAGTTCCAGGCAGCAGCAAGAGCAGGGCAGGTTCAAATGGTTGGTCTGCATGGAAGTGCTCACAGGTGTGTGCAGCTTCAGTCTCTCACAAGTCTTGGAGTTGAGAAACAAGTTCAAAGGGCCAACTGGACCTTTCACATGGGAAGCAATGGACAGCTGATTACAGGTCTTACCAACTACCAGGCAATGCATTATCGGACCCGAATTCCATGCAGAATGATTAACTATGATTATGGCATGCCATACTGAAGAGGGAAGCACACAGGAGTCAGAATGGGAGTCTGTGTGAGTGTAGATGAAGATTCTCAGGGTACAGATAGTGCATTTGTAGCGCCCCGTAGAGAAGGGTGGGGAGAGACTTAAAACATGTCTGTGGCAGGACTTATTACCTGGGATGGACTGTGCATGGCATGTCTTGTGAGCAATGCTTGTCATACTTGTGGCACTTGTGCTATCCATTTTCAGGTTTGATGCACTTCTTGTCACACATGCTGCTTGCAAAGATAGCGGATGTCACACTTACTGCTGTCAAGGGTCTGGTTATACATTCCTTTTACCAATAAAATTACACATCCACTGCCTCATGTATGAAGCACTTTTTTACCTTATGATTGATGGTGTGTTAATTGTGTGTCATATGCTGCAATGGATCATGTTGGCAACATGGATGTGTCTCATAGTTGTAGTCCTCTGATATTGCCCTTCAAATGTGAAATAGACAGGATATATGTCATTAACACTATGTGTGATGTTTGCTGGACATTCATACCCATCAAATGTGATGTGGCTTTTTCAGTATGCAAATTTGTATTTCTGCAATGCTCCATGAGGCTAAACTCTGATTATGATTCTTAGGGATCATGTGATGCATAAATAATTACCCAGAGCATGATTGAGTGATGAAGTGAGGTGCTTAATTACATATGATAACAAAGTGGTGATGGTGACTATAGTTAGAAGAAATTTTGTACGATGTGATTGTCTCCGACGCAATCCTGCAGCTGTGTTCGGATGTTCCCCCTCATTTTCACGGACAGCAACCTCCTCTTCCTCCTTTTCAGGCATTTGTTGATCCGGTTCATAGAGGGGAATGTTCCTCCTCACACAAATGTTCTGCAGGATGGCACAGGTCAAAATGATCTTGCAGACCATTTTAGGGGAATATAGGAGGCTGCCTCCGGTGAGGTCCAGGCACCTGAATCTGGACTTCAGGATGCCAAAAGTCCTCTTAACTATGGTGCGTGTCCTACGATGTGCCTCATTATAGGCATGCTCTGCTGCTATGCTTGGGTTGGCAATTGGGGTCATGATCCATGGCTGGATCCCGTAACCCTGATCAGTTGAAAGAGAAAATGAGGGTAAGTATTTTGTTGTTGTTTGCACCAGGAGTGTCACTTTGCATAGCAGTTGTTATCTTGTGTCGTCTGTGACTCATCTGTGTTAGTGGTATTGTGTGGGATCCTAGGCTTCTGTGATGTTCTTTCTGTATTGGGTTGTTTGACTATCAAAACTGATGTTTGGCTGATTGACATGATATCAGTGGTGTATTTAGAAACTTGCTGTTCAGTGTGTATCTCCCATGCATTATGTAATGTGAAAGAAGTGCCCGTGTACCTTCACTGGAGGTGATATGATACTTCCACACACACAATCGATTCCACTGTGGTGGTAACATGCTTGCACTATATGGGCTGAACATCCCATCCAATTCAACATATATAATTGCAGGTGAAATGCAACAGTGAGGCCCGTTGACTTGGTTAGGTGACAATGCACAACACATCTCCAGAAGTTGGCAGCACTGAAGCGTTCACAATTGACAATGCACAATTATCCCATGTGTGACAAGTTCTATGCCAACCTATTTTTGTGCCCTCACCGAGTTGGCTCAAATGCAAACATGTACCTACACTAATGAACTTGCTCGAGGTAAGCTGGCTAACTTGGTTGGGGGGGTGAAGGTTTTAGTGTTGGAAGGTCCATCTGCCTGTACATCTGTTATGTATATGGGGAATTGTCTCAATCCGTATGTGTAGCAGTGTGCACTTTGCATTAGTCTCACATCAACATGTTTTCATAGCACAGTTCACTTCCTTATTGCTAGCTGGCAATGTCACCCCAGGAGTGATGTGACATGGTGGTACTGCCTCAATGATTCCATGTCACCTTCATTAGAGTCAGCGTCATCTTACTATGTGTCTCATGGTGTTTGACCTGCAGCAACACACATTACACACCCCTTACACAGGATGGGTGTGGGATTGAGTGTTATTGATGTGATTTTGAAAGGTTCATCTTCCAAGTTGTATTGCCAGTTAAGGCCATGTCATTGTTGCTGTGTGGCTTTAAATTGGTCCTATGTGGCTCTAGAGTGGCATATCTTGTTATTTGCATCTGTCATTTGTCCATAGGTATTTATCCCATTGGGTCAGGATATCAAACATGTCTACCAGTGTCACACCTCAGGGTCTTCCTGGCCACGTGTCAAAGTAGTGGTATATGTGTTGGATGTCCTACAGGGTTGCTGTGCTGTGTGTAAATTACTAGGTTTCTGTACTTACCAACAAGTAGGCCATTGCCATAATGTCCATCCTGGAAGTGCCGATTGATGGTGCTGTGGCGGAAGATGAATGAATCATGTACACTCCCAGGATACTTTGCCATGATGTTGGTAAACAATCCACAGTGATCCACAATGGCCTGCACATTGATGGAGTGTGTGTGCTTTCTGTTTGTTGCGGTATAGGTGCTCGGTTGCAGCAGGTGGCACAGTCCGGACATGTGTGCAGTCAATGGCACCAAGCACGTGCGGGAAGCCATGAATTTGATAAAACCCCTGTTTGGTCTCCTGCTGCTTCTGCTGTGTGTTGGGGAAGCTGATATGGTGGGGTGTGAGAGAGATGATGGCATCAAGTACCTCAGGAAGGAAGGCAGAGAATGAGGGCTGTGAGATCCTGGCAACCAGGGCACCAGTGGTTTGAAAAGAGCCACTTGCCAACATGTGCAGGACAGCTAGCAGCTTGGTCTCCGGTGGAATGATGTGGGGTGTCTGCAAGCTGGGTGCCAACTGTGGCTCAATGTGGCGCAGCAGCTGCTGTACGGCTTGCCAGTTTAGTCTGTACCTCTAGATGATGTCATGTTCCCTGAGGCCCTGAAGGGTTGTCCTGGTCCTGAATATCCTCTCCTGCCTTCTGCGTTGCCTTTGGGGTCCATGTTGATATGGTGGTAGCTGCAGCTGTTGCTCCTGTGCTCTGCGTCTTCGTGCATGCTGCATGAGTATCACTTCCATGTCTTCCTTTTTGAGCTATGATGTTGCTTGTGTGAGTTTTCCTTAAGTAGTGGTGTGTTTGCCCCATTTTAACGCCTGCCCTGACCCAGGCGTTAAATTTTGGCGCAAATCGGGATTTGCGACATTTTCCGGCTCCACCTACCAGACCTGCGCCATTTTTGTGTGGCTGGATAAATATGGCTCACGGGTGTTTAAGTCATTTTTTGGACGGGAACGCCTACCTTGCATCTCATTAATGTAAGGCGGTTTCACACATCCAGAAAATGGCGCACACTAGGATATTTTGACGTTAGACGGGTCTAGCGTCAAAGTATAAAAATGGTGTTAAGTTTGCGCTAGATTAGCGTAAAAAAAAATTATGCGAGTGCGGCACAAAGGGAGTATAATTATGGGCCTTACTATTTCTACTCTAAGTATGATGTAGTTTTCTCTTTTGGTCCTATTAATCAGTATTTGAGCAGACTTGTGAAGGCTAGGAACATAGATACAGCAGGAGGACCCTTTGAGCCTACAGTGGCCTTTGGCACAGCATTTGCACATATGAATAACTTAACATGCCTTCTTGCAAAGATAGAAAAGGAGTTCATCAATCAAGTAGATGACAGAAGAAACGCAATGAAGGAAAGGATAGATAAGGGTATAGTTAGCAAGAAGAAATCAGTTCTCATGACACCTGATACACAAGGACGCTTAGGGGCATATTTATACTCTGTTTGCGCCGAATGTGCGTCAACAATTTTGACGCACATTTGGCACAAATCGTGCACCATATTTAAACTTTGACGCCCAAGCCCGCGGCGTCAAAATTCCTCCGTGTGCGTCATTTTTTGGATGCAGGAAACCTCCTTGCGTTAATGACATGCAAGGTAGGCGTTCCCGCCCAAAAAATGACTTTAAGGCCTTTGCGCCTTATTTATCCTCCAGCGTCATTTTGACGCACAGGAGGGGGGTGGGCCTTAAAAAACGTCGCACAGCCTGATGTGCGCTGTTTTTTAACGCCTGGGTCAGGGCAGGCGTAAAGGGACCTGTGGGCTCACTTCCATGGTCTCTGACCATGGGAGCAGTCCAGAGGTGCTCTTCCCTGCCCCCAGGGACACCCCCTGCCAACCTCATCCACCCCTGGAGGACACCCATGGATGGGGGACCCATCCCAGGTAAGTACAGGTAAGTTGAGGTAAGTATATATTTTTTTTAAAATGTAAGTGGCATAGGGGGGCTAATTTGGCCCCCCCTACATGCCACTGTGCCCAATGACCATGCCCAGGGGACAGGAGTCCCCTGGGCATGGCCATTTTGCAAGGGGGCATGACTCCTGTCTTTGCTAAGACAGGAGTCATTTTAATGGGGGTTGTGCGTCACAAAATGGCGCAAGTCCGGTTTGAGGCATGATTTTTGCCTCAAACCTGACTTGCACCATTTTTTGACGCACAACCCCCATTTTCCCCTACGCCGGCACTGCCTGGTTTGAGTCTCTTTTTTTTTACTCTGACCAGTGGCAGCTAACGTCATTCCTTAAATAAGGCCCCCGCATGGCGCGTAAGAATGGCGTTAGCCGGCGGTAACATTTTTTACGCAAACCAGCGCTGGTGTTAAAAAGCGGTGCAAATGCAACACAAAAAAAGTATAAATTTGGGCCTGAGAGACTTAAAATGAGATTTGGAAGAGGAGCAAGTGGTTCAGAGATTGCAGGAGAGATTTTTTGAGCTTTTATTCCATCAGTGGGTGTGATCTTGAATGGCATAAAGATAAGGAAGTTATCAACGAGTGTAGATAAGATGTCAACTGATTTTTCAGGTGCAATCCTCCTACTGGACACAGAAATGGTGGAGGCAAGGTCTATGATTCTTCAGAATCGCCTTGCATTAGTCATTCTTTTAGCAAAGAAGGCGGAGTCTGCAGAGTTTTGAAATCACAACATTACTACACATACATTCCCAATAACAGAAGGGAGATAAGGAGATAGTTATATAATCTGACGAGTCTGAAAAATGACTTAAATGATCTAAAAGAGACAAATGTTTGGGAGACAATAAGTAAAGGATTCTCAAAAGTAGGATCTTGATTTGAAAACTTGGGAAATGGTTTTGTGAAAACGATCCTGAGACCTTTATTGATTGCGACAGTGTGTATAATTTGTGCACTTGGATTTTACAGAGCTTACAATTTCTGGAGACAGCAAAGAGTAAAGAATAAACAGAGAGGTGAAGAAATAGAAATGAAGAATATGAGAAACAGGTATTATCAGACAATAAAGAGAACTGACAATTATCGCAAACCTAAAACTATGCGTTATCAAACTAAAAGGTTTTGACTTGTCTCATTGTAAATAAGAATAGCTGTTTTGTGATGGAATAGATTGCCATAAGAGGAGGGAATGAGAAAGATCAATTTTTACTAATATGTCAGTGGCATGGAAGTTAGCATATGGTGATTAACTAACCTGTGTGTAGAGGCCTAACAGAGAAAATAACATGAGTTGTAAAATGTGCACATTTGAGTTATGATAAACCATGTGGCCACCATTCGTATTATGCACCACGTTCTAACATGAGAGTTTTGTATTCCTATTGAATTAAAGTACTAGATTGAACTATCATTAACAATTGAAGTATAAGAATGAATATGAATTAAACACATTTATATTGAATACATGAGTTTTACTAATACAAGTTACATGGGGGCAGAAAAATAAATGCACATTTAAAACAATTGCTCTAACATGTTATAAATGATGTTTATAATACATAATTTGTTTTGCATATATTTATTGTAAGGTGCACAATAGGTTTGTTAATGTATTAATGTATGAAAATGTATTTAGGCTTCTCTGCTTGACTAGGCCTGAAGAGATTAATTTTGCAGCAGTGGCGGAAAATCACTTGTTTATTCTGTCCCCTCTGACCTGAATTATTTTCACTTCATTATTTATTAACACAATGTTGAATGTTCTATTGTATTGAAGGCAAGAGGCATGTTTTAGAAACAACAATGTTACACTATTTGTTCTAGCTGTCGAAACAGGACAGGAAATTTGTAGTTCTCATGTGAAATGTATTAGTTTAGTTTATTGTATGTCGTGAGAAAGGATCTCAAGTAACTAATAATTAAGAATGTAACATTTTGTCAGAAATGTGTGAAAATATTCAATAACAATGCATTTTGGCTCAGATGATTCAGAAAAGTTGAAAACTTGGTGGCACTACTGCTAGCCATTGGATGCTGAAACTAACACCCAGAGTGTTCCCACCGGAAGACCCAATGAATCAATTGTGCGTATTTTAATTAGTAAAGAACTTTGAAACCAAGTTCAGTTCACGTTGGAGACTTCTCTCCAGCAGTTCTTTTTCTTAGAGTCTTGAGTTAGTTGATTTGCTACTGCCTCAATGGTGTTTACCCTCTCATCTTTATGTCCCCAGATGAGTTTTCTCATCTTAGTCTGATTGCCTTATTCTGTTATGTGGTTCAGTACTAATGAGCATAACTAATTCTGAACTTCTGAGTCTGTGTTCTATGTGCAGCCCATGTTCTGCACTGTCCTGATGCTAGTGTCAACTGACGCTTGAAGAAGATGACCGTCCTGCATGACAAACTGTTCCTGTCGGTTGTCCTATGAAGAAAGGTATAACTAAATATGGTTTCTTCTTTCCCTTTTATCTTAGTCACTTACACCAGCGTATTTCTAATGTTAGTTACCCAAGTTAGATGATTTTTCCAAATTATTTTTGTCTTTCTTTTTTTTTTACTTTTGCCCGCATGTGTTAGCACGTTCCCAAATATGCAATCCAAATTTATGTTAGTGATAGGAATGGCCTAGCTCTGAAAGCTGAATTCTGAAACTGATTATGAAAACTATATTTTAATGACTTACTGATGTCACCATCATATGCACTTAATAAAAATAATAATAATAATGTGCATACAGTGTTATTGCTTATTAATGTTATTCTTTGTAGTGTCTAGTGTTGATGTTTGGTAGGTTAAATCTTTTCAGACGTTTCGGTAAGCCTATGGTTTTCATGTATGTTTATAATTTAGTTTTGTGCACCATATATGTGACATTGATTTTGGAATTTAAATCAAGCTTTGAAACATCATTCAGTTTGAAAGTTTCATTTAGTGGTAAATTGTTTATGGTGCCTAGATTTGTCTATAGTATAATGTCAATGATGTGTGTTTAAATGATTCTGACTACTACACTCTTCGCCAAGTCCAAAGATTCAATCGACCTCAAGAGGTGAGATTAGTGATGGTGTCTCACCTGCACACCAATGGTTGTTAAACCGGAATCGGTGAGTACATCTTTCCCTGACCGTTGTGCATTAACAAGCTGGACTGCTTCTTTTGGAGGAGGACAAAAATTGATTTGCATTCTGGCAGTCTAGAGCAAAATGTTCCTATTAGAGCAGGACCAAAAATGATTTCTAAGCCGTTACTCCCTGTCATGAGTGGAGCAATGGCCAAAAAAAACAATGGAATGAAACGAAAAACAATTGCTGTTGGCTGGCACTTTTACAAGCATCCCTCCTGTCACCTTTTGTTCTTATGATGTAATGTTCTAGGCGTTACACGTAGGTCAAAATGTGGGTGCTGTGTTCGCTGTACTGTAGATAAAAGCTGCACACTGTAAGGGGGCCCTACAAGGGTGAAACTGATCTGCGGTTGCTTATGTTCTCATTCTGAAGGACTTTGGACTGATAGTTCGAACTACACTGTTCCGTCTGCCACTATCTGCAAAAAACGATGGCCCTAATTTATACTTTTTGATGCAAAACTGCATTAGTGCAGGTTTGCGTCAAAAAGTTTACTGCTGGCTAGCGCCATTCCTGGACGCCAGCCTTGCATCATATTTAAGGAATGACGCTAGCCGGCAGTAAGACCTGATTAGCGTCAAAATAAATGACGCTAAACGGGTGGTGGAGGCACAGGGGAAACAGGAGGTTGTGCGTCAAAGAATGGCACTAGTCAGGTTAGAGTCAGAAAAATGACTCTAACCTGACTAGCGTCATTTTGTGACGCACAACCCCCATGGACATGACTCCTGTCTTACTAAAGACAGGAGTCATGCTCCCCTGCCCAATGGCCATGCCCAGGGGACTTTGGTCCCCTGTGCATGGCCATTGGCTACAGTGCCATGTAGGGGGGGCCCAAGTATCCCTCCCATGGCACTTTAAAAAAAAAAAAAAAAAAATTACCTGGACTTACCTGGGATGGGTCTCCCCATCCTTACGTGTCCTCCAGCTGTAGGTGGGGGTGTCCATGGGTGCAGGGAAGGGCACCTGTGGGCTGTTTCCTTGGCCTGACCATGGAAAATGGCCCACAGGTCCCCTAAAACCTGCCCTGACCCTGGCGTTAAATAATGGCACTAAACAGGCTTAGCGCCATTATTTAAGGCCCTCCTCCTCGCATTCATGATTTTTGCACAGAAGGATAAATAAGGTGCAAAGGCCTTAGAGTCATTTTTTGCCCGGGAACGCCTACCTTGCATCTTATTGATGCAAGGTAGATTTCTGCAAGCAAAAAATGACGTTAACTCCAATATTTTGAAGCTGGATGGGTCTAGCATCAAGATATAAATATGGAGTTAAGTTTGCGCCAGATTTGTGTAAAAAAAAAAAATTACACAAATCCGGCGCAAACTAAGTATAAATATGCCCCTATGTACTATAATATGCCCAAGTGGTTGCCAGCGGCTTAGGCTTTTGTGAGCATCTCACCCATCACCCTTTGCTGTCTTCATTTCCCTGTATAGACTACAGCTTTCTGGAATAGATTTAAAGAAGACATCCAAAGACTCCCACACCATTAAAAATGACCTTCTCACAAGTATGTCATCTACTTCGATGTCAGAGACTTTTCTTGGGTCTAGCATCCTGTGTCTACCTCTATGTGGGAGATTATCCCATAATAAAGCATGCACTGCCATAGTTCAAAGAGATGAAAATCAAGTATATTATCTTCAAAATGCACTTCTGGTTGCCTCATTTTAGGAAAGCTGATACTTTACCTCTAACAGGTTAATGTTGAAGAAAGATGTCTGGGACTATATTGGCCAATGTTAACAAAAGGAGGTCAATAAATTGTGGTTTGATTCCTGGACATAAAACTGCCCCAGCAATGTGGCCACACTCCTTACAGAAGAGGATACCGCCTGACATATGGTCACTGAGGAGTCAAAGAACAACCGCATATCCTTCTGGATTAAGTCCTGCTTCTCCAGCTTCCTTATGAAACATCTTGTCGGCCATACTTCAGTCAACAAACAGGCTTTGGGGCCAAACTAAGGCTAGGCCCTTTGTCCTGCAAAATAATTCAATGCCTACTAAATGTCCATCTGTGCATTCCTATATTGCACAGCAGTGTCCTCCTCAGGGGGTCCGCGACTGAGTAAAAAAAAAAATAATATTAACAGCTTAGGTCCCCAGGTTTCAGTAATGACTCAGTGGGGGTCCCCGGATTCGAATTATGATTCAGTGGGGGTCCCTGGGTTCCAGTAATGATAAAGTGGGGTCCACAGAATTAAAAAATTTGGGAATCACTGATATACGGGATTATCATCTACCTCCACCATTTTGGTAACAAGTTGTTAAGGACATACATACCTGCAGCAAGATTCCAGCTGTAGTTGGGAGTCTTTTCTGGCAGAAGAGTGTGCATGTCATGAGAAGGAAGAGGACTAGTTTGGGGTCACCCATCAGAAAGTGGTGTCAGCTTAAGCTGCTGGGCATGAGGAGCTCAGTCAGGATTGTGGGCAAGATCTGGAAAGGACAAGCAGCCAACGGAGGGGAATTCAAGCATCACATATATTGAGCCAATACGTCACTTATGAGCCACTCACTGCTCTGTTCAGAGGCACAAGCTCTACCTTCATCATGAGAGGGGCATACACTGCATAACAAGCAAAAGACGTGGGAGCACATGAGGCTTGACTGAGTTTGAGGAGGACCATGCACAATGTAGGAAGCTGTCTCTCTCTATAGTGTACTAAAATTAAGTATACTATGCAGAGAGTCCAGTGGATCCCCAATTGCTAATGCAGAGCCAAAAGTAGATAGGACTAATGCTCTATTTGTGGTAACATGGGCGAGTAGTTAGGCGTATCAGAGGGTAGTGCTAAGCATTTGTTGTACTCACAGAGGCATTAAATGAGACACACACTCAAAGAATAAATCCGAGACCAATTTAGAAAAAAATCTTTTTATATATGTTTCAAACACAAGAAATTCGTAATCTGGTAAATAGACGTTTAAGCATAAACACTCTGCAGTTTCAAAAATAGACAAATTGCAATTTTCAGAGTTCTTTCAATGTTATCCTGTGGAGGGAAAACAATGTTCAACAAGCACAGGGTTAACAACGACTGACGAAACCAATCTCAGGGAGTTAGGGTAAGTACTGGGCACTGATCAGAACCACACCAAGAAGTCACAGCGGGCAGCACTGGGGCAGCAGGACCAGAGGTGTAGTAAGGCGTTAGGACTTGGTCTCTGTGCAGCTGGGCATCGTCGGTTGGCTTCACCTTAGGTCGTGGACATTGGGTGCAGTGATCACTTTGGTGTCGCATTTCTGGGGCTTCAGCAGCTGCAGAGTCTTTTGTTTGGAGTTTCTTGCTGCAGGGCAAGTCTAGTGCCCGCAGGAGACTTGAGTCTTTATTGAAGGCTGGATGAGTTGGCTTCTTGTGCAGAATCCTTCGAGGTTAGCAAGCCGGCTGGAGGGGTTGATTTCAGGTCAGCTGCTTCTTCTTTTCCTCTTTTGTGGGTGCAACTCTTCGTTGTCTGGATCTTCTTAGGTTGCCGAAATCTGAGTTCTAGGGTTCAGGGGTGTCACCTAAATACTCAATTTAGGGGTGTTATAGGGAGTGCCAGGTGGCTGTCAATGGTCTGACCACCTTTAGGGTGACTACACCCTTCTTATGACCACTTCTGCTGTGAAGTGGGCATAACCCTAGCCCTGGTGGCCTAATTCCTTCCAAACGAGATGGAGGAATTTGAAAAGTAGTGACCATGTCAGCTTGTCCACTTTTGAGGTGGGACTGGCATTAGGTGGGCACTCCTCCTAATTTAACTAATTTTCCCACCTGCACTGCCACCAAAAGTGTAGGCAGGACAGCGGGGTTGGTCATCTCCCCCATCTGGAGAGACCTGGGTTGAAGCTCCCCACCCTGAAATGTCCATCTTGTCTGGGAAAGGAGGTTATACCTCTGCCTAGTCCAGGCTTTTGTCTCAGGCCCTCACTCAAGAGCACTGGCTGTCACCTTGGAGGGCCAGAAACATGCTTATGGTGGCTGAACTGATCAGGACCAGTCAGTCAACACACAAGTAGTTGGTAGGTTTTCAGGGGGCACCTTTAAGGCGCCCTCTGTTTAAATGTTTTTAATACATCCATCACTAGGGTCAGTGAGGGTTTATTATTCTGAGATGTTTGATACCAAACATCCCAGAATTCAGAGAAGCCATCATGCAGCTGGGGAACTCATAATGACCAGTGTCCAGCACATGCATTTAAAATGGCTTCCCTGTACACTTACTATGTCTGAGAATCAACAGAGACAAAGCAGGGGCATATCTGCTCAGGCAGATATGCTCACACATGTAATATAACGTACCCTGCTTTAGGGCTGTAAGGCCTGCTAGAGGGGTGAGTTACATATATTGTATGCAGCGTTTAGGGGAAATCGTACACAGGCTGTGTGCCATGTTGTGCTTTAAATCTTTGGAGCACCGTGTCACGCAACCTGCAGTGGCAGTCTGCATAAGGTTGGTGTTGGGTCCCTCAGAGTGGCACAAGGGGTGCTGCAGCACTGACGGGTCCTCTTCAGTACTCTTGCCCTAGGTACCAGGGGTACCATTTACTAGGGACTAATAGGAGGCTTAAGGGCCTGGTCACTTGGGGATCAAGTTACCAGATGTCTTGTTTTAGGGAAGGAACACTGGCACAGGAACCCAGTGCACTTCAGTCAAACTTGCATCTAAAAAACAGGCAAAAAGTGTGTGTGGGTGGGGGGGGGGGTTCTGAAACCAGAACCCAGCTCCATACACATGTTTTTTAACTGTGCTGGTTAAAGGCTCTGGGTATATTTTATGGTGCCCATTGTTGAGTGACCAGAAGAGATGGCGCAGCTCTTGCTACTGCTGAGGAGGGAAGGCAATGGACAGAGGTCTTTTGACAATGTGCCACACTGCTTACATCAGGACTTTCCTCTCCAGCATGTCATTCAGTGCTGGAAGAGGGTGTGTTGTTTGGGGGCATGGAACTGCAACTTACACATGAGAGAGCTTCACCAATGTCTTAGATTCCTGACCGGTATGTCGAAGTGGAGTAGTAGCTACACAGACTTTAACATCATAAACAGCAGTAAGCTGATGTTAGATTGGTGCAGGTCCAGAATTGCTGATGAAAGAGTACCCGAGGCCTCCTAGTTAATATATTAGGAGAAGTAGGCAGGTCTGGAAATGTTAAAGAAAGACTACGCAAGGACTTTTGGTTAATTTAAAATTATAAGTAGACTATCTCCAAGGGCATTGGAGATAGAAATGAGATTGTTTTGTGTGATGATATACTGTATCCTAAAGACAAAACATTACCTGGCTGGCATTTGTTCGACTGCCATGTTAAAATATGACATTCAAGTAGTTAATGAGTGAAAGTAATTGGCATTCATATCATAATATATGTGCTCCTGTTCTGAAATGTGTCTTATTGCCCACTAACAGTAAGGTTTATTAAGTTGGGAAACAGTTTGGTTGGTAATTCTTGCTTATTGATGTGCCATATACATCTTATTGGTAATGCATGTGTTGGGTCAGTAAGTTTCCATGTAAATTTACTTCTGGTGTTTGGAATTTGCAGTTTATGTTAATGATTGTCGGATTTGTGATTGTTTTGTGGTGCTTTTTATTCGGTTTGCATACAATAATGTCAGTCAGTGTTGTGTGCATGGTAGTCTTTAAAGTAACTGTAGTGTGTTGTTGGTGAGTACTTCTTTCCTGCTTGTGTGTTCGGTGTCAACGGTGTATTGCTGAACTGCTCTAGTGTTCAATTGTTGTGTTATTTCAGTACTTTTTCAGTATGCATCTAGCGGAGGCTGTCATCATTGCATTCAGAAGACGTGATGTTTTTTCTGGTGCAGTTTCCAGAGGTTGTGGTAGCAGATTAAGGGGCATATTTACAACAAATTAGTGTATGGAAGTGCCGCACATGTTTTTTCTGTGCTGCAACAACACCAATATGAAATGGCAGGAATGCACCGTATTTATGAAATACTGTGCATCCCTGTCCTTTTACCCAGTGCTGGTGCACAATTTGGTGCCTGGTACCAACACTGACACCCTTGCCATGGTGGAAGGGTGTCTGCATTGCACAGAGGATTGTTTTTGTGCAGGAACAGGCAGCTTCTTGCACAAAAACAATCTGGACAGGTGTTTTCCTCTTTCTATATGTGCTGCAGAATGCATCATGTATCAAAAGTAGAAAAAACAAGGAGAAATAAAAATATTTGTCCTCGTTACATGATCACTGGAGAGGCATAAGGTTTTGATGCTCTCCCAGGTCTACACGATTAGGCAAATTTGGGCCAGCGTCACAGTCCATGGGTGATGAGTCGGAAAACGCACTATAAAGCCCATGGGACGCCCCTGATGCAGAGTAAGGCAAAGCAGCGAAATGTGCTGCTGTGCCTTACTACATATCTATGAGGCCATAAAAAGCCATGCAAAGTTGCTTTGCGTAGCCTCATAGATATGGTTCTGCACCGCAGGAGCGTAAAAAAAAGTGTGATGCTCCAGCGGCGCACAGGGTGTGTAAATATGTCACTAAGGGCCTGATTTATAGTTTTTTAGTGCTGCATTTGCGTAATATTTAGACGCAAAAGTGGTGCAAACTTACAAAATGAAATAATATTTTGTACGTTTGCGCCACTTTTACGTACAAAAATGAAGCAAATGCAGTGCTAAAAAGGTATAAATCAGGCCCTAAGTGCTTTCTTCTGTCTGGCACTTGGCCGCGCTGTTTGGCTAGCTAGTGTGACTGGGTGTTGGCAGATTGGGCTGCACTTTTGTGCACGAGTGTGTGGTGGAAGATGGAGAAAGTGTGAAAGGTGTGTGTCTGTCACCTGCATAGGTAACTAATGTAAGGTGGATGTCTGTGGACATTATGGGGCATATTTATACTCTGTTTGCACCGAATTAGCATCATTTTTTTTACTCTAATTCAGTGCAAAACTAACTCTATATTTATACTTAGGCACTAGACCCGTCTAGTGCAACATTTATGGAGTTAAAGTCATTTTTGGGACGTGGAAACCTACCTTGCCTTAATGGGATGCAAGGTAGGCGTTCCCGTGCAAAATGTGACTCTATGGCCTTAACGCCATATTTATACTCCCATGCAAAAATGGTGCACGGGAGGGAGGAGGGGTCAAGAAATGGTGCAAAGCTTGCTTTGCCCCATTTTCTAACGCCTGGGTCAAGGCTGGCGTTAGGGGACCTGTAGGCCTATTTCCATGGTGGAACACCATGGAATAAGCCCACAGGTGCCTTCCCAAGGCCCCAGGGTCACCCCCACCCACACCAGGTAAGTATTTTATCTTATTTTTTAAAGTGCCATAGGGGGTCCTGTAATGGGGCCCATACATGGCACAGGGTGCAGTAGCCATGCCCAGGGGACCCTGGTACCCTGTGCTGGCCATTGGGGTGGTGGGCATGACTCCTGTCTTTTCTAAGACAGGAGTCATGTGGTATGGATGGTTTTGCGTCAGAAAATGAATCTAGGCAGGTTAGAGTCATTTTTTTTACTCTAACTTGCCTAACGTAATTTTTTGGTGCAAAACCCCCTTCTTCCATACTGCCAGCCCCACCTGACTAACGTCATTTTTTTTTTACACTTACCTACCCTTTGCACCGGCTTAGATCATTCCATAAATATGGTGCCTGGCTGGTGCACAGAAATGGTGCAAGCCAGTGCTAAACTTTTTGGTGCAAAACTGCATTAGTGCAGTTTTGCCCCAAAAAGTATAAATCAGGGCCTATGTATGAGTGTAGTTGTGGTGACAGGTTGTGTTGGAGTCTGGTCAAAGGAGTTTGAGTTAAGGTGAAGTATGGTTAAACTTTCCTTTTTGTCTTGTTAGTACCTTGTATGTGTGGACTCAGGGATGACGGGGAAAACTTTGTCAAAGAAAGCCAGTGGGTTCCGTATACCAGCTGTCATGTGAATGAGCATCTGTGACTACATTTCTTCCATGCATAAATGTTGTATGGTGTCATTTTAAGTCTGCAGACGTGGTGATTGGGCGTCAAGTCCAAGGAGGTCCCAAGATGTGCATGTCTTCTAACATTAAGCAATGGTAATTCCAAATCAAGTTGTTTTGCTTCTTTAGTTGACAAGAGGTGTGGGAAACCTCATGTTTTGACCCATTGCAGAGTTTCTGTGACTGCTATTTGTCTTTGTGTGACTGCATGGGCATTGGCGAGTTTACTAGGTTGTTGTTGGATTAGCCAGACATGCTGGTGATTGAGTGATTCTGAATGCTTGTCTCTGTGCTTTAGATGAAAGGGACTGGCTACTCTTTGTCCTGTTGCTTGTAGGAAAGCGAGACGTGCAGTATCTTTTGTGGGTCCTTTTCCCAATATGTCTGAGCTGGTGTATGAAATGCTTACAGGGAATGTTGTAGTAGAAAGTTGACATTTGGTGGGGAGTGGAAAGTATAAGACTGGGACAGTTGGAGCGAGAATGGAGCCCTGAGAAGATGTACCTGCTATTGCTGTAACCTAAGGCCCTAACATGAATACATAACTTATCGCCTACCTGAGTGTCTCCAGGCTCTTGTATAAAGATCCAGCCCTGTAAATTCAACTGCAGATTCCCAGACTCTGCACTAGAGCACATCTTTATAAAATACAACTTAACTGGCATCATTCACCTGCCAGCACCCAAAGAGACCAGCCGAAGGCCTCTGTGCAGTGGAAAAATATTGCTGCTAAGAAGTGTTGATGAACCAAGAAAGCCAGTGTTTGGAAATATTAATGAGTTCCTTAAAATATTATATTTAAAATAGTTAATTACAACTAACCTTCTACATGAGCAGAACCCAAACATTATTTACAAAGCAGAAAAAAGTATCAGTGAAAGGTGGCAGCAAGGAATGCTGCCTGCATTGGACAGATTTGTAACCTTCATTGTCCTCATGGGAAATAAAGTTAGATAGGTCTTTAGTGCTGTACAAATTCAGCAAGAAAGCAATACGAGTCTCCCATTTCGTCAAAAGATTGGAACTCATTGATTCATTCATTCCTTTCCTACATTTACATATCTTCTACTGTGATTATATGTGAAGTTTACAAGGCATTCCTAACAGAATTAGCGTGCTTTTAGTAACATTTCAAATGACATCGACTTTAACCATGGTGGTCCGTCATCCAAGACCCAATGAGCGGCTGAGCTCTGTGAGAAGTCAGACCATTTTAAGTCAAACTGCTTCATTTTCATGTCCCACATGATAAACAATATAGGCAATGTTCCATGTCAAAGCTGCCTTGGGCCCTGAAGTGTCCTGCTGGACACAGTCTAGTGTTTTGCTACACACCCACTCCTTGAGGGCGGTACCTTATACCTACCCCACACCCATCCAACACAGACGTCAGCGGTGAGGCGACCCTGCTAATAAAAGGGGCGGGCGTACATGCCCCAGGCCAGTTACAAGTAATCCTCCAACTATCTGTGTCCAATTATTTGTTCAGCATGTGGGCCTAGGGCCCAGAACATAACAATGGCGACGACTGACCACACACGCTGTGCTTCCCTTCTGCCACCTGCCATGAAGGAAGAAGGTGTAGGGCTCGATTTGATACTGCCGTCAGAACCTACTGGGGAAGTGAGCCCATTGCCCAATGAAGAGGGTGAATCCTTTCACTGCCAGAAGAAGAGGAGAAAGGAGTCTTATCATCTCCAACACTTCGCTGTAGCTGCTGCCACCAGTCTGCTCCCCAACTGTCGTGAAGGTCGGCGAAACCTGCAGTGCTGTTACACGTTCCCCGGAATGGCAGGATCTGGGAGGCAGACAACAGCCTGTGGACAAGCTGAGCACTGGCCTGTTATGGAGTGGAATACACCTTGTTGCACCTACAGAGGTGTTCCAATACATGCAAGGACAAGGTATGATCAGGGTGGGGAGGAGGCCCAGAACAACACTGCCAGCTTATGAGGCAACCTATACCTGAAGCAAATACTGCCTGCATTCTAAGGCCCCTGCACCTCTCGCCGTACTGACCAAGCCTGCAGTGAGAGATCCGTAAAAGAGAGTGGAGTGCCACAGCAAACACGGGCCCATATTTATACTTTTTGACGCAAAACTGCGCCAACGCAGTTTTGCGTCCAAAAAATTAGCGCCGGCTAACGCCATTCTGAAGCGCCATGCGGGTGCCGTATTTATTGAATGACGTTAGCCGGCGTTAGCCGCCGGCGCCGTCTGGTGTGCGTTAAAAAAAACGACGTACACCAGGCAGCGCCGGCGTAGGGGGATATGGAGCTTGGGCGTCAAGAAATGGGGCAAGTCAGGTTGAGGCAATTTTTTCGCCTCAACCCGATTTGTGCCATTTTTTTTCACTCCCAACCTCCATAGAAATGACTCTTGTCTTAGCAAAGACAGGAGTCATGCCCCCTTGCCCAATGGCCATGCCCAGGGGACTTATGTCCCCTGGGCATGGTCATTGGGCATAGTAGCATGTAGGGGGGCACAAATCAGGCCCCCCTATGCCACAAAAAAAATAAAAAATAAAACACTTACCTGAACTTACCTTAATGTCCCTGGGATGGGTCCCTCCAGCCTTGGGTGTCCTCCTGGGGTGGGCATGGGTGACAGGGGGTGTCCCTGGGAGCATGGGGGGGCACCTGTGGGCTCCTTCAGAGCCCACAGGTCCCATAACGCCTGCCTTTTGCAGGCGCTATAAAACGGCGCAAAAGCGGCCGTACGTTATTTTTTTTGACCCGCCCACTCCCGGGCCTGATTTTTGCCCGGGAGTATAAATCCCACGCACATGCCTCGGAGTCGATTTTTTAGACGGGAACACCTACCTTGCATATAATTAACGCAAAGTAGGTGTCCACGCTAAAAAATGACGCTAACTCCATGGACTTTGGCGCTAGACGCGTCTAACGCCAAAGTATAAATATGGAGTTAGTTTTGCGTCGAAATTGCGTTAAAAAAAAACGACGCAATTTCGGCGCAAACGGAGTATAAATATGCCCCACAGTGTACCCTCAATGCTTGAGTGGTGCCACATTGGCACCAAACGGAACCGCCCCCTGACAAGTGCACTTGTGGATGAAGAGACTACACCCAGCGCGCTGCCGCAGTTCGGGCAAATCCGAGCTCACATAGGCCTACATTTAAGAAAAATTATGCAAAACTGCACTAGCAGTCGTGCTTCATTTTTCTTAATGCAAACTAATGCTATTACCTAACGCCATCCGTGCACCATATTTAATGAATGACGCACAATGGTGTGCGCCATATTTAAGGAATGATGCACGATGGTGCTAAACAATAGCTAGTGTCTCAAAAAAGAATGCTAGCCGGTGATGGATGGCGTTAGGGGAAATGGCGCTAGTGGGTCAAAAATGATGATAGGCTGATTAGCGGCAAAATATCTGCTACTAGTCAGCACAGTGTCATTTTTTCACGCACAAGCAGCCAAAAACTGACTCCTGTTTAAGTATAGATAGGAGTCATTACCACTACCCCAGTCCCCACCACAGGGGACCAGTGTCCCCAGTGCAAGCCCAACATACTGGGTGCCAGTCAGGGGGCCCCATGTAATGAGCCCCCAGTGGCACACCACACTTACGCACGTACACTTACCTGCTACTTACCTGGATGGGCTCCCTCCTCCTGGAGTGTCCCTGCAGTGTGGGTGGTGGTGATGCTGGGGATTGGGGTGGGCATCTTTGTGACCATTCCATGGTGTTTCCCCAGGGAAATGGGCTACCAGCACCTTAACGCCTGGTCTGACCAGGTGTTAAATAATAACGATAATCAGGCTTAGCACCATTATTTAGGTCCATAGTTGGGCATCGTTTTAGGGTCTGGAGTTAAATATGGCGCTGGGGGCCAGTGTCACATTTAGGAAAGGAACGTCTACCTTGCATCTCATTGATGCAAGGTGGGTTGGTGCTTCCTAAAAATCACACTAGACAGGTCTAGCTTCAAATTATAAATGACGCTAAGGAAACACTATGGGGCACATTTAGGCCCATATTTATACTGTTTGATGCAAAACTGCGCGGCGCAGTTTTGCGTCAAAAAAATTACCGCCGGCTAACGCCATTTCGTTGCACCGTGCGGGCGTCATATTTATACTTTGACGCACGGTGGCGCAATCAACAGGTGGGAGTCATTATTTTTGACGCACACCGCGGCGTCAAGTCGTAAAGGAAAACGACGTTAACGCAGCGGAAATGACTGTGGGTCGATTTACGACACCGCAACCCGGATATGCGCCGTTTTTTGATGCAATAGCGTAAAAAAAAAACGCGAACACTGCCAGGTTACCAGAGGAGAGCCAAAATGGATCCCAGATTCCACTACAGACCCCAGGAAGATGAGAGCAGACAAGAAACTAGCCAGGACAATCCACACAAGAACTAGGACACTTATAGAAAGAAAAGAAAGTGTCGCTTCAGTGCAGAGGAGCAGGAAATCCTGGTTAAAGAGGTGACGGAACACCAGCACAACTGTTTATCACCTCAAAGTTGCCAATCAGTAGGAGAGAGGCTATATGGCAACAAATTGTTGACAAGATTAACAGTGTGGCTGAAGTACGCAGAACAGTCATCGAGTGCAAGAAACGCTGGCATGACTGCAAACGCAGGACCAAGGAAAAGATGGCCAGTAACAGGAAGGCAGCACTGCAGACTGGAGGGGGGAGTCCAGCACACCAGGAGGCCCTGGACCACATGGAGGAGATGGTCGCAGCCGTCAACCCTGAGGAGATCGTCACAGGGATTCAAGGACAGGACAGCGCAGACTACCACGAGACAACGCACATGCAGGGTAAGTCGCATGGGGAATTGAAATGCACTAATGTTAACTGTAAGCGGGGGGGAATACCTACTACACATTGCATGTAAGTCATCATATACATGGAGTGGCATGGGTAAAGGGGAACGGCAGGGGGGCATGGCCTGCACAAACATAAGCTGGGGCACACCATTACACTACACCAACAACAGTCCCATGGGGGCATGCTGTCATGCCAACGATGGAGCAAAGGGAAAGCCTCGACAGGAGGGAAGGCCGCTACGTCAAACTTACATCCTGGCACTCGTCAGCCAACATATCTCCTACATTAACTAGGGCCCTATTAGCAATCCTCTAGCCAAACCGACAACTGCAATGTAACTGCAACAACAGTTGCCACTACCACCTCTGATCTGTGTGCAGCTCAAGTAGCCAATGGCAGTAACCTCCCCATGGAACATACATACCTAAATTAGGGAGTGAGGATGACATCTGCAACAATCTCCAGAAACAAGACAAAGGCCCCAGTACACTCAAATGTCAATGCCCATAGGTGTCACAAACATCAGCCAATGTAAACAACAATAGGAGTGACACAGCACTAAGGACACACCCATGCTGCATATGTCAGGGTCCATCCTGTGCCTGGCTAACAAGGCAACATCACAAATGTCATACTGCTCAGACAACAGCATTGAGGAGGGGACACATGTAACTGGTCACTGAAATACACCTGCACAGTCAGAGAACAAAATAAGACACTGATAAGACTATCAGGGCAATCCAATGTAACACACATTACCCAACATCAGCAGGACACATCAACAATGTCAACATCCATATCACATCATAACATTGCCATGCATAGGATATGCTACATGTCAAGTACAATTAAGTCGATGTGAAAGATCAGGGATTGGGGCAGGTCCTGATAGTTAAGTGTGCTGCCAGGGCCATCAGAACACCCACAGCCAGTGAAAGGTCTCACCATGAGAATGGATGTACACGGAGGGTCGAGTAGGGCAAAAAGGTGGCTGTTCTCTATTTAGCATAAACCAACACCTAGAGGCAATGAGGCTGACAAGTCTGATAACTCAATAACATACATGTGACACACAGGTGGGCCATAGGCCTGAAACAATGCCCATCTGAAGGACTGCAGATATTAATACAAAACAAGATCACAAAGTGAATTCATCAAAAGGCAGGCATGTCACGTCAAAATTGTCACAACACAGACACACTAATTGTACCCTGTTTCAATGCAGAGGAAGATGGATCTCCTGCCGATATGCCTGTCCCAGATTTCCCTGATGACATGGATGACGAGCCCATAAACATTCCCCAGGAGACCATCCAAAAGGTCTTTGAAACCCTCCAGACCCCACCTTCAGTCACAAGGAGGAGCACAGAACAAGCAGCCATCGCAGAGGATCCACCCACCACCCCAATTGTAAGACCTGCCAGCTCCAATACAGCTGAGGACTCAGACGACACTGGAACCAGCTTTGAGAGAACTGTAGTTGGAGTACAGCGGAAGCTGGCCAAGGAGGTGCAGGTGGGGATGCAAACTATGGCAGCCATCCTTGAGGGGGTGCGCTCGTGCATGATGTCATCTGCAGATCAGGCAGCAGCTATGCAAGCCCTAACATCCATACTGCAAGGACTACAAGAAACTGTGAAGGAATTCACCACTGCAGTAAGGGAGTTGCCACAACACCTCGCACCCCAAACCTTCCACTGCATGTACGAATGCTATCATGACTCCCTCAGGGCCGACCTGGCTGCCTACCATTGTGATGTGGCTGCTATTCTCAGGAATCAGCAGATCCTCCTTGCTGCAGTACTGCCCTTAAGACCTTCACAGGGAGCAGCGACTGGGATGTCTGACTCCACGTCTTCTAACACTGAGGTGTGTGTTGCCCCTTCACAACCAACAACAACAAGGATGAAGCAGGCAACACACACATCAGAAGAAGAAGACATGGAACAGATCACATTCACACGGAAGAGTACCCGGAAGCACTAGTTCCTGCACCATGGCCTACTTTGACCAAGGTCCAACGTTTTGTCAAATGCCAGTCTTACAGCAACTCTACTCAATGACTGTTCTGCAAACCACTGTATATCTTGTCAGCATGCCCAGTTAATGTCTCTCTCCTACTAATCGGCAAATCCTGTCCCTCTGCACTGTCTGTAACATCACCCCAGCATGTCAGTAGCATTACCTACACCCCTTCTGTAGGATCACAATGTAAGATTTCACTAGAACGGACTCAGCAAACATGGACAATGTACATATTGCACTACAGCACTTTTCAATAAATAGCACTTGCACAACAAATATGTCTCTGTGTAATTTGACACATCAACTGTGCAGTAGATGACACAAATGTGCCTGTGTTCCAATCATGTAGCTTGTCAATACAACTGTCCTGACATCATGTAGTCAGAACCATCTGCACAGTGGCCAGGATTGCATCATAGCCTGCTCATCCTGAGGAGAATAACTGATGAAGTGAGAAACCACACACCATCATGCTGTGTTGGACAGAATAATGCTTCCTCAAGAGATATCAAAGTCAACTAATAGTGGCTGATAAATGTTGTCACCATGCAATACTAACAAACAGAACTGTGCAGTCTAATCTAAGCAAACACTACAAAACACAGCATGAATCAATCTTTCTGAGTTAACATCCAAATAGGTAATCATGCTAAATATTGACACAAATGATCTATGTCAGTTATGAAGACAAGAAGGCAAGAGTGTTAAAAAGACCTCATCTTAGAAGGTGTCCCTGAACATCACACTGCAGTCAGACCTAAAACTGTCCCCACAATACCAAGTCTGGAAGCACACTTTGTGACGTAGAAAACATACTCATCGACAAAAATCCTTTGTGATCCATGTCAACTCCGATTGGTGGTTCAAACAAATGGTGGATTCTTACCAAGGTAGCATTGGGGTAGCTGCCATTTTACACCTCAGTTTGTATTTGTTTGTAGCATAGGACACAAATGTCATAGAACAACAATAATCTACACTGATGCCAAGGCCATGATCAAGTAGCAGTTAACACATAATGTAAAGGGTTATCCATATATTTATTCAAAACTAATCACACCAGAGGAAACTAAGGGAAAAGTCATACCTACCCTAATCTAACCTGACTACTCATTACCCACAACTGTCCCTAACTAACCTAAGCTAAACTTACTCATCACATATAACGAATCGTTCTAAACATCAACCCCCCCCACCCACCATTATGAGACAGGACACATGGAGGACAACACATACTAACCTACACACATACTATACTATCCTAAACAATCATATATATTTTTGATATATTTTTTCCATATTTTTTACATTTTTTTGTTATTTTTGTTATTTTTTTGGAAACACACAGGAACCCCAACATTGCCCCCCACCCACCCACCCACACACTTAATAAGGAAAAGTAGAAAGAATCAGGACCCCCCAACCCCCTCCCTAACACTAACTAAACTAACAACCTATACTAACCTAACACTAATCCCCCAAGCCCACTAATCATGAGAACAAGGAAAGAGGAGGGAGGGGAGGGAATTATGTCCATAGAAAAAATATATTCCTAGAGGTTGGCCCTCCGGAGGGTCCGCCTGATCGATTTGACCCGCTTCTTGATGTAGCTGACATCCTGGCTAAGATTGTTCACCTTCTTTAGAACTCGGTCCATCTTGTGTTCCAAAGCCAGGAATGCCGCAGGATCGATTGTTGGTGCTGGTGCCGTTTGTGTCCCGGCCGAGGTGCTCTGTGGCCGTGTGGAGCCTAGCCCACTGGACTGACCTGCAGCTGTCACACTGCTGGGGCCTGGGTGTGCTGCAGATGTAGGGACAACTGTCCCCGCTGTGGGTGGGGCCACCTGGGGAGAACCGGTGGTTGTGGTGGTGGTGGCTGTAGTGGGCAACCTTGGGCCACCCTGTGGTGAAGCCCACCATGCTCCGGAGGCCCGATCGGACTGGTATGTACGGGCCATCCTTCGGTACCCCGACTGCACCTGCAGGATGTGTCTGTATCTCATGGCCTGCCTCTCAAATTCATGCTTCTGGGTGGGTGTCATGTTTGCAGCTGTGAAGACAAAGGGCAACTATTTACCATAGGAACTGCATTGTGTGAAATAGCACAAGTGGTCAATCTGCCAATATATCTAGTGTACTTGTAACAGCTCATATCACCATACAGATCATTGAAAGTCTCAGAGGAAGTACATGGAAAGCCTGCCTACAAAGGTCATCTCACACATAGCACATCCAAAACCTACATGATAGGTAACAACTGGCAATAACTTGTCATCAAAGTACTGACAGTTGTCAGCTAACAATCATGCTGCACATCCTCCGCCTATTGCTTGGACTACATATGTCAGTGTATGTGATGATAATCACAAACCTCAAGGTCTGTGATTTGTAATAGGATTTGCTAGTACAGTACTCATGTGCCATACCTGAGTGTGTACACTAGGTTCAAAACAAACTTTCAAATAGTCACAAGTATGTGTAACATACTGGTAGCTTCAGTCCTAGGTACCCTATTCACAAACCCATGCCTGTGTTTGAGGGGGGGGGGAAGAACAACAAACAATTCCAAACTACATGCAAACCCAGGAGTGTATAGAAAGCTCAACATGTGTTTGGCTCTACACACACACCACCAGTAAGGGCTATCAACAAATTGGAGTCAGCTAAACCTTGTCCTATCCAAGGCCCACAAATGTCAGAATGTACTGACCTAGGTCAACATCACATATTTCCAGTGAGGCAGAATTTTCAACAGACACAGAGTAGCAAGAACACCCATGATCATGAATAGCATGCACACCTAGGCCTTTGCACTCTAGTTCCACACACTTGTAGTACAACTTGTGGAAGTACATGCTCCCAGAAGGTTCAACCTACAGTGTACTCAGTACATCGGTTAATAGGGAAGCAGCAGTCTTCAGAAAAGCCATTTGCAGAAGCTATCTGGGAAAATGTGAGTCTGACATGCAGACTCAGTCAGAGACGAGTCCCAGTGCAACTCTTATTGTAACTAGTGTATTCCACATGACTCACCCCAGTTCTCATAGCGGGCCCTACAGGAATGGCCTACAAACCCAAGATCAGACAAATGGATAAGCATTGGTCAACTCAAAATTTTCTAAGAACTGAAATCCCACTAATGGAACAAGACTAATGATTGGGCAGCGCATCACACCTTGCAATGTGTTCAACACACAGGAGTCCATCAGACATCACCAGCAAACACAAAACATAACACACATGTCAACACTCACTGTAGGTGTCGGGGTCCACAAAACGAGCCACCTCTCCCACTGTGTACGGTGCAGGTCCACCTGTAAAGCATGGAAGGAAGAATATGCTCAGAATCAGTGCACTGACAAACAATTTCAATTACAAAAACAATGTGTAAGCTGACATGAGTAATGAAACACTTTCAGACATGCTCATACTGCATGGAATATTTCATGGCCAACATTTACATAGGATGGGTCTCCTGCTACAGTTACACACACTTCTACACACATGCAGTGGCCCTGACTGTCATGTGGGGGCAAACATGCACCTCCATTAGTGAGCAGCAACAATATTGGTGTGTATTTGTCTCATCATGTGCATCCAAGAGAGACATCCAAAGGCTGGTTACTTGAGGACTGCATGACCTGTCAAACAGCCTATGTGGTCATGATACATTTGTGACAGATGGGTACATGGTACAGAGGGGCAGGGACTTTGGCAATACCTCATGTTGTTAAAGTTTCATAAATTGATGTGTCCCAACAATGGTGATTGGCACCAAACATAGATGTTTGTACCCTAGTCCATACCTTTGGACTGCCATCCCTAATCGGATTTTGGCACAAGAAACAAAAAATACCTGTCTAAGATGTTAGCTGAGGGCACCTGACTCCTTTCCAAATATGGTTCATGTTCAGATCTGGCATGTATCAATAAAATATGAAGGAGCACAGTAATCCCTAACAGACATAGCACTTCCGTGAACAATTTCCTTACACACTCACCAGACACACAGGAGACATATGTCTGGGCCACATTGCTATCATCAATTGACGTGAAGGCAGCACTTATTTTCTGCATCATGTTGGGTTTCCAATGTCAGTCTAGCTATAGCGTCAACATATGTAGGTATGATGTTAGTACATCCATACTTCACTGGCAATTGTGACCTGTAGAGTCATGATTGCCTCATTAATGTTTTGCTTGTCTGACACAAAGGCGGCACTAAATTACATTCAGCAACAAGCAACCTGTAAGTGTGCAAAACATGAGCTGCCTGACTGCTAGCATTTGTCATCCTTCACATAGTGCATCAATTACCCTGTATGTTTCCTCAGCATTACATACAGTCAGCAACTTATCTGGCAGATTGTGTACCAATCATCTCATGTCACTACACAGCTTTTAATTGTGCACATTTACATGATCTGTACTCACCAACATGGCCATCAATCATGATTCCCAGGTGGTCCAGCAGATCTTGCTCCCTGGAGATCAGGTCAGCCCAGCGGTGCTTCAGCTGGTGGTCATTGCTTTGGCTCCCATACAGACGCACCAAGTGATGGCGCACCCTCCCCCACCGGACTTTTCGGGCCTCAGTGTGAGCCCAACTATCCCCTATATAACAGTACCCACAACAGACTCCCACAGACAATAAATACAACACTGGACTGGACAAATGTAAACAACACACACTCAGACAGTATTCTACAACAATATTTAAATGACAAAACAACAAGTAAGATGGCACTCTGGACACAAAAGCACAAAATCACAGGACAACACTCTGCACACAGCCATTCAGTCTAGAATAATCACAGACTGCAAAGTGAAAGTGAAAGTACACCCACTGTACAGAATCTGTAAACAGGATATCCTATTACATCACATCCTGCATAACATGGCTGCCGTTTTTTTCCATTATGCATCATATTTTCACGCATACAGCTTGTGCGTCATATTTTTTGACGCACAGGAGTGCAAATAATGCTGCATCCAAATATTTTTAATAATTGGTAAGTAATATTTGGGTGCGGCATAATTTACACTTCCAGAGGTGAAAGTTTTGCTGCATCCAAATATTATTTACCAATTATTACAAATATTTGGATTTGGCATTATTTGCACTCCTGTGCGTCAAAAAATATGACGCACAAGCTGTATGCGTGAAAATATGACGCATAATGACGCATAATGACAATTATGTAATTTTTATGTCCAAATGAGTCATGCAAATTTGCTTTACCTAACGGTGCTAAATGATAAATACTGGGCTTAGCGAAAGCAAATGTGCCTTACAGGATGTATGGAAGGCATTCACAGTGCAATAGTAATAATTGGCCAAAATTGAGATTACTCTAAATTATGCACACATGTAGATAATTGCTGATTGCGACTTTCCATATATGAAAGAGCTAACAGGAAGTCTTTATTAGCTAATTTGTGAGCACATGTATCAAGCTTTTCCAAATTGCAAAATGGCCATTTAGGTAATGCAATTGATGCCTAAACAATTTTTGGGGGTAACCATGTGCTAATTACAAGTTCATGTAGCAAAAATATATTTCACTATAGACATGTAGCGCACACATGCCCCTTAAGCATGTGTGTGCTTCACGAATCCGTAAAAAGTGTTTAATTGGGGTGCAGCAGAGGGGGACTTAGGCCCCCAGCACCCTGGGATTTGCTGTTCATGACTTGCGAATTATTCAACGGTTTTCCCAATTTCTGTAATGCTAAACCATTGGCAGCAGGCCCATAGATGCAAATTGAGTATGATTCTCTTTTTGCAAATCTGTAATACCATTTGCCCATTTGAAGTTTGCCATATTACTTCTTTAGAAAATTCAGACAAACCATTTAGCATAGATTTAATAGCAAATTCTCAAAGTTCCTTATGTTATAATTGCAAATAGGTTTTTGATGCATGTGGCCCTTTATGCATTACCTGGTTTAGTGGCTTTTTCAATCTTCATGCTAGGTTACAATTGGGACACTACTGTGATAGGCTGCTTGCAACCACTTTGGTGATTGGATGGTACATGTACATGTGTGTGGTCCAATGTTGATCCTGTATCAACTGTTAAGGTGTATGTTGTCACTGTTACATCCAGGTCTCATCATGAGTTAGTGGCAGCTAATTGTGTATCTAATGAGTATCCTTTGGAGATAAATGTGAGTAAAGTCATTGAGGACATGGTAACCTACACGTGGAGGGTCCCACCCTGTCACTGAAGACGTGTAATGAGACTTTCAACTGGGCAAACTTGGTGTGCTGAGTGAGAGAATGTCTCAGGTGTCAGGATCCGGCATGTGTCATTGCAACATTTGTACTCAAGTTGGCCTCTGTGGATGGAAATGCATCTGGGAACATCATAGCCTCTGTGCAGAATAATATGGCTGGTATTCACCACACACAAGCCATCTCTATTATTTGGACAATGTTACTCAGCGTGTGAACTGTCAGGGTCCTCAAATGTGTAGACTTTTCATGGACATTATCTGAGGTTGCTGGTTCTGCTGGAGGCCACGTACACCAACAAAGGCTATGGCCCAGGTACACTGTCACACTTTGTAGTTTAGGTATTAATGAGGCCCAGACAACGGATGGGCCATGATTTAGCTATTCAAGGGCACTGTAACAAATATGATACAAATAAAAGTCAGATGATGCAATACAATGTATTTGAGTATACATTGATGAGGCAAATGACAAATTAGCCTCTGAGGAAAGAGAGGTTTTGAACAGCAAGTGTGGTCCATATGTGGCCACCGGAAATCTTTAGGGTGACCCACGGACAGGTGCCAGTCAGGCTGACAGGATGCTGGGTCAATCAGGATCCAGCTCTTTCACAATTGACATGATCAGTGGTCTGACTAAGACTGGTCGGAGGGTGCAGTAGACAGTTGACATGTCAAACTGTGTATGTCCTGTGTTGTTTTGAAGGTGACACATGAACCCAGATACAGTGTTACACGGCAACATTAGTAGGAATGCTTAATGGTGTAATTGCCAAAATGACTACATCTATGCTGTAGGAGGCATCAGCAGGGACGGTGCATGTAAATTTGGGTGGTGTGCATGGAGGTGATCACTGGTGTGGCCTCCATCAGTGTCTCACAAGTCCTGTCGGGTGAGATTTGCTTTCAAATGGCCTCCAGTACCTTTCACACAGGAAGCAATCTACAGGTGATATCAGGCCTTAAAAACTCCAAGCCAGTGTATTATTTGAGCTGACTTCCATGCAGTCAGATAGTACTATGACAATGATATACCATAGGAAAGGGTGTGGCACACTGGATGACTCTTGTTAGTGTGTGTGTGTAGATGAGGGAATATCAGGGTACACATATTTGTATTCCAGGGACCTCTTCAAACAGGTGGGGTGTGACCAGGCGCATGGGTGTGTCAGCTTTTTAGAAAAGGGTTGACATGTAGATGGGATGTGATGTGCTGGATGCTTGTCATATGTGTGGCACTTGTGCTATGTATGTTCTGCTTATGTGTAACTCTAGTGACAGATAGTCTTTGCAAAGATTGTATGTAGTTGGAATTACTGCTGTCAAGGGTCTGATCATACATTCCTGTTCCTGATGCAAAAGCATGTCAACTGCCTGATGTATGAGGCCTGTTTTCCCCTAGTTGAGTGATGGTGTTTTAGTTGTGTGCCATATGCTGCGATGAACCATGTTTCCAACATGTATGTGTGTAATAGGTGTGGTCCTCAGCTATTGCCCTTCAAAGGTGACCTGTACAGGATGTCAGTCATTTACATTGTGTGTGTATGTTACCGTTGTATGATAGGCATCACATTTGTAGTGGGATTTTCTGTGTCCTGATTGTTATATCATCAATGCTCCATGAGGCAACACTCTTCTTCTGATATTTAGAGCTAAAGGTGTGCAGAAATGATTAGCCAGACCATGATGTGGTGTTTCTTATCAGTGTTTATTTACAATAGTTCATTAAGTGGTGATGGTGATAATTTTTAAAAGAAATTGTTCACAATGTGTTGGCGCTAACGCACTCCAGCCGCCGTGTTTGGTTGTTCCCCCTCATGTTGCAGGGCAGCATCCTCCTCTTCCTCGTCTTCAGGCATGTATGGGTCTGGTTCAAGGAGGGGAATGTTCCTTATTATGCAAATGTTGTGCAGGATGGAACATGTTAGTATGATCTTACAGACCATCTCGGGGGAATATAGTAGGCTACCACCAGTGATGTCGAGGCAGCGGAACCTTGACTTGAGGATGCTGAAGGTACACTCAACAATGCTGCGTGTCCTCCTATGGGCCTCGTTGTAGGCACGCTCTGCAGCTGTACTCGGGTTGCCAAATGGTGTCATTATCCATGGCTGGATGCCATACCCCTGATCAGCTGAAAGAGAAAAAGAATGGGATCATGTTTATGTACCTGGCACTATTGAAAAGACCTTTCATGGCAGTAGTTGTCTTGTGTTGTCTGTGACTCTTTTGTGTACTAATGTGACATCCTATACTTGTAGGCTATACCATCTGCATTGTGTTGTTTCCTTGGCTGAGCAAGTGTTTGTCTGCTAACCGTTTGTCATCAGTATGTTTTGGGATTTTCAGTACAGTGTGCCCTCCCTAGCATTGTGACTTGTGATACAGGTGTCCGTGTGTCTTCACTTGGGGTGAGATGATAGTTCCATGCAGAGTTAAAATTGAAAGTGTTGTTAACACGTTCATATGAAAGTACCCTGGACATCCCATACCTTTAGACTTATGCAATGTATTAATGTAAAGGTCATTGGTACACTTACAATTTGCTAGGTGACATTTCGGCAACCACACTCATTAATGTCTTAACATTAGGCTGTACAGTAAATTCCGATGTGTGACAGGTTCAATGGTGACTTAAGAAACATGGCTAGTGATGTCAGGACCTCAGTGTGTTCCTGTTGACATGTTGCTGTTGTGGTGTATGTGTTGTGTGTCCTAGAGGGTTGCTGTGCAGTGTATATATAAGTAGGTTTTTGTACTTACCAACAAGTAGTCCACTGCCATACCGTCCATCCTGGAAGTGTTGATTGATGGTGCAGTGACGGAAGATGAATGAGTCATGTACACTCCCAGGATATTTAGCCACGATGTTGGTGAACATTCCTTGGTGATCGACAATGGCCTGCACGTTGATTGAATGTGTGTGCTTCCTGTTGCGGTAGAGGTGTTTAGTAGCAGCAGGTGGCACAAGGCGTACATGTGTGCAGTCGATTGCACCAAGGACGTGTGGGAAGCCACTGATTGCGTAGAACCCCTGTTTAGTTTCCTGCTGCTTCTGCAGTGTGTTAGGGAAGCAGATGTGGCGGGGTGTCAGTCGAATTATGGCTTCCAGTACTTTGGGCAGAAATGCGGAGAATGATGGTTGTGATATTCCGCCTACCAGGGCACCAGTTGTTTGAAAAGAGGCACTTGCCAGCATATGAAGTACGGCAAGCAGCTTTGTTTCTGTTGGTATGGTGTGGGTTGTCACCAAAGTGGGGGCCAACTGCTGTCAATATTTCGCAGCAGCTGCTGAATGGCCTGCCAGTTCAACCGGTACCTCTGTATGATGTTGTGTTCCCTGAGTCCCTGAAGGGTTGTTCTTGGGCGGAATATCCTCTCCTGCCTTCTGCGCTGCCTTTGGGGTCCCTGCTGGTGTTGTTGTAGCTGCTGTTGTTGCTGCTGGGCTCTGCGTCTGCGTGCATGCTGGATTAGAATGACCTCCATGGCTCCCTGTTGCTGCTCTGCTGCTCTGCTGTTTGTTCTGTGTGTTCTGATTAAATACAGGTGTGTTTGCCCCATTTTAACGCCTGCCCTGACCCAGGCTTTAATTTTTGACGCAAATCGGGCTGTGGCTCATTTTCTGGCTCCGCCTCCCGGCTGGGCGTCATTTTTGCCCGAAAGCATAAATACGACGCACGGCCGTTTAAGCCATTTTTTGGACGGGAACGCCTACCTTGCATATCATTAACGCAGGGGGGGTTGCCGCATCCAAAAAATTACGCACACAGCGGAATTTTGTCGTCCGCGGGCTCAGCGTCAAAGTTTAAATACGGGGCAACGTTTGCACTGATTGTGCGTCAAAATTTTTGACGCACAATCGGCGCAAACGGAGTATAAATATGCCCCTTAAACTTTTTGGTGCAAAACTGCGCTAATGCAGTTTTGCACCAAAAAGTTTACAGCCGGCTTGCACCATTCCTGAGCGCCAGCCAGGTGCCATAATAATGTTATTGCGCAAGCCGGCGCTAAGTTTGGGCTAGTGTCGCTACCCGGGTGGGGGTGGCAGTATGGTGTTAGGAGGTTGTGCATCAAAAAATGACCTTAGGCTTATTAGCGGCAAAAAAATGCCGCTAATCATCTTTGCGTCATTTCCAGGCGCACAACCATCCTAAAACATGACTCCTGTCTTAGAAAAGACAGGAGTCATGCTCACCACCCCAATGGCCACTACAGGGGACCAGTGTCCTCTGGGCATGGCCATTGCACTGAGTGGCCATTATACTTACCCTACTTACCTGGGATGTGGTTCCCCATCCTCTGGTATCCCTCTGGTGTGAGTGGGGGTGTTCCTGGGGCTTGGGATGGGCACATGTCCACACATTCCATGGTGTTTGACCATGGAAATGGGTCCACAGGTCCCCTAATGCCTGGTCTGAACCAGGCATTAAATAATGGCACTTTAGCGCCATTATTTGGGGCCGCATCCCACCCGGGCGTCATTTTTGTACGGGGGATAAATATGGCACTATGGGGATAGCGCCATTTGTTTAGATGGGAATGCCTACCTTGCATCTCATTGATGCATGGTAGGTACACGCATCCCAAAAATGGTGCAAACTCCAATATTTTGACGCTAGACATGTCTAGCGTCTAAATATAAATATGGGATTGATTGCGGTGCATTTGCGGCAAAAAAAATGACTCAAATGCTGTATGATTGCGAGCTGCCCAGGCCTGCCGTATATACCTTTGTCCTGACAAGAGGAGGTAGAGCGCACTCCCAACAAAGTGACAGCCACATGTATAAACTCCCAGCGAGGCACGGAGAAACTTCCCTCCCACCCAACCTCCCCCCACCCCCTCTTCACCCCCAGCTCTCCCAGTTTACCCGCACCGGCATCTCCTGTGCAGCACATGGCCTGCAGCAATCGAAAGTGCCAGCACTACCCCAGACGGCATGATAGAATGAGGAGAAGATTGTGTGTTAGCCCGAGATCCCTCTTTGCATTTAAGTTTGACCTTCGCCTCTGCAGTGCCCATACGAGAAGAAATTGTATTTACCGGGAGCCAGCACTGAGGCGATGGAATAGGCCTCATCTGCACCTTCAGCACCGGCTACTGTGTACTGGCCTGAAAGAAAGATAGAGCACGAGTGCACAAAGCACCATACATTCAGCACCGCCTGCGCAGACTTAAAAGTTCCAGCCCTGCTGGCGAGCTCTACGAGCTCACAAAAGAAGGGGAGTTTTTGGCACTGCCTGTCAGCCGGGCCCGTCTGTTCCCAGAGCACCGGAGCCAAGAAGATCGCCTGAATGCATAGAGGAGTAAGTGGATTCCAGCCCTAAAGAAACCCCTGCAACACCAGCAAATGCCACTAGAGGGCACCAAATCCACATACATCACAGCACTATACCAGCACATCAAAACAAAGTAAAGGCAGAATGTGTGAATACTGGCAGGGCGAAACAAGCATTTGCAATGCAATAGGTCTCGCATTTTCCTGAGTTGGACATATTGACATCGTAAATGCATAACTGGACATTTTTTGCCACATGAATTGGTCAACCCTGCTGCATATTGTGGTCCTTTCTGCCACACAATTCCAGTGGCCCTGCATAGAACTAAAGGGCTGGAGGGATTTTTGAAAGACAAGCCATCAACGAGTAAAAGTGATGGGCGTGACATGGATGTGGCTAAAAGCCACAAATACACTACAACAGGTCGGAAAAGCAGTGATTGTGCAGTGCTATACTTGACCTAAAAAGCGTTACCTATGTCAGTAGGTTTCAGGGCTGCGATCTATTGGCTCCGTCAATGTTTGATCTGTTTTACTTTCTATTTCTGTTTCTTATTTGTAAGAAACAAAGCCTGTTCCCGACAGTATTTCACCCCATCACCATGGCAACCGTACTGATACTCTTATGATCTGAGAAGATGGCACAGTGCATTTTTGCTGTGAGCTGCACACAGACAAAATCAGATTTTTTTTTTTATCTATCTATCTACCCTTTGAAGGTGGACCCACCTTGATTTTTCTGTGGCCCAACGTGTACACCCACCACCATTCACTTCGAGAGAAGCCACTGAAGATAATCGATTGTGTCACTGTTGACAGTATGAAAAAAATATACGGCCCCTCTAAATAGCACAAGACGATGCTCCACTGTTTGTGCCGTATCAGCATTTCCCCATAAAAGAGCACATCCTTTTATTTCATAGAGATGAACAGACACGACTCCTTCCTGTGCAGCTCTCACAGAGTCACTGAGAGACAAGCTGTACTTCTCGATCCTTCCTGGCAGATGACAAATGGACTAATTTACTAAACCAAGCAACTCTTAGAAAACTTTTCACTATGTACCCTCCTGAACCAGACCACTCAGGGTAGGAGTCCCTTTACAAGTAGGACCAGTGTACTCGTGCGCAATTTTGCGTTCCACGGTCCACCTTGTCACACAAAATTCTTTGAATTATGTCCTTAGACCACGCGCCTCACAGAAACATTTTAAGAGTGTGAGTAGTTAAAGAAAGCGAACACCCAGATTACAAGCACTTGATGTTTGCGGTACTTGTGGTTTCTGAGATACAACACTAAGGGGGTCATTCTGACCTCAGCGGTAAAAGCCGCTTACCGCCGGTCAGAAGACCGCCACAATACCGCCGCGGCCGCGGTCAGCCGCCACGGTCATTCTGACCCACAACTGCCAAACCTCCAAAAATCCGACCTCCATTGCAGTCCGCCACATCAGCGGCCCGCGATAAACTGGAGATGACCAAACCTCCACCGCCACGCCAACAGAAATACGCCCATGCCATTACGATCCACAAATCCACGCGGCGGTCTTTCAAACGCGGTAGTCTATTGGCGGTACACACCGCCGCGGTCAAAATACCCACACCTTTACAAAACACTACCACATTGGACAATTTGAAATACACACACCTGATACACATACAAACAACACTCCCACACATCCAATACAATATAAAACACACACCCACATCACCCACAAACCCCTACTACCAAAAATCAGAGACGAAGGAGAGAGAGACACATCAGAGAATAGAGAGCCAGACACACAGAGGCACACTACAACATCACACACACCACATAGTAGCACAAAGCACCACACACCAACACACTCATCACCACATACACCACCCCACACCTCATCCACACCACCCCATGGCACCACAAAGACACCCACGCTTCACGGACCAAGAACTCAGGGTGATGGTGGAGGAAATCCTAAGAGTGGAACCCCAGCTCTTCGGCTCGCAGGTGCAGCACACCACCATAGCAAGGAAGGCGGAGCTATGGCAGTGGATCGTGGACAGGGTCAACGCGGTGGGACAGCATCCCAGAAATAGGGACGACATCCGCAAACGATGGAACGACCTACGGGGGAAGGTGCGCTCGATGGTGTCGCGACACAACATCGCGGTGCAGAAGACTGGCGGAGGACCCCCACCCACCCCACCAGAATTCACAGCATGGGAGCAAGAAGTATTAAACATCCTGCATCCTGAGGGCCTCGCTGGAGTACCCGGAGGAATGGACTCTGGTAAGTCCTATCTCATATACTTCATCCCCCCCACCCCACCAGCATGCCAACCCTCACCCCCACCCTCACCCCCAACCCACCATCACACATCATCCCTGAGAATGTATCCCTAGCACAACCCACCCAACCCCTCACCAACCCTTGCATGCCACCACAAACATTGGACACCCATTACCTAAGCATGACCACTGCACATACCCATCCCCCCCACAAACCACCCTCACAACACCACCCACAAGGGAATGCCTGCACTGGGGACAAGGGCACCCATAATTCGCACGCTTTTCCACACACAGAAACAATAACCATACTCTCTCACCCCATGCAGGACCCGAACGCCAACACACCGGTCAGGAGGGTCCTCAAATGTCCATCCCACCCCCGGAACAGGCCCCCAGTGAGGACAGCAGCTCTGGCGACCTGGAACCTGATGACCAGCCCGGACCATCGGGGACCTCTGGGCAGTGGGTTCCCCAAACACAGACACAGGCCACAGCAGACCCAAACCCCCCTGGGAACAACAGCACAGCTCCCACCCAGCGGGCCCATGCCTCTGTCTCTAGGACAGGTCAAGCAGCGGTGTGTCTGCCACTACAGGGCACCCAGGCTAACCCAACACCCCAACAACAACAGGGACCTGGGGGCAGTGGTAGTGGGCACACCGTCCAGGGGACAGAGGCCCAGGCAAACAGGGCAACTCGGAGGGCTGCCGTGCGACAGGGGGGGGAGGAGAGGCCCAGGGAACCCACTCTCCAAGAGGCCCTCACTACCATCATGGGAGCATACCACCACTCCCAAGAGACGATGGCGACGGTACTGGCCAGGTTCACCGAGATACAGGCACAGCAGGAAGAACGCTACATGGGGTTCAGCAACCAACTCACCACCATCGCTACCGCCATGGGGAGCATGGTCCAGGCCCTCAACAGGATAGAAGACACGTTGCGGGACCATGTGGCACCACAGAGGGCCACTGTCACTAGCCAGGAACAGCCTACCACCTCCGCCGGCGCTAGTGGACAGGAGGCCCACACACAACGACAGGCCACAAGAACCCCACCTCCTGCTGAAGAACAACCACCCCGCAAGAGGAGCCTAAGACCCAAAAAAAAAACAGAGTAGCATGCCAAGACCACCGCCAGCATGAGATACCCCCAGAAGTCATCCCACTGTCCCACATTGCCACCCTGTCCAAACTCAAACAGCCCCTGCTCCGTCCTTCCACAGGCATATGGACAATAGACCTGTCAGACTGAGAACTGGACTCTGCCATGGACATCACTCCACCCCCACCCATCACCGTCATCATATAATGTACCATTATCTGAGCACACAAAATAAAACAATTATTGCACAGAAAACCGTTTTGAGTCATGCTGTATTCTCAAAAAATCGTACAACACATAACAGTTCACAATATGTGATGTCAGTTAGTGATGACAACATACCAATGTCAATACGCTGTAGTACATGGCCAAACCAAGCAGAAGTTGGGCTATGAGTCATTAAGCACTGAGAAGGGAAGGGAAAAAGAATATGTTATTTAAAAGAGCTGGGGGGAAATACATAAAGTTGAGATGCATGAGGCTCTAAGTAACTGGGAAATGGCGTGGCTGAATCTTACCTGTGTGCTACTGAAAATACTGTTGTATGACAGCTTCCCTGTTGTCTGTTTCCTCACCGTCGTCTTCCTCCTCTTCACTCTCCACAGGCTCCACGGCTTCTACGACACCACCATCTGGACCATCCTCCTGCAGGAAAGGCACCTGGCGTCGCAAAGCCAGGTTGTGAAGCATACAGCAGGCCACGATGATGTGGCACACCTTCTTTGGTGAGTACATTAGGGATCCACCTGTCATATGCAGGCACCTAAACCTGGCCTTCAGGAGGCCGAAGGTCCTTTCAATGACCCTCCTAGTACGCCCATGGGCCTCATTGTACCGTTCCTCTGCCCTGGTCCTGGGATTCCTCACTGGGGTCAATAGCCACGGCAGGTTGGGGTAACCAGAGTCACCGATTAGCCACACACGCTGTCTCTGTAGCTGTTCCATCACATAGGGGACGCTGATATTACGCATAACATACGCGTCATGCACTGACCCAGGGAACTTGGCATTTACATGGGAGATGTACTGGTCTGCCAAACAGACAACCTGCACATTCATAGAATGGTAATTCTTCCTATTTCTGTACACCTGTTCATCGTCATTTGGGGGTACTAATGTCACATGGGTCCCATCAATGGCACCAATGATGTTGGGGATATGTCCAAGGGCATAGAAATCACCCTTCACTGTGGCCAAATCAGCCTCTTCTGGGAATATGATGTAGCTCCTCATGAGTTTCATCAGGGCAGACAACACTCTGGACAGAATCTTTGAAAACATAGGCTGAGACATTCCAGATGACATGGCCACTGTTGTCTGGAATGAGCCACTTGCAAAGAAATGGAGGACTGATAGAACCTGCACTAGAGGGGGAATTCCTGTGGGTTGGCGGATGGGTGACATCAGGTCTGGCTCCAGCTGGGCACACAGTTCATGTATAGTGGCTCGGTCAAGTCGGTATCGGAGTATTATATGGCGTTCTTCCATTGTCGACAGGTCAACCAGCGGCCGGTACACGGGAGGATTCCTCCTTCTCCTCGCAAGTCCCTGCGGACGGTGCCTAGGAAGGACAACATGGAGCACTGAGTCAATCAACTCACAGGTACGTACAACACAGCTTGCACAGTACACGAAAATGTTTTGACTGCTATGTTTGTATGTGTGCAAATGCAAGGCCTAGGCCCGTGTGACGCAGTAGAATTTAAGCCATGTGGGCCCTTGAAATGGCGGCTGCCTGACCTCTAAACTGGGACAATGGGATGTGAGGTCAATGCGCTGGCGTGGCACACCGTGGCGGTAGGGGGTCGAAGACCGCTGTACGAAGTCGCATTGGTTAACATTGAACCCTATGGGATTCAGGAGCCAATGACGATGTGCGGTTGATGTGTCACATTACACAGAGACAAAGTGGTTGTGTAAGTGCTATTTATTTTAAAAGTGCTGTAGTGCTATATGTACATTGTCCATGATTGTGAGTCTATTATTGTGACATCTTCCATTGTGATCAGACACATGTGCAAAAGGACATGTCATTGGACATGCTGGGGTGAAGTGTCAGACAGTGCAGAGGGACAGGATTTACCAATGAGTTAGTGAGAGACAATCACCGGGCAGGGTGACAATATGAACAGTGGGTTGCAGAACAGTGCTCGAGTACAGTTGTTGCAAGACTGGCATGTTACAAAGCACAGGACCTTGGTAATATGTGGCCATGAGGGACTAGTGCTACCGGGTACTCTTATGTGTGAAGGTGATCTGTTCCACGTCTTCATCTTCTGATGTGTGTGTAGTCTCCTCTGCCCTTGGTGGTGGTGGTTGTGAAGGGGCAACACACACCTCAGTGTTTGAAGACGTGGAGTCAGACATCCTGGGAGCTGCTACATGTGGGGGTCTTAAGGGCAGTACTGCAGCAAGGAGTATCTGCTGGTTCTTAAGAATAGCAGCCACATCACGGTAGTAGGCAGCCAGGTCGGCCCTGAGGGGTTCAATGTTGCATTCGTGCTCGTGTTGACAGGATTGCTGTTGTAGGTGTTGGGTCAACTATATTACGGCTGTGCTGATTTCCTTAAACCTTTTTTCTACTTCCTGCAAGATAGTTGTTTGCCCTTGCACAGCTGCTGCCTGTTCTTCAGTTGACATCATGCACGAACGCATCCCCACTAGGCTGGCTGCCATATTTTGCATCCCCACCCGCACCTCCTTGGCCAGCTCCCGCTGTACTCCAACTACAGTTCTCTCAAAGCTGGTGCCAGTGTCGTGTTGTGGGTGGGTCCTCTGTGATGGCTGCTAGTTCTGTGCTCCTTCTTGTGACTGAAGGTGGGGCCTGGAGGTTTCCAAGGACCTCTTGGAGGGTCTGCTGGCTGATGTTAGTCAGCTCGTCATCCATGTCATCAGGGTAGTCCTGGACAGGAATATCCGCAGGAGATCCATCATCCTCTGCAATGAGATATGGTACAATTAGTGTGCCAGTGTTGTGGGCTTTGTAATGTGACATGCCTGCCTTCTGATTATTTTCACATTGTGATCTTGGTTCCTGTTCATTGTTCCTGTCTTTCAGATTGGCATTCTCCCAGGCCTATGCCCCAACTGCATGTCACATGTATTGTGGTCAGTTAGTGGACTTGTCAGCAACATATCCTCTAGGTGTTGGTTCTGGCCAAATTGTGAATTGCCACCTTCTTGTCCTACTCAACCGTCCGTCTAATTCCATTCTCATGGTGAGGCCTTTCACTAGCTGTGGGTGCTCTGATGGCACTATCACCACACATAACAATCAGGACCTGCCCCAGTGTCTGATCTTTCACATCCACCTATATGTAGTCGAGATATAGCATATACTATGTATAGCACTGTTATGGCACAATATGGATGTCAGCATTGGTAATGTGTACTGATGATGTTGGGGAATGTGTGGTACATTGGACTGCACTGATGGTCGTAGCAGTGTCCTATTTCCTTCTCTGACTGAGCTGGTGTATTTCTGTGAACAGTTACATGTGTCCTCCCCCTCAATGCTGTTGTCTGAGCAGTATGACATTTGGGATGTTGCATGGTGTCATTGGAGCTATAGTGACCCAGGCACAGGGTGGACCCTGACATATGCAGCATGGGTATGACATTAGTGCTGTGTACCTCCTAATGTTCATGACAATAGGTGAAGTTTGTGGCAACTTTTGGCAATCACATTTGACAGGATTGGAACCTTTGTCTTGATTTCAGGGGATTGATAACGTTGTCATCCTGAACCCTCTAATTTGGGTGTGTTTGATCCATGGGGACGTTACTGCCATTCGCTACTTGACCTGCACACACAGCAGAGGTGGTAGTGGCAACTGTTGTCAATGTTACATTCCACTTGCAGGTATGGCCAGAGGTTGTTAATTGGGCCCTAGTTAATGTAGGGAGTATACTGGCTGACGTGTGACGGGCTGCCCGTTTTATGTTGTACCCTGCCCTCCTGGCCTGGCTTAACCTTTGCAACATCCTTGGCATGGCAGCATACCCCCATGCAAAGGTTGTTGGTGTTGTGTAGTGGTGTGCCCCAGGTTTCTTCAGTACGGGCCATGCCCCCGTGCCGTGCCACTTTACCCAGTCCACTCCCTGAATATCATGGCTGACATGCATTGTGTAGTAGGTATGTCCACCCCCCGGTTGCAGTTAACATTAGTGCATTTTAATTCCCCATGCGACTTACCCTGCATGTGCGTTGTCTCCTGGTAGTCTGCGCTGTCCTGTCCTTGAATCCCTGTGACGATCTCCTCAGGGATGACAGCTGCGACCATCTCCTCCATGTGGTCCAGGACCTCCTGTGGTGCTGGACTCCCACCTCCAGTCTGCAGTGCTGCCTTCCTGTTCCTGGCCATCTTCTCCTTGGTCCTGCGCTTGCAGTCATGCCAGTGTTTCTTGCACTCGATGACTGTTCTGCATACTTCTGCCACACTGTTGATCTTGTCAACAATTTGGTGCCATATTGCCTCTCTCCTACTGATTGGCAACTTTGAGGTGACAAACAGTTGGTGCTGGTGTTCCGTCACCTTTTTTCACCAGAATTTCCTGTTCCTCTGCACTGAAGCAACACTTTCTTTTCTTCTTCTCCCTGTCCTGGGTCTTTTGTGGGTCCTCCTGGCTCGTTCCTGGTCTGTTGTCATCTTCCTGGGGTCTGTGCAAGCATCTGGGATCCATTTTGGCTCTCCTCTGCACAAATTGCTGTGTTTGCGGTGAATTTTGACGCTATTGCGTCAAGAAACGCCACATATCCGGTTTGCGGTGTTGTAAACCAGCTCACAGTCCTTTCCGCCGCGTTAACGTCGTTTTTCTTTACGACGTGACGCAGTGGTTTGAGTAGAAAAAAAATGACTCACACCTGTGGTTTGCACCGCCATGGGTCAAAGTATAAATTTGATGCCCGCACGGCACAAAGAAATGGCATTAGCCAGCGGTAATATTTTTGATGCAAAACTGCGTCGCCGCACTTTTGCTTTAAAAAGTATAAATATGGGCCTAAGTCGCTTTCTTGAAGATTTTCTTCAACGGGACCAAGTCGCCAGTCCAATCTGACCTCGTGGAACTCTTCCTCGGATACGCATCACAAGAGCCCTCAGTGGAGATTTTTACCTTTGGACTTAGTTGTTTTTTTCGAGATGAAAATCCTTCTACCGGGGCAAACCTGAATCTTGATCCGACGTCCCTGGAGCCCTCTTCTGATACACTGCCTGGGAGGTCCCGGTCAACTTTCTACATTCGGACTTAGTCACTTTTTTGGAGACATTCTTCACCAGGACGAGCCTGCAAATCAGGCCAGATCGCGGTTGAGGCAAGCCGGCTAGAGTTGCCACGGCGGGTCAGTCCCTTTATAGAGCTTTTTTCAAAAAGTTCTCCAAAATTCTGGATCTTCTCCCAGATGTTCTTTTAATGTTCTTTTGAGGTCCACAGCTCACCCCAAGGTTCCAGAAGCTCTGAGATGCTCCTTGAGGGTGCGGACTACAACTCCGAGAATGCACCCAGCGCAAACTCCAGAACGCCCACTGGAGAGTGGTCAGCTGGTCAGTTTCTTCAGCAGTTGGTGCAGGGGACTCTGGTTAGCAATTTTTCACTTGTAGCAAAAAGGGAGTCCCTCCTTGAACAAGTTGAAGCCAGGCAAAGTCCTTCTTGTGGTAAAGCCCAAGTGTTCAGGTGGGCACTCCTTCAGTGTGCAGTGTCCAGGTGCAGGTCAGGGGTCCAGCAGGGCAGTCCTTCTTCTCCTGTAGTTCTTCCTTGCTGGAATCTAGTAGGGATCTGAGGTGTGGGTGCAGATCTGCCAGTTTTATCCTTGCTCGTAGGTGAAAAACAAGGGGGTCCTGGTTCTCCAATCAGGCGCAGGGTCCTTCCCCCTGTGATGATCACTTCCTGGGAAGTGTGGCAAATATCAGTCCCAGAGAGCAACATTCCTCAAAAATCCATCATGGCTGAAAGGGATGTTTGGAGGATACATCTGGTTGAGCCCACCCACTGGTGTGGCTAAAAATCTTAAACACACCTTTCTCCTGCCCTAATCTAACCAGGTGGGCACCTAATTTTCTGGGTTTGCAGGATGTGAGGGCGGTGCTGGGTTGTTCCAAATGTCCTTCCCTGCCTTTGAAGACCAGCTTGGCAGCCCTCCCCCCTTCCTGCCTCCCCATCTGCTGAGGGAAGTTCTCCTCCCCAGACACATTCCTTTGGGCTCAGCCCAGGCTACTTCACACCTCATCAAGGCAGCCTGGCCACGCTGCCAGAGGCTGGCCAATCAGAGCAGAGCACTACAGGGGTGAAGTTGGCAACTTTTTATGTAGAGTTTAAAATGCTTTACCTGCACAAGTTATATTAAATCCAACAATTGTGAGTTGTGGGATTTATTATAATAATTAATTTGATACCAAACTTAAGGTATCTGGCAATTAAGAAGACTTTGTAAATTAAAATAAAGTCTCCCTGATTCTAGCCTATGGAGACAATTCACTACAATGAGGGAAAACAAATTTGGCTGTTTTACCTCACCAGGGCTTATAAAACTATAAGGTCCCTTCTTATAGTTACATGGCACCCAGCCCTAGGGGCACATAGGGCACACCTTAGGGGTGACCTATATTTAAAAAAGGGTGGTTTAAGTCTTTGGAACCACTTTTAATCCCAAAGTCAAATTTGCATTTAACTTTAATTTATAAGCAGCCAGCAAGGCAGGTCTGCCTTTAAAATGACATTGGGCACCTCAGCAGTGCACCTATGGGTACACCACCTATGCTGGGGTCCCTAAACTTACAAACCCTACCATATGCTAGGGACTTATAGGTAGGTTGTCTTAGCCAATTATAATTAGTATACTCATTTTATACAGCGCACAGGCCTTGGGACTGGTTAGCAGTACCCAGGGTACCATCAGAGTCAGGAAAACACCAGCAAAAATAAAGTGAAAAATGGGGGCAAAAAGTTAGGAGGCCCCTGCAACCAGCCCTGTTTTCTCACAGCAACCTAGCACAAACGTAGGGCACGGGTGCCACAAGATCAGTGACTGACAGAAATGAGTTACACATGTTCCAATATACAGAAACATGCATAGCACTGATGTGACAACATGTGCATTTGTCAAATGACAACATGTGTCCATGCAGGAAGAATGTAATGCGAGATTTCACATCCCATGAACACGCCACTGTCATCACATATGACAGAAATCACAGAACATATGTCCATGCACAGACACAGCAGATGCCAGTCTTACATTACACATGTGTACATGATATCTTCTACACCTACTGTGCTTGGGGACACAAATGGCACACATGTAGCTGAGCAACATGAACGAAAATCCAACCACACAGCACAGAGTGAACACACAATCACAAGCAAATTGGCTGGGTTGTTGTGATGTTAATGCAGTCCAAGTCCACTGAGTACTGTGTGTAGACGTTTACATGGTTGTCACATGCATTACCATGTGTTGGACACAGGCCACCAAACATGTTAGGTGTCGTAGGTATGTGAACACCTGTTTCTCTAACATAACAATGTAGTACACACAAAAATGTGCTCACATACATGTGCATACATACATAGCACACATGTGCCACCATGTCTGTGGACACAGTGTAGCCACACATGCACATGTGCACAAGGTATTCAGTAATCGCATGCAGCACACTCACAAACGGGTCCATAGGTCCAACATCCCATTGTCACCGTGATGACAGTACTGGACATACACCCACATGTTGCCGTTCCACATATCCGCCATAGTTGTACACACCATGTAACATCTCATGTCACTCAGGGTACACTCAAGGGTCACAATCCAAAAATCCACACAATACTGTCATGCATGAAGAATTTTTCATGCATACGCATTTTCCATACAATTCTCCTGGGTTAATAGATGCAAAGCCCCTGTGCGTCTATCGCACGTCCACAGGTATTTTTCACACTAATGGTGTGAAAATATGGCAGGGAACCGTCATGCATCAAAAAAACAATGCATGACCCAAAAACGTGACACACGCCCAGGAAGTGATGTACCAGAGCATCCTGTCTGCAAACATGCTACAGTGAGTGTACTTTCACTTTCACTTTGCAGTCTTTTTCCCTGTGACTGTGGAAGGTTGTGTTTTTGTTGCTGGTGATTTTGTGGAGTGTTTGCAGTGTGTGTTGTGTACATTGTGCTGTGTCCTGTGTAAAATGTTTAATATTATTGTGTCAATCCTTGTCTTTTGTCTGTTGAGTGTACTGTAATTGTCTCTGTATTGTTGGGAGTTCGTCTGGAGTAGTTAAGTAGTTGGGGTAGTTGGTGTAGGAGTAGGAGTTAAGTTTCATTTAATTTATTTTTGTTGTGTGAACTGCAGTCATCCCTCGTAATGTCTGGGGAAGTGAGGATGAGCCAGATGTCTGCTGAGGAGCTGTGGGTGGGGGGGGGGGGTTCATCTGGCTAGTGGCACACTACCTCCCGATGATTCTGCAACTGGGTGGCTGGGTGATCCAAGGCTAACCCACGGAGGCATGGCGGCTGCAGTGGGTCAAGGTGCTGTACCATCTGACTCAGATATTCAAAACTGGAAGGAACCAAATCAAGCACCGCTGGGCAGATCTGGGGTTGAGGGAGCAGGATCTGCTCGACCATCTGGGAGTAGAGATTGGTGGAACAGTTGGTAAGTCACTCATTGCCAGACAACCAAAATTTGTGAGCATATGCATGACAGTTGCTGTTAAGTTTGAGTGCTGCATCAAGTGCATGTGGACGTCGTATGCGATCTGTATGAAGAGTCAATGCCCTACTTTAGGGCAGCATTTACATTGTACAACAAGGAAGCAAACGCAGGACAGATGTAAATTTTAGCATGCACAATCATCTCCAAGTGTTGTGAAGAATGCATATTGTAACTGTGTAATGAGCAGCTACAAATGAGGCCTGTACCATGCAACATGCTTGAAAGGGGGCCCCAAAACATTGTTGTGATCCCAATTTTTTATTTGCTGAGTCAGGTAGAAATTTCCAGCACTCAGAATGGCTGCTGTGAGGAGCTGTGTAATGTGGCCATAAAAATGTATGAGAAGGGGCCCCATTTACTTAGCAGTAGTTTTGATAATCAGTTGCATCTCCTGCTGAGTGCATAATAGATAATGTTGAATGACACATGCAACATGGTGTGACATATTTCTGACAACGCATACACATGGCAGTGAGTAAGGGGTCCACTAAAGGCCACAAGGACAATACATATGCAATTGGTAATGCACCACTGTAGTCCTATTGGGCCCTTTGTGTAAATAGCAATGGCCATGTAAGGGTGCCTGAACATGCAATTGTCCAGACTACTGGCAGTTCCATGTTCCAGTTCTTTGTGTATCACAGACATCCTATACAATGTCAAAAACCAGACACGTGGTGAGTCAGTTCCACAGGCCTGCCGCTTGTCGCTGACAGTATGGGGCTGCCATGCATCAGCTACCACTCACTAACCTGCATCATCAGATGCATCTGCTGACCACTAAGCAAGTGTGTCTGTGTTGAGGCGTATTCATGTGTCCATGTACTTATTCCTCAATAGACTGATATAGGTATACTATGGCAGCAATGGCAGGCCACACACTATTGGCACTACATCCATGATCTCATCCAGTCAATATGCAGATCGGTACCTCAACATCACATGTGCACACTCCATAGCTATTTCAATAGTATGTGTGCCTAATACTGTGTAGCTAATACACAGGTAGTAGTTAGCTGTGACAATGATGTGGATGTTTACAACATCAGATGCAGGCTGGAATGCCATGGGTTTTACAATAGGCCAGGCACTGTGACAACCATCACATGCCCACCCAGACAGAAAAAAACATTATCAAGCAGTCCCATATGATAATGGAGGTATGGTCCTATCAGACAGCTGCATGACAATGTCATGTAAATATGGTGCAGTGAGAAGCATCACAGGAGTGTCAAGGACATATGTGGGTCTACCTTATCTGAGAGTATGTGTGATAGAGTGATCATAGAAGTTGGTCACTTACTGTGATCTACCACAAGGACTATCTCATTCAGCCTAACAAGTTTACACTTTACAATGTTGTCCATGTACTGTAACTTGCCCTTTACACTAAGCAATGTTTTCCATTCATGTCTTGCAGGTGGACCAGCCCCCTACACCAGAGGTCTCCAAACTTTTTAATGCCGCGCCCCCCCAGTTGAAAAATAAAAATCATTGGGCCCCACTCAGAATTTTTCACAATTATTTTATAAACATGGCAATGTTTAAATATGTCTAAACCTATTTAAACATTGCAGTTAAGCACTGTTTCCTTTTTAAAACTGCAATAACATGCTTCTGCTTAAAACAAAGGCCTGTTATCTGTATAATATTTATTTTGGCCAGAGTCTGGGGCCCCCCCTGGGATCACTTGAGGCCCCCCTAGGGGGGCCCACCCACCAGTTTGAAGACCTCTGCCCTACACCATTGGACAGGTGGCGCAATTGCAAGACCCCAAAGCATCACATTGTGCGTCCTGTGAGCCAATCCAGGAAAAGCTGTGAGTCAGCCAGAAGTGTGGAATGCAATGACAGGAGTATTTGGTCCTGACCAAAGATCTGATATCATAGGAGGATGGATAGTGACATCATGAATGTTGGAATGTTATGCAATGTGGATGGGCTGCATTTAGTTCATAGGCCAACGTGCGCTAGAATGGAATTGTGTGTAATGGGAATAGTTACAGCTGACCACATATTCATAGCTGTCTTCCATTATGGGGCACAGGGCAGCTGGGCATGTACATAGCATGCCTGTTGACAACCTCTATGTCACAGCAACATTGGCAGCACTGTGTGCCACACATAACATACACTTATTGACATGATGGTACAGATGTGGGTTCTATCTGCAGAAGTCACTAGGGGGAATATGTAGGAAACACACACACCACAGGTGCCTAAGTAACTTTCAGACCTAATGTATTTATAGGACAGCATGAAGCCATAATATGCTGCACAACAGGCAGTAGTGTACACAATTTGTGGACAATTCCACTCCAGATGGCGATAGGAAACGTCTATGATTCTCCCACAGCAGGGGCCATATGTAAGTGCCCCCAGCGCCACTGGAGCATCACTTGATGTAAGGCTCCAGTCGTGCTAACTCAGCTCCATATTTACAAGAAGGTGTGACAAATTATTTAGTGGCGTTATGTCTCCTTGTGACAGTGGACCCCTCCGACGAGGTGTTCAGCGTCAGAGGGGCGTGCAATGGGTGTTGATGTGGGCATGCCACAGCAACACCCTTTGCATTTTGATGCTGTCTCAGATCTACAAGATTCCGTGAACCTGAGGCAGCATCAAAATCAATTGCCACCCCAGAGATGCCGTTAGCAAGGCGCTACGAGGAAGAATACTTTTGTCCTCCTCAATCTTTCCTTTTCCTATGCCGGCTCCATTCTGCAAAATGCCTAAAAAGAGCTAAATTGCCAGAAAATATATGTTTATGTGTGGGAAGGGACACCTTCCCGCACATGAATGATAACAGTTCTCAACGCAGACATCCATGCACGATGGTGCAAGGATGTCTGTTTTGGCCCAGACAGATACATTTAGGGTCCATGCACGGGACAAAACAGATGTGCGCCTTATCCAATTACATAAGGCGCATTCCTGCATGGTGAAATTAAAAGCGCCCAGCACAGCAAATTTTGGGGGTGCATCATGCTCTGTCATTTTCACATGAATATGGGCCCAGATGTCTGCAGTTCTCACACCACGATCCTGCCACCATGATAATTGTGACTGATGTAGGTCACATCACATATGCAAATTCTGTGATTTATGTGTGTGTAGCTGGCACCTTGATGAGGTATGACATGCATGTGCTAATGATGTAAAACCATTCAGGCAACAGATGCAGCAACCACTGCTGTGCCAATATCACTGTGGGCTTAAAGCCATCCATACAGCCACCTTGTATGTGCCATTGTACACATGTACGACTACATAGCACAGAGTAGGGGGCTGCAGTTCCGTAATGTGCTGACAACTGTAATGTGCAGGTCAGACCTTGCCCAACCTTTCTTCGGCCAACATTGCATCAGTTGTACAAGAGGGCACATAATGGGATATTGGTGGTCTCTTGTTACATAAACTCAGACCAGGTCTTACACCAGGACACGTCAATGTAGATTTACCTGACCTCAGAATAGCAGGGTGGTAGTTAGCAGCCCCACAATGATTTGGGCCACACCTTGACTCCATAATGTGTGATCAGGCTGTGATGTATCACCATGAGTATTGAGGAGATAGAAAGCATACCCACAGCCCCTAATGGCCAGGTAGAAAGTTATTTTAGACCTGTAGAGACACATGATCCTCACTAGTTAGGTGACATAAATGTTGCGAGTGGTGATATCTGGTTGGTTTTAGACATAGGTGAGGTAGAAGTCAATGTTGTGGATTGTGAGTGGGACTGTGTGAGTTAGTTGCTGTTGCAGTGTAAAGTTTGACTCTGTACAAACTCCACCCAATGCTGATCCTCATGCTTGCTTCTCCTCATATTTCAGCTGCCAACATGACTCTTGACAGCGGCGTGTGCTCATGAAGACGGTACCGCCACTTCCTTGAAGTAGAAGCAGGATACCGCAGGATGGGCAGGCATTATAAGCATGAGAGAGCTTCCAGGGAATGGCATGCCTTTCCACATGGTGGTCCCACGCTGCAGACACAAAGGGACACAGAAGCCAGCACCTCAGGGATGCAGGGGGGCCTGCTGCACCTACACCATCAACATCAATCAATCAATCAATCAAGAAATTTGTATAGCGCGCTACTCACCCGGAGGGTCTCAAGGCGCTGGGGAAGGGGGGACCGCTACTGCTCGAACAGCCAGGTCTTGAGTTGCTTCCTGAAGGAGAGGTGGCCTTGGGTCAGACGGAGGTGGATGGGGAGGGAGTTCCAAGTCTTGGCTGCCAGGTAGGAGAAGGATCTTTCTCCCATGGTGGCTTTTCTAATGCGTGGCACGGCGGCGAGGGCGTGGCTGGTCGATCGTAGCTGGCGGGTGGGAGTGTAGAAGGTCAGGCGGTTGTTGAGGTACCTGGGGCCCAGGTCGTGGAGGGCCTTGTGTGCGTGGGTGAGGAGGCGAAACGTGATTCTCTTGCTGACGGCATCAGCATCACCTGTCAGCACACAGCCACCAGCAGCTGGTGCTTCCACCCAGTTTAAATTGGATCTCAGGAGGGACTTGAATGCCATCCTGAAGCACCAGGGAGAAACTGCAAGAGGAATCACCTGACACCAGTTAAATGTTGAAATTCATAAAGAAGAAGATAAAGAAACAACACAAATTAACTGATGGACAATTTGAACTACCCTCAGTTCTTTCCCCTCCCTATTGCGTTTTTGTTAGTTTTGGGTTGCGTTTTAGATAGTTAGTAGTAGGTTAGTGTAGGGTAGGCATTAGTTAGGTTAAGTATGTAGGGGGGGTTTATTCTAATGTTTTTATTGTTGGGGGGTTGGGTGGGGTTATTTTGGGGTATATGTATTCATAGAAAAAAAAGCATTTTTAGAAAAATATATATATATATATTTGTATAGTAAATAGGATGTTAGTACATGTGTAGTTTAGCAATTGTTGTCCTACTTGTATCTTGTCTTTTAAGGGTATGGTGGGGGCAATGTTTAGAGTGTGGTGTTCCATGTGTAGGATAAGTTTAGATTAGGTTAGATAGATGTAGTTGTTCATGAGTATAGTTAGTATAGGTTAGCCTGGGATAGGGCAGGTTTTAGTTATAATATAGGCTGTTGTTTTAATAATTAATCCTTTTAATATTCCCATTCATTTACTGTCAGTTGCCTGAGTATATGGGTCTTCTCATGAGTGCACTGGGCAATTTGGGGGAATGGCTAATGGAAACCTTCCTGTCTTGTAATCCGTGATTGACCATGGCCTTCCCCTATTGACAAAGGAGCTTTCACTTTGTCTGCAACATCACGTCTACTGGTCAATGCATTTGCCATCCAGTGTACCAGCCATTTACAATGTCCATGTGTACTTTGTATTGGACAGGTACGTCTAGTACTTCAGCTGTCATTTGTGGGGTGTAGGAGGCTGGCCTACGTTGTAGTTGGTAGCTATGGTACTTACACCTTATACCAGGTCCAGTAATCCCTTAGAAGCCAAGCTCTCCAGAGGTATCTGTAGCTGAGCAGCCAAGGCTTATCTAGGAGACATGCAAAGTTCATGCAATACCACTGTAGTCACATAGTACTCACACACATGAAAGAAAATACTCTGGCCCATATTTATACTCTGTTTGCGCCAGATTTGAGTTTGTTTTTTTTACGTAAATTCAGCGCAAACTTAACTCCATCTTTATACTTTGGCGCTAGACCCATCTAGCGCCAAAGATATGGAGTTTGAGTCATTTTTTGTATGTGAAAACCTACCTTGCACTAATGACATGCAAAGTAGGCGTTCCAGTGCAAAAAATGACTCTAAGGCATGTGCGCCTTATTTATCCTCCGGCATCAAAATGACGCACAGGAGTAGGCGGGCCTTAAAACATGGCACCCAGCCGTATTTGCACCGTTTTTTTACGCCTGGGACAGGGCAGGCGTTAAGGGACCTGTGGGCTCATTTCCATGGTGGGAGACCATGGAAGCAGTCCACAGGTGCCCTTCCCTGCACCCAGGGACACCCCCTGCCATCCTCGCCCACCCCTGGAGGACACCCATGGATGGGGGGACCCATCCATGATGAGTGCAGGTAAGGGCAGGTAAGCATAATATTTTTTTTTTGTGGCATAAGGGGGCCTAACATGGGCCCCCGTACATGCCACTGTGCCCAATGGCCATGCCCAGGGGACAGAAGTCCCGTGGGCATGGCCATTGGGCAGGGGGGCATAACTCCTGTCTTTGCTAAGACAGGAGTAATTTCCATGAGGGTTGTGTGTCAAAAAATGGCGCAAGTCAGGTTAGAGCCAATATTTTTTACTCTAACCTGATTTGCACCATTCTTTGGTGCACAGCCCCCAGTCTTCCCTTCGCCTCCGCTGCCCGGTTACCATCATTTATTTTGATGCTAACCAGGCAGCAGCGCCGGCTAACGTCATTCCATAAATAAGGCGCCCGGGTGATGCATTGGAATGGCGTTAGCCAGCGTAAACTTTTTGACACAAATCTGCCCCTAGCGCTGATTTGCATCAAAAAGTCTAAATATGGGCCTCAGTGTTACAAAAATAAAGGTACTTTATTTTGGTGACACAAAAGCTAGAAATACCATAGAGACTATACTCCCTTAGGAGGTAATAGACTAGTATGCAAAAACAGGTGTAAAAACAGTTAGAAAACAGTGCAATTAGTGAAAATCACAATAGTTAGAAATGGGCCTAGAGGGAACACAAACCATATACTAAGAAAGTGGAATCGGAATGTTGGTTTCCCACCTAGGCAAGTAGCGTCTGTAGAGGGGCGCTGGGAGTACTAGAAAACACTAAAGGTAGGTACTAGAACCCACCACAGAGCCCAGGAAAACAGGAGTAAAACATATTCACTTTTCTAGAACACACAAAAACACGAAAAAGAAGATTATGCAAGAAGCAGAAGAGACTGCAAGCCACCAATAGTGGATTCCTGGACCTGAAGACCTGTAGAAGAGGGGACCAAGTTCAAAAAGCACAGAACAGTCCAGGGAGAACAGGTGTCCCTGCTAACCCGGATGAAGGTGCAAAAGAAGAACCACCGGTGAAGAAGAACATTCAGTACTGCACCCAAGAAGACGGATTTGGGTTCCAGGTTGGTGCAAGTGATCTCCCTCGCCGGATGGAAGACTGCAGTCTGGTTTGCCTTACTGGAGTCCGCCAACAGGCCTTGGCACATGCAAAGCTCGCGGTTAGTGGAAATGGTGCTGCCTGGGACCAGGAAGGACCAGGTAGACTCTACCCAGGAGGGAGAGTCAGAGAGGGCTCTCAGAAGCTCAGAGACCCCACAGAAGACAAGGCAGTGTGCACAGGACTCCCACAGCACAGTGAAAAAGGAGGCACAAAAGAAGGCCCATGCAGCACTATGACAAAGGCTCCCACACCACTGGAGAACCACTCGGAGATGTGCGTCGCAGGATAGAGTACTGGGGGGACAAAGCTGCACGGGACACAAAGAACTTCGTGGAAGGATGCCCACAAACCTTGGCAACTGCAAAACATGCAGTGCATGGGGGTACTGTCTTGCGTGTGGAGGCAGGCTTTTACCGCCACCAAAGTTAGACAGTAGGATGTCAGGATCATCGGGGCCACTTCAGTCCACCACCTGTAATGCAGGATCCAAACAGCTCAGAAGGAGAGGGGATCCACGCAGTTGGTTGTCGATGCAGTAGGTAACTGCTGAAGCAGGGGAGGGACTCCTTCACCCCCAAGGGAGAATACTTCGCTCTTCTGGTGCAGGATGAAGACAGGCTGTCCTTTGAGGATAAATGACCAGGAAACAGTTGCAGTTGCTGGCAGGAGCTGAAGACACAATCTTGCAGAAGTCATCTTTGCTTCTTTGTTGCAGTTTGTAGAGTTCCTGGAGGGTCTAGATGCAGTCTCTTTGGTGAGAAGTTGAAGTTCCAGTTTCCTACTGAAAGGAAAGACCCTAAATAGCCCTGAAAGGGGGATTGGTCAGCTAAACAGCTAAGCACCTATCAGGGGAGGGCTTAGACGTCACCTGCTGGCACTTGCCACTCAGATGCTCCCAGAGTTCCCTGCCAACTTGGAATCCAAGATGACAAAACCCAGGGACCCTCTGGAGGAGCTCTGAGCACCACCCGTGGGGTGATGATGGACAGGAGAGTGGGCACTCCCCTTTCCTTATTCCACCTTCACGCCAGAGGAGGGACTGGGGGTCCCTGAACTGGTGTGGACTGGATTATTCATGGAGTGCACCAAATGTGCCCTTCAAAGCATTTCCAGTGGCTGGGGAAGGCTACCCCTACCAAGCCTGTAACACCTATTTCCAAAGGGAGAGGGTGTAACACCCCTCTCCCAAAGGAAATCCTTTATTCTGCCCTTCTGGGCTTGAGATTCTCAAGCAACAGGATGGCAGAAACCTATCTGTGAGGTGTCAGCAGCTGGGGCTGCCTGGAAAATCTCAGAAGGCTGTAATGGCAGTATGAGGGTCCTCTAAGGATCCCCCAGAGTGCATGGTATCATACAACCAATGCTTGTGAAAGCATGGTGGTATGATTCCTACATGTTTGATACCAAACATGCCTATGTTCAGAATTACCATTACGTAGCGGGACATAGGTAGTGACCTATGTCCAGTACACACGTAAAATGGCGTCCCACACTCACGAAGTCCAGGAAAATGGTCCTAGAGGTCGTGGGGGCACCTCTGCTAGTGCAGGGGTGTCCTTACACACAGTTACTTTGCCCCCTGCCCTCACAGTTGGAGGGCCTGCTATAGGGGTGACTTATAAGTGACCTGGTGCAGTGTAAATGGCAGTGAAAAGGTTCATGCACCTCTCCATGCAGGCTGCAATGGCAGTCCTGCAGAAGCCTTTGCATGGCTCCCTATGGGTGTCAAAAGATATGCTGCAGCCCATAGGGATCCCCTGGAACCCCAATGCCCTGGGGACCTAGGTCCCAAATACTAGGGATGTATAAGAGGCACCAGTATGCCAATTGTGGGTGAAATACTTTGTTAACAGTATGTACCAACCAAATTTAAAGCAGAGAGCATAACTACAGGGGTCCTGATTAGCGGGATCCCAGTAGACACGGTCAAAAAAACGGACAAACAGGCCAAACGTGGGGGTAACCAAGCTAGAAAGTAGCTACTTTCCTACACGGGGTCATGTAGTTTCTATATGGAGATCTGTGACACATCTGACAACAGGCACAATTGGAACTGTATACTGCAACACTGACAGGTGCCCATCACTGATGAGGTTAGCTACCTCTGTACCACATAAATGAGTTGTTCTGGGACTCTGAATTGGTATGTCAGAGACAATGCAGTACATAGCAGACAAGTCAAGAGTGAGTAAAGAGAGCACATTTCCTACTGTCACAACACAACTGGCATAAACTTGAGGCCAGAAATGAGGAGAATTGTCTATGTGGCACATACTGGTGCTACTGGGTACTCTTCCTACTGAAAGTAATTTGTTCCATACCTTCATCATCTGATGTGTGTGGTGCCTCTTGTGCTATTTGTGGTGCTGTTGTTGAGGTAGAGGGGGCCACACACACTTCAGGGGATAAAGATGTGGAGTCCAAGTTCCCAGCAGCAGCAGTTTGTGGTATGACAAAAGGCATCACTGCAGCAAGGAGGAACTGCTGATTTTTCAATACAGCAGCAACATTGCGGTGGTAGACAGCCATCTCTCCCCTGAAGGAGGGCACTTCCCGCTGAATGGACTCCAGCCTGTTGTCTGCTATTCTGCTGCCAGATTGGGAGTAGATTTGTTGTGGCCTCTCCCTCATGGCAGCAGCTAAGTCCGCCAGGGACTGCTGGACTCCACGCAGTGGGGAGTGTGTGCCTTGGATGGCAGCTGTGTTTTCATTACCTATTATGAGGCACGTCTGCACTCCCTCTAGGCTGCCTGCCATGATCTCTATCCCTACCGGTACCTGCTTGGCGAGCTCCTGCTGGACTCCATCCACAGTCTTCTGACAGTGGTCTCTGGGTCCTCGGTATCCAGGGCCATGTCAGTACTGCCAGGTCGGATAATTTAGGTGTGGGCGGTCCATGTGAAGACCCCCTCAACGCTGTGTATCCTCCATGCAACTGGAATTGGTGTCTGGAGGGTTCCTAGGAGCTCCTGGAGAGTCTGTCCATTGATGATGGTCAGCTGGTGATCCAGGTCATCATTAAAATCCAGGACATGCAGGACGGAAGCCATCATCCTCTGCAATGAGATATTTTGAACTCAACCCTTCATTGTTGTGGCAGTTGAGATGGCACATAATGTATAAGATAGTGGAGGCTCAGTGACAAGCTGAAGGCCCAAGGATGTTATTGTACATTATGTGGCATATATTTTTTGCTCCTAGTGTCACTGGAGTGTCACGTGAAAGGACGCTCCAGTGGCCCAATGTACTGCGTCGTATTTACTAGGTGGCATTAAACCACTTCTTGTGCCTTGATGCCACCATGTAAATGTCCGCCTCTTCCCATGCTGCACTTTGTGTGGAAGGGGCGTGCATTGGCTCTTGTTTTGGGTGGCCCACGCAAATACCCATTGCATTTTTACACGGCCCCAGATTTAAGTGTTTTGGTAGACCTGAGGCTGCTCTGATATTTATCACCACCCCAGGGGTGACATTAGCAGGCGCATATCGATGTATACTTTATTTCCTCCTCATGTTTACCTTTGTCAATGTGTGTGACACACATGTGTACTGGCAATGCTACAAGGAGGTAGGGGAGCATTTTTGCAAGGTACCCCACCCTGAGCCCACTCAATGGTATTGACTTCTGTCATAGTGTCAGATGTCTTTGTGGGTACAGGAAGTTTGACAATATGCAAGGGGTGTTGTGATGTCACAGCCCCAGGGACAGTATGTACACGTCCCTTCCAACCAGTGTGCTTCTTATGTGTGTGATGGAGGATAGCCCTGGTGATTGGTGTATATCCACGTTCTGTATATGTTCGGGGCATAGCACATCCAAGTCGTGTCTACATGTGTTGCTTGTATGGGTATAGGGCATCTGGATTCAGAGCGCATGTGTCCCCATGCACTCCTTTAGCATGCATTGGGGTTGTCCTATCTACCTCCCCCTTCTGGCATTTGTTAGATTCCCCTTAATTCCCCATGCGACTTACCCTGCATTTGTGTTGGTGGTTGATAGTCTGCGCTGTCCTGTCCTTGGATTCCTGTGACCAGCTCTTTCAGGATGACCACTGCAACCATCTCCTCCAGCTCATCAAGCTGCTCCTGTGGTGCAGGACTTCCACCTCCTGTCTGCAGTGCTGCCTGTCTGTTCTTGGCCAATTTCTCCTTAGTTCTACGCTTGCAATCATTTCATCCCTTCTTGCACTCAGTCACAGTTCTCTTCACCTCTGCCATGCAGCTGATTTTGTCCACTATGTGCTGCCATATAGCCTCCCTCTTACCAATTGGCAATTTGGAGGTGACAAAGAGCTCGTGTTGGTGCTCCGTCACCTCTCTGTCGTGCTCCTCCTCACTGAAGGGACACTATTGCTTTTTCTTCTTCTCCAGGGACTTCCGTGGATTGCACTTTTTCCTGCTTATGTCTTTAAATTTGACACTAATGCAGGCTAAAAATGGCAGTAACCCTTTTGCGATATGTTGACTTTCTGCAAAATGTTTTTTTGCCACTTTTGCAGCATTAACGTCATATTTCTTTACGACAGGGCACCATGGTTAACTTTTTTTTTTTTTTACGCTCACCATTCCTTTGTGTGGCTAGCTCTGTTCCATAAATATGGGCCTGTGTGTGCTGTGGCCTCTTTTAGGCCAGAGAAAGCACCAGGCCTCAACAAGAACCCAACAGATATGTTAAAATCTGAAACCCCTGTCTGCGTACCCTACATAAATGTTGTCTGTAATGTAATCATGTAGGAGGAGGCTTTTCCATCTTCTTGGATGTGTGCAGAGATCATCCCAATTTTTAAAAAGGGAGATCCCAGAATACCATCTAACTATTGCCCTATAAGCCTCATAGACAACTTACAAACGTTTTTTAGCAAACAGGTTCTCGAGCACCTGTTGGATTGGTGTAAAGAAAACCATGTTCTCTCAAACCTACAAGTGGGCTTCAGGCACAAGGCGAGTTCCGTTGACCAGGCCTTCCGATTACTCCTTGTTAAATGGAGGACGGTGGACCTGGGCAAGGGTAATCTTGTGCCTTCATCAAACTCCGATGCCCACATGGATCTTGTGCCCAGGGGGAAACAGTGGGAAGTGTTCCAAGAAATGGGGGTCTCTCTAAATTTAATGAGCATAATTAAAATAGCCCACAAGGTTATTTTTGCAAATGTCAGGTATGGTACCAAGGGGGATGTGACCGAGGCCATCCGAGTGGACCAGGAAGTATGATAGGGCTGTGTCCTAGCACCAAACCTATTCCCCCTAATATTAATAACTTTGTCCACTACCTGCTGAATTGAGTTAACAACTCTCCCTCCTTGGCAGAGGAAAATATCCCAATGCTCCTAATTGCAGATGACACACTCTTGTTGTCCAAAACCAGGAGGGGTCTGCAAAACCTGATGAACAAATTCAACCCATTCTGCATAGAGTATGGCAGTGAATTCCAACTTTTGGACTTCCGTGGACCCCCACTTAATCACTAGTGGAAGCCAGGGACCCCTGCCTAAACAATTTCTAGGATTCAACCTAAACAAAAAGAAATAAGGATATGTCAAAGAAATACAGAAATTATGAATCAGCTAAAGATATAAACTTAATTTTTTGCCTCCAGTTTCAAATTCCTTCACATTTACAGATCATTTAAAAATGTTAAATTTAGCTTATATATACATATATATATATATATAATTAATCAAAAACACAGTGCCGTCTAATAGGGCACCAACAAGCCGCACAATATCCAAAAGCTCGGACTGAGTGAAAAATAAACGCAATTGCAAAATAGGTGCAATAAATAATCGTTGGCTCTATTTATTTAAAGAGAGTTCATGAATGAAACGGCACTTTAGAAAATCATATACAAAGACAAGTAAGGCAATAAAGTGCCAAAAACAAACAACTCACACACGCTGTCCCGGCCAAATGTCAACGCGTTTTGGTGAAAGCCTTCAACTGGACATTGGCAGACATTTTCAGATCCACCTATTTAAATGTTCCAGTCCTTCTTCAGTCTTTAACAACCTAACTAACCAAATGTGCAAAATGTGCAAAACAGCAGCCATATTGTAACGTCACAATGTTCAAAGTGGACTTATCTATTCAAGTCCAAGTACTTAAGTCTAAAACCTACCTACTACATTTTATATATCGACTATGATCCCTTATATAAGCCAGTTCCTTTGGAGAGTCTTATTTGTGCATTTTTAAGCATTTTTTAAGCATTTTATAAAAAGACCTTTTGAACATTATTGAACATCCCACATTGAAATTGTTAACAATGATATACAAAAGAGGTATATTATATTTGTTCTTCTTTTTTTCTCTTTCTTTTCTTCCTTTCTTTTACAAAACTATACATAATTTCTAACATTACTCTTAAATATAGTATATATATAAATAGATTAATCAATCAAATATTTCTCAATCAAATTTTTAAATACAATCAATATAAATATATAATTATATAAATAGTAAATGATTCCCACTTTTATATTAAAAGGGGCTAGTAAAGAAACAATAAAACGGATCAATTTCAATAAATAAATAAATATAAATATTATCATGATTGATACCGATAAAGTGTCTCAATTTATCGCAACAATATATTAGTTTCATGTATGAAATAGAATTTATGAATAATCTGCAAGAAGAATTGTAACCTTATCCAATGTTGATAATGTATAAATAATGGAAAATCCAACTGTGAGTAAGGTCCTATAATTTAAACAAATCTCTATATATATGAGGAAAAGGAAAAAGGGACCAATGTATAGAGATGGACATACAATGAAATAGAAATGGACATATAATAGACCGCCTTTCATTCTCCCAAGGTGCTAATGAAAAATAATTTCATTCTAGTGTATAAAATAGTGATAAAGGTGAAAAAGGCATGTAAAAAATATATACATAATCCTAAAAATGTCTGTATCATAGTCCGGTGTCAATAATCATCATCACAGAATCAGAGAAATTTATCCTAATGATAAATGCCCCTGAATGTACCTAAAAATTCCATTGTATAAATGAATAAAGACTGTGATCATTAGATTAATCACAAATGTACATGGAGTTCTGCATCCAAATTGTGTCCCCACGGGTTTTCAGAACCTAATAATAAAATCATTTTTGATTCAGTTTGTCTTAACACCGAAGTTCTATTGCCCCATTGAGGGTTGCCAGCAATGGTTTTTATGCCATAGAAGGTCAGAGAACTACAATTGCCTTCATGAACATCCCAAAAGTGTTTGGCTAAGGGGTAAGATGGATCACGATTTTTGATGGCTCTGAGATGTTGTAGAAACCTCACTTTGAGTTTGTGAATGGTGCTGCCTACATATTTTTGTGGCAGCCACATTCAATCACATATACAACATACTCAGTGTCGCACGTAATGCGATCAGTTATTTTGCAAACTCTTCCCTCAAATGTCATGTATGAGTGTGTATTCTGAGCATATGCACAAGATTTGCAATGCCCACATTTCCAAAAGCGTAAACTTTTCTGAGATAACCATGATCGATTAGCTCTAGGACAGAACAAACTTCTAGTGAGGTGATCACCTAGTGACTGGGTTTTACGATAAGTGATCTGAGGATGTGAACCTATACTCTCTTTGATCGAAGGGTCGTGTCTCAAAACATGCCAATTTTTTTTTATAATGTTGTTCAATTGGGAATGTTGAAAGTTAAATTTAAAAAACTGCCTAGGCGGCGATCTACCATCTTGTTGATCAACATTTGTACATCCAGATTTGAAAAGCAATTTTTCTCTAGACATGTTTAATACTCTCAAATATGCATCATGCAAGATCTTCCGGGGATAACCTCTATCTAAGAATCTTTGTGTCATGGTAACAATTTCATCATTGAAAGATTCATCATTAGAACAGATTCTACGAGCCCGTAGAAATTGGCTGTATGGAATGCTCCATTTAAGAGCTTTCGGATGACTGCTATTCCCATGTAAGATGGAATTACATGCAGTTGGTTTGTGAAATATAGTGGTTTGTAAGGTTTCATTATGGACTGTTATCAGAACATCTAAAAATTCTATGGTATGAGAACTATATTTCAAATCCAAATGAATGTTGAACTCGTTGTTATTGAGTATGTTAACATATTGTATTAGAGAATGTTCATCACCATCCCAAATGAGAAAGAGATCATCAATATATCTGACCCATAGCACAACTTGTTCCATATGTTTACTATTGGACTCAGACCAAGCTATTTCCTTCTCCCACCAACCCATATAGAGGTTTGCATATGTTGGAGCAAATGAAGCTCCCATTGCTGTGCCCTGTATCTGCAGATAAAATTGATTATCAAATAGAAAAACATTGTGGGTAAGGCAAAAGTCTAACATGGTCAAAAGCATATTGGTATGTTGGAAGAATTCAATAGTACGAGTGCCCAAAAAATGTCTACAAGCCTGAATACCATATTGGTGCATGATAGAGGTATAAAGAGCGGTCACATCCATGGTGACCAGTAAAAAACGAGGTTGCCAAGGGATATCGTGTATTTTTGCTAAAAAATCATTAGTGTCTCGCAAATAGGAGGGCAGTTCGGTTACATAGGGACAGAGGAAGAGATCCAAATACCGAGAAGTATTCTCTAGAAGGGAGGAATTCATACTGACAATGGGACGACAAAGAGGATGATTCTTGTTTTTATGAATCTTTGGTAGGAAATAAATACAGGGAATTTTTGGAAATTCAGGCCCGTATTTATACTCCGTTTGCGCCAAATTAGCGTTGTTTTTTTCGACGCAAATTCGGCGCAAAACTAACGCCATATTTATACTTTGGCGTTAGACGCGTCTAGCGCCAAAGTATGAGTAAAGAGCGTCATTTTTTTGCGTGAACGCCTTCCTGGCGTTAATGAGATGCAAGGAAGGCGTTCCCGTCTAAAAAAATGACGGCGACGCAAATGCGTCGTATTTATACTCCCGGGCAAAAATCACGCCCGGGAGGTGGCGGGTCAAAAAACCCCGCATTTGCGCCACTATTTAACGCCTGGGTCAGGGTAGGCGTTAAGGGGCCTGTGGGCTCAAAATGAGCCCACAGGTGCCCTCCCCTGCCCCCAGGGACCCCCCCTGCCACCCCTGCCCACCCCAGGAGGACACCCAAGGATGGAGGGACCCACCCCAGGGACATTCAGGTAAGTTCAGGTAAGTATACTTTTTTATATTTTTCAATTTTTTTTGTGTGGCATAGGGGGGCCTTATTTGTGCCCCCCTACATGCCACTATGCCCAATGACCATGCCCAGGGGACATAAGTCCCCTGGGCATGGCCATTGGGCAAGGGGGCATGACTCCTGTCTTTACTAAGACAGGAGTCATTTAAATGGCGTCTGGGCGTCGAAAATAATGGCGCAAATCGGGTTGAGGCGATTTTTTTGCCTCAACCTGACTTGCCCCATTTTAAGACGCCCTAACGCCATTTTCCCCCTACGCCGGCGCTGCCTGGTCTACGTGGTTTTTTTCCACGCACACCAGGCAGCGCCGGTCTGCTTGCGCCGGCTAACGCCATTCCATAAATACGGCGCCCGCATGGCGCATCAGAATGGCGTTAGACGGCGCTAAATTTTTTGACGCTAAACTGCGTTAGCGCAGTTTAGCGTCAAAAAGTATAAATATGGGCCTCAATCTTTAGGTAGAGATACTCATTTTGGTCAATGAGGCCATTAGTGCACCATATGTCTAACATTTCCCAATAGATAGTTTGATATTGGGTGGTGGGATTGCTACCTCATTTTTCATAGTGATTTCTGTTGGATAGCTGATGATGGGCCTCCTTAGCGTAACTGTCTACATCCATGATTACTATATTGCCTCCTTTATCTGAGGGTTTGATGACAATAGTGTTATTAGATTTTAACTCATTCAATTCTTTCCAATCTGTGGCAGAAAAGTTGGTACCCTTAAGTCTTTTAGATCTATTGCCATTCCAACTGGTTCGAAAATGATCAATATCATCAACCACTAATTCATAAAACGTGTCACTAAGATTGCCAGTGGGTAGTGGTGGATTAAATCTACTGGATGGTTTGAATGCACTGGAACTTGTATGATCTACTGTAAATCCCATATTTTTTAAAATTTCATCATCAGTGTCTCTGGTGTTGCTAATGGTGTCTCCTGTGTTGGCCAAGTCACTGATCTCTACTAAATCAGGGACATCATTAATGTGAAACCCAGATAGATTATCCACATTTCTATTGAGCCCCAATGGATTAGCTCGAGTTTTGTTGGAAAAATGTTTCATTAGACGCAACTTGCGTATATATATATATATATATAGTTGGACTTTTTTGCTTATGCAGAGTCTCCCCAATCTTTTTGCCTCCTGCCTCCTATTTTTTCTGACCTGTTGCTGTTGGCTTTTAAACTCTGAGCACTTTACCACTGCTAACCAGTGCTAAAGTGCCTATGCTCTCTGTGTAAATTGTATGTGATTGGTTTATCCATGATTGGCATATTTGATTTACTAGTAAGTCCCTAGTAAAGTACACTAGAGGTGCCAGGGCCTGTAAATCAAATGCTACTAGTGGGCCTGCAGCACTGGTTGTGCCACCCACATAAGTAGCTCTGTAATCATGTCTCAGACCTGCCATTGCAGTGTCTGTGTGTGCAGTTTTAACAGTAAATTCGACTTGGCAAGTGTACCCACTTGCCAGGCCTAAACCTTCCCTTTTCTTACATTTAAGACAACCCTAAGGTAGGCCCTAGGTAGCCCCAAGGGCAGGGTGCAGTGTATTGTTATGGTGGGACATATAGTAATGTGTTTTACATGTCCTGACAGTGAAATATTGCTAAATTCGTTTTTCACTGTTGCAAGGCCTGTCCCTCTCATAGGTTAACATGGGGGCTACCTTTAAATCTGATTAAAATGTAGATTCCCTTTGGGAGCGGATGGACATGTGGCGTTTGGGGTCTCTGAGCTCACAATTTAAAAATACATCTTTTAGTAAAGTTGATTTTAAGTTTGTGTATTTGAAAATGCCACTTTTAAAAAGTGAGCATTTTCTTGCTCTTACCATTTCTGTGACTCTGCCTGTTTGAGGATTTCCTGTCTAGGGCAGTTTGACAGTTGGGCTGGTTGCACCTCACACTAGACAGTGACACGAAAGGAGCTGGGGTGTAGTCTGCATTTCCTGATGAGCCATCTGTGCTAGGAGGGAGTGGAGGAGTGGTCACTTACACCTGAAAGGGCTGTGCCTGTCCTCACACAATGCAGTCTCCGACCCCCTGGTGAGTGTCTGAGGCCTGGCCTGGGCAAGGCAGGATTTCACATTCAAAAGAGACTTTACTTTATAGTAGGCCTACTTCAAAGGAGAAATTGGGTATAAGAAGGGCACCCAAAACCACAGACTTTAGATCACTTCTGGACATCAAGAGGAACCTCTGCCTGGAGAAAAGCTGAAGAGCTGAGGAGAAGTGCTGCCCTGCCTGTGACTCTGCTTTGTGGAGCTATCCTGCAGTTGCTGCTTCTGCCAGAGTAAGAGGGCAAAGACTGGACTTTGTGTGCCTTCCATCTTGTGAAGAAATCTCCAAGGACTTGATTTAGAGCTCGCCTCCTGTTGTTTGACGTCTCAGGGACAGCAAAGACTTCTCTCTGCCAGCACCTGGAGTCTCTGGAAAGACTCCTGCTCTGACAAGTGGTGCCCTATCCAGTTCCTGGGCCCTTGAAAGGAAAGCTGGTGGAAATCCAAGGAAATCGACTTCGGACCTACGCCGCTGCTGAATCTGGTGACGCTGCCTGCAACCGACTCCGTGATCTTCGCTGGAACGCAACAACCTTCGCAGGCCCAACGCTGCTGCAGCCCCGCTGAAGTCCGCGACTCCGTGGAAGTTGGCGCACCACGTCGTGACCGACGCCGCTCGAAGTGCGCGGATTCAACGTTTCGCACAGACGCCGCGATCCCCGACTTCGCGCATCGACTTGTTTTCACTCTTCACCAAAGGTACTGTACTTGGGGTTCTACGCGATTCCGTGTCCGGCGCCGCTGGTGTCAGCTTGATGGGAACAACTCCGTCACGACGCCGTGTTAACACCTCATCGAACCATTTTTTGTTTCTAAACGCTATTTTTGAGTTTAATCTTTAAAAATTCATAACTTGACTTTTGTATGTAGGATTTTTGTTGTTTTGGTCTTGTTTTGTTTAGATAAATATTTCCTATTTTTTCTAAACTGGTGTTGTGTCATTTTGTAGTGTTTTCATTAAGTTACTGTGTGTGTTGGTACAAATACTTTACACCTAGCACTCTGGAGTTAAGCCTACTGCTCTGCCAAGCTACAAGGGGGGTAGGTAGGGGTTAGCTGAGGGTGATTCTCTTTTACCCTGACTAGAGTGAGGGTCCTTGCTTGAACAGGGGGTAACCTGACTGTCAACCAAAGACCCCATTTCTAACATTGGTGATCAGCGGTTGGGATTTGGACTTGTATTTGTACTTGACATACAGTGATTAAGTGTACACTACTGTTTTGATCTCAGACCACTACGTGACCACATACTACATATTTGGTGATCTTTTGTTTTTTCTGTTAAGGACTCCTTTTTGTTCTACTTCCATGATTTTGCTGATCCCTTGACTGATTCTTTTTACTTCATTGGGAACTTGTTTTCTGCCGTTGGAACTTTGCACTTGTTGCCATTGTTAACGCGTCCGTCTATGTTAATTTATACACATCAGGACTCGTTTTAGGCCGATGAATCTTTGGGCCCAGTGGTGAGACACCATAGGACGAGATAACTGATCAAAATATCAATCAATATGTCAATAACATTGTCAACATTTAACACCAAAATATATCTTGCTTGAGGCATTAATAAACATTTGGCGCAACCATGACCTTTCAGTCATGAATAACTACACCTTTATGAAGTTTTATGAGTTTTATTCCCTATTGATTACAATCTAATAGCAAATGCATCAATCTCAAAACCAGGAAGCATATAAGCATAGTCACAAGATGACAACTATAATAAGCTTTCAATAATACAAAGATCAGTAGCATAGACAATCAGATGGATATAAGCAAATCGTAATACATCGAACTTTCTAAGATACTAGTTCAGCATAGCATCACGTCAGTCACGTCAGTTTGTCAGTCAGAATGAATATCTCGTCTAACCTCTAATTAGCATTAGCATGTTGGGCTTCATGCAAACAATTTTGAACACCAATTTGGAAAACATCTAACTAAGGTCTCTAATCAAAACATACAGCAGTTGGTACCTAGAAAGAAAAGCAAGTAAGTAGATTTCATTAGCAACATTTATCATTACCCTCCTCAAGATAGGTCAGCATACAGGATCAGTCTTCGTCTTCAGGCATCAGTTAGATCGCCGTCAGTCTATCTAAGTTAAAGGCAAGAGACACTCTCCTCATAAGGAGAAAAGTGTAAGGGGGCAGTCTATGGGCAAGGATGGTTTTGTCTAAGTCTCAAGTCACAAAATAGAGTGACAGAGTTTCGGGATGCAATCGATATCATTCCCTACCTAATGTCGTTTGTCTCCTGTGTCATGGGTTTTTATCTCTTTTTCGTGATACATTCCCCCAAAATTCTATTGGTCAGTTAATACACCCCACCATTGGTAACCTATCAAATTATACATTAAGTAATGCATTTTGTCATTTCTCGATAATTCTTTATTTTCTAATTGGTCTACATAATTGACGTATTTTTGTAGGTGGCTCATCTGGGATTACTTCATCGACTTTGCACGTATCAGGTCAAAAGTTCTCTTCTCGCTTCGTCTTCCTTGGAAGTGTCCATTAATGTTTCAAAGTATATATTTGTTATGCTAGAAGCTACTAACATGCGGATGGGAGAATCGGGTGATGTTGCAAACTAGTGAAGAAAAGAACAATCGCTGGGTCATGGTCTTTTGCAAGTCAGTACACTGAAGAGACAGAAAAAATACGCTTTAATATGAGAGCTACACAGCTTTGACTCGCGCTAACTTAGGATATACGAGTTCTAACTAATGCAGTCTTATGCGTTTTAATGTGCACAGCTTTGGCAATCTATGAACGATTACTTCTTACAGTTGACATTAGTTTACACACATGAAAATCCTTTACGTTAATGAATATGTTTCAATGAATATTTTATTTAATGCAGCATTGTTAATCATAAGCATTTCATGTCTATAATATGTAATATCAAACTACGCTCTCTCAGTCCCTCCTCTGATGACGCTCGTCATCACAAATCTTTTGCTCTTAATTTTTCACCTTGCGCATAATACGCATTTCAACATCCTGCCCTTTATGTGAGCTTTCCCATATTTCATTGAACATTTTCTCTCTTTCACTTTCTTCGTTTCTTTTGGTTCTTTTAGTCCAATTTCTTTTCACTTTATCATTAATTTTGCATATTCCCCATAATCCCAATAAACAAATCAGAACAATTAATAAACCCATCATCATTTTTGCAAGTACCCCATTCCAAATATTGGTAAACCAGCTTCCCACTCGGGCAATTCCTTTCCCAGACTTTTCCCAAACACCAGGTTCTTTTAGATCCTTCAAATCTGTACTATCTCTAGTAAGGTTAGTAAGCATGCTTCTAATTTTCTTACTGTTATCAGGTATGAATGAACAGCAATGACGTTCATTAAGCATTTTGCACACACCTCCACTCTTTGCTAAAAGAATGTCTAAAGCAAGCCGGTTTTGAAGAGTCATAGCTCTTTCTGCAGCAAGTTCAGTATCCATCAGAAGTATAGCTCCTGTAAAATTTGTCAGCATGTTATCCACAATAGTAGACAACTTTTGAATTTTCATAGAATTTAGGATAACCCCTACTGAAGGGATTATAGCTCCAAATATGTCACCAATGACAGCCGCCACTGATTCTCGTTTTTGTCTGGTATGTTGTAATTCAGACGTTTTAGGTATTTGTTTTAAGTCATCAATCTGGTAAATCTTTGGGAATACTATTCCCAAATAACATGTCCCATACCATCCCTTAGGGAGACGGTAATATGCATTTAACCCACAGATGTAATATATTCCAGGAATCGCTGGGTCTTGTCCATTTAACATAAAGGTCCATTTGCTCTGAAACAGAAACACATGCCTACATTCACTCGTTCCCACAAACAAATTATCTTGATCAGATTTCGGTCTATATATACAAAGTCTACCTACATGTAGTGCATCTATAGCTAATTTGCCTTGTGTTTTAATTGCCGTATAAGCGTAATCATTTGCATAAGTGCGTTTTTCTAATCCTCTTTCTAATCTTTCCTTTAGTGCTTTGCGTCTATCATCTGTGTGATCTAAAAAGCTTTTCTCTACAGGAGACAGTAAGCAGGTTAAATTATTGCGATGTGCATAAGCAGTTCCAAATGTTAGTGTTGGCTCAAAGAATCCTCTAACTATTTTAATATCATGCTCTTTAGCTAATTTATTTAAGAATTCAATAACAGGCAAAAAAGAAAACACAACATCTAAATTTGAATAAAAGTATTGCACATGCTCTTGATCATAAAATCTTGTTAATAGCAAGCTACAGCTGATTCCATACGTAAGAGGGAGGCTGTGATAAGTAACTCCCTCCTGCACAGATGAAGGAATTTTAGTACATACATAACAGTCTTTCGCATCCATAGTTTCCACATACTCATTTAGTAAGCGATAGAAAACATTAGTAGAAAGTTCCCCTTTTACATTAGTTCCCTCATGCAGATGTCTTGCGTCTTGCTCGAATTTCTCCCATGGTGATAGTTTATTAGTTGTAGTAGTAGTCTCAGGTTTTGGAGTTGCATTAATAGTTTCACTCTCTCTCCATGGCATTCCTACAATCACTCCCACAATCATTATTGCGCATACAACACCTATCATAAGTCCTAACCAACCACACACTTTACTTCCTTTGCTACTATAAGCCATGTTTGTATAGAATCAGAATAGCAGATCAACAATCAACTCTGAGAAGCAAACTCTTTCTGCGTCTTTTACAGCGTCTTCACTCACTCCAGGACCCCTTCTCGTCAATTCAGGTTAGCAGCTTGTCATAATCAGATTTTTAAAAGTCAAATCCAGGTTTAATGTCACTTTTCGGTAGTTTTCTTAAGACTCTTTATTATTATTTTTTTTTTTTTCAGCTTTCACAATTTCAATCTTTATCTCAGTTTTCCTGTTGTATATTTTTCAGGTACCGTAGTATTGGCCTGGTATTTCTCGATCAAAACAGAATGCTAAGAATTCTTGTTGCCATTCAGAGGTTGTAGCATATACCCATTCAGGACCTGTATATCTTCTGTTTGCTATTCTCTTTCTTTTTAATCTTCGTTCTCCTTGTTGTTCTCCTTCACTCAGATCGTCTGCTTGTGAGGTATCGCTTTCCTCTATTATTGTTTGCGATTTCTCTTATTCTAAGGTGTGATTTGTCTGGCCAATTGTCGCCTCTGTGTGTCTTGCTTCGGCGTTTCCCTTTGGTACCTTGGACAGCACCCTCCTCTTGTGATATGGTGTTTTCTCCTGATAGGCTTGCAACTTGTTCAGGAGACTCTGATTCGTTTCGATTTGGATTTACCACTTCTCTGTCTCTGTCGTCCTCCGGTTCGACACTGTATTCAGGCTCTGAATTGTATTCGTCTGCTTCTGGGAGAACCTCTCCTTGCCTCTGTTCTCCTGCTGCCTCCACTGAGATTGGCACTCCATCACCTCTCTCGAACTCGCTGATAGTTTGAGGGACACGGCTGTTCTCAGCGGGCTCTCCTGTAGTCTCAGATCTTTCTTGACTGATCTCTGACTCTGAGACTTCTCCTCCTGAAGTTGCTGTACCGGAATTTTCAGGTTCCTCCTCAACAGGACACGTTACCCTTTTTGTATGGCTGGCATGTATCCAGTTGGGAACCCCGGCACACTTTACAACAGTAGTGGTCGTTAATATCACTTGATATGGCCCTTTCCAACGCGGCTCAAGACACGATTTTCTCACGTGCTTCTTAACAACCACCCAATCTCCAGCTTGCAGAGAGTGTCCTGGTTCGCCGATTGGTGGTAACGTGTTAGCTTCCACCTGGTGAGAGAAAGAGCGAATCACGTCAGCCAAACTTTTGCAGTAATCCAACACCATATCATCTGTAATATTCACTAGTGCATTTGCAGGTACCGCCGGTAACCTCATTGCTCTGCCCATGAGGATTTCATGGGGGGACAGTCCCGTTTTCTTATCTGGCGTGTTTCTCATAGACATCAGCACTAGAGGTAATGCATCTGGCCACTTCATGTTTGTTGCTGCACACATTTTTGCTATTCTTGATTTTAAAGTACCATTCATCTGTTCGACTAGCTACAATGCAGCTTTTGTTCAATGTTGAGTGCGGCACACAGAAGTTTAATCACCTCATTGTCGAAGTGTCTTCCCCTATCTGATTCTATAGAAACCGGAAACCCGAACCTTGGTATTAATTCTCTGAGTAGTAGTTTTGCAACTGTAAGACTGTCATTCCTACTAGTAGGATATGCCTCAATCCAATGACTGAAAACACACACAATCACTAACACGTACTTCAAACCTCCACAAACAGGCATTTCAATGAAATCCATTTGTATTTTATTAAATGGACCACCAGCTCTCCCAATGTGGCTCAAAGTTACCACGGTTCCTTTTCCAGCGTTCATCTGTTGACAGATGACGCACCTGTGACAAGTAATTTCTGCGGCATGTCTGAATTTTGGATTGAACCAATCAATCTTAAAGAATCTGATCATGGCATCTCTTCCTAAATGTGCCTGCCCATGGTATAATCGGGCAAATTGTGACAGAAGACTGTTTGGCAAAACCAGTTTTCCCTCTTCTGAAACCCATATATCATCTGCTCTTTGTACACACTGCATTTTCTGCCAGGAACGTTTTTCTTCTTTACTAGCGTGGCTTTGTAATGTCTTTAATTCATCTAAGGTATCAACCACTCGTAATGCTAGGCTTAAGGTTGTGTCATTCTCAGGTTGTGGTAACAGTTCCCACTGCTCTTTAAATGATATACAGTTTAATGCACAAAATCTGGCAACTTGGTCTGCATAACCATTCCCCATTGACACAAAGGCCCATATTTATACTTTTTGATGCAAAACTGCGCCAACGCAGTTTTGCGTCAAAAAAATTAGCGCCGGCTAACGCCATTCTGAAGCGCCATGCGGGCGCCGTATTTATTGAATGACGTTAGCCGGCGTTAGCCGCCGGCGCCGTCTGGTGTGCGTTAAAAAAAACACGTACACCAGGCAGCGCCGGCGTAGGGGGATATGGAGCTTGGGCGTCAAGAAATGGGGCAAGTCAGGTTGATGCAATTTTTTCGCCTCAACCCGATTTGCGCCATTTTTTTTCACTCCCAACCCCCATAGAAATGACTCGTGTCTTAGCAAAGACAGGAGTCATGCCCCCTTGCCCAATGGCCATGCCCAGGGGACTTCTGTCCTCTGGGCATGGTCATTGGGCATAGTGGCATGTAGGGGGGCACAAATCAGGCCCCCCTATGCCACAAAAAAAACAACAAAAAAACACTTACCTGAACTTACCTTAATGTCCCTGGGATGGGTCCCTCCAGCCTTGGGTGTCCTCCTGGGGTGGGCATGGGTGACAGGGGGTGTCCCTGAGGGCATGGGGGGGCACCTCTGGGCTCCTTCAGAGCCCACAGGTCCCTTAACGCCTGCCTTTTGCAGGCGCTAAAAAACGGCGCAAAAGCGGCCGTACGTCATTTTTTTTTACCCGCCCACTCCCGGGCGTGATTTTTGCCCGGGAGTATAAATCCCACGCACATGCCTCGGAGTCGATTTTTTAGACGGGAACGCCTACCTTGCATATAATTAACGCAAAGTAGGTGTCCACGCTAAAAAATGACGCTAACTCCATGGACTTTGGCGCTAGACGCGTCTAACGCCAAAGTATAAATATGGAGTTAGTTTTGCGTCGAAATTGCGTAAAAAAAAACGACGCAATTTCGGCGCAAACGGAGTATAAATATGCTCAAAGTTTTGTGATCTGGTGTGAGCACTGCACTTCACCACGGCAATTTCAAGAGGCAACTGAATCGCATGTAACAAATCTCTTATTTGTTCTCCATTTTTCACTGGTGAACCAGAGGATGTCATGAAACCCCTCTGTGACCAGAGTTGACCAAAATCATGTACAATTCCAAATCCGTATCTGCTGTCAGTATAGATTGTGACTTTCAAATTTACAGCAGCATGGCAGGCTTTTGTGAGAGCTATTAATTCTGCCACCTGTGCAGAAAACACTTTCTCGAGCCAGGAGGCCTCGACTATGCCAGATATGGTACATACTGCATAACCAGCTCTCAATGTTCCTGTTGAATCTCTTAGGCAGGACCCATCAACGAACATAATGCAATCGTTTTCCTTTAACTGGGTATCCTGTATATCTGGGCGAGGTTTGGTACAGAGCTCAGTCACCTCCAGACAATCATGCTCAAATTCTTCCCCATCTTTGATTTCTGTATTCTCATTGGGAAGTAGAGTTGCCGGGTTCAGCACAGTGCATCTTTTCAATGTAACATTGGGTGACCCCAGAATAATCGTCTCATATTTGGTAAGTCGTGCATTTGTCATGTGTTGTGTCTTAGTTCGTGTCAGCAGAATTTCAACAGAATGTGGAACCAATACTGTCAAAGGGTATCCCATGACTATGCCCTCACATTGTGAAAGGCTTTGACCAACTGCTGCGACTGCTCGCAAACAACCCGGTAAGGCTGCTGCGACAGGGTCCAAAGTAGCTGAAAAATATGCTACAGGGCGATTTGCATCTCCATGGACCTGTGTTAAAACAGACAAAGAACAAGCATCACGTTCATGACAGAACAACAGAAATGGTTTCTCATAATCAGGCATTCCTAATGCTGGAGCCCTGTACATGCACTCTTTCAGCTCTAAAAATGACTCAAGCTCTTCTTTTGTCAAAGTGATTGTGTATGGTTCATCCTTAACTTCTTTTCCTGTCAGTTTTATTAAGGGCTTTGAAATGATCGAGAAGTTGGGTATCCACTGGCGACAGTAGCCCACCATTCCCAAGAACATCCTGACATCTCTCTTTGTTGTTGGGGGATTCATTTGTAAAACAGCTGTTATTCTCTCTTTTGATATTCTTCGGGACCCTTTCTCAATCAGATGCCCCAAATACTTCACTTCTTTTTGACAGTACTGCAGCTTTTTAGGTGATACCTTATGTCCGTTCTTCCCTAAATGATTCAACAATGCAATGGTATCATATTTACAGCTGTCTCTGGTTTTGGATGTAATCAACAAATCATCAATGTACTGCACAAGAGTCGAATTGAAAGGCAGCACAAGAGGTTCCAAATCCTTCTTCAATATCTGATTGAAGATGGATGGTGACTCAGAAAAACCCTGAGGAATTCTGCACCAACTGTACACCTTATCCAGGAATTTGAAACTGAACAAAAACTGGCTATCTTCGTGAAGTGGTATCGAGAAAAATGCTTGTGATAGGTCTACTACAGTAAACCATTCAGCATCACAAGGAACCTGGAACATTATTACTGCTGGGTTGGGAACCACAGGGCAGCATTTTATCACAATTTCGTTTATTTTTCTCAAGTCCTGCACAATTCGAACCTTTCCACAAGGCTTCCTCAAACCCATAATAGGAGAGTTACACGGACTGCTCAGGACTTCTTTCAAGACTCCCTGTCTGAGAAAATCTGCAATTATCTGTGTCACTTCAATAAGGACATCCTGAGTCATGTGGTATTGTGGCACTTGTGGGAACACTGCATTTGGCTTTTTCTGCACCTTGACTGGACCTACTCCCTTGATTAATCCGACCTCTTTTCCAGTCAAATCCCACACCTTCTCTGTTACAGATCCTTGTAGATCGGCAGGTAGATCGATCAAGGTAAACACTGGGAATAGAGTAATTAGTGGGTAATCTTCATTCATCCCTCCTCCTTCTTCTATGAGTTGACCCTCATCTCCCTCATCATCACTGTTTGTCTGTACCTCTATTCCACCATTGGAACAGGTAATCGAACATTTGGTTTTGCATAATAAGTCTCTTCCTAATAAAGATACTGGGCTTGAGTCGCATACAACAAATCTATGCAGGCCCTGAAAATTTCCGATTTCAACCTGCACTGGGTCAGTGATTGGATTAGTCAGGTACTGGTTAGCCACACCGACCACTCGTATGGTGCGCCCCGAGAGAGGTAATCTCGGTACTTCTGCACTGCGAACCGTAGAGCGTGTAGCTCCTGTGTCGACTAGAAATGAAACTTTGTAGCCCATTACTTTTCCCTCCACATATGGGCCTCTCTGGTCTACCTCTAGAGATGCTGCAAGTCTGCACTCTTCACTGTCTGAGCTGTCATCTGACCAATCTTCATTCATATCATTTTCACCTCTTCATGGGAATTGTTGTACAGTGTTGTTTTGATATGTTACCTGGCCTGTGACCTGCTGAGGAAGCGTCACCTGTTGCTGTCCCATCGGAGCTAGGGGTAACTGCATTTGCTGTCTAGGCACCATAGGGATCTGCTGTTGTATTGGTTGTACTGACACTGTTTGGAAACGTGGCATTTGCATTTGCTGTATGGGTTGCACCCCTGACATTTGCACCAAATTATTTTGATAATTCTGATTCTGGTGTCTCATTCTTGGACCTCGTGAATTTTGTAGTGTACCGGCATTAATACTCTGCTGAACCGTACCATCCTGCATCATATTCGGACAATCCCGTTTCCAATGCCCCACGCCCCCGCACGCATGACATGGTGACATCTTTTTCCCTCCTTGACCATCATTTTGAATAGCGACATTATTCATGTCCGAACCACGGTTTACAAACCCTCGACCTCTACCTCTCGGCTGTGCCTGAAACACACCATTCAATTGCGGTTGTTGCTGTATCATTTGCTGAACACCATTTCCCTGTATTCCAGCCTGTGCAGCCCTTATCTGCATCACCATCACTTTCTCCTTCAACTTTTTCTGCTTCAACTCAATTTCGTCACTACAGTATTTTGCATACTGTAATACTTCATCAATCGGTTTAGCTTGCCAACAAATCAGATGATTTTTAATCATTTGGCTGACCTCCGGTCTCAGCCCTTCGACGAATCTGAACACAAGATGATTCATGTCCTTCGGTTCAATTGTTTCAGTACCACTGTAATGTTTGAATGCCTTCAACAACCTTTCATAATATGCATGTATTGACTCTTTAACCTCTTGAGAGGTCCGGTCGATTTTCTGCCAATCAGTCACCTTTGGCGACACCTTTTGTTTCAAAAACTCAATTACTTTATGATAATATTTCATCACCTCTTCAGAAGGTGCTCCAGTCACTTTATCCCTTGCCGGTTCCTTTGTGGGCCAATCTACCCCTCTCTTACACTCGAGCCACAAGTCTGGCGGAACAATAATCTTAAACAAGGTATTTAAGTCTTCCCAGAGACATTTCGCAAGCTTCACGAATCTATCTGTCTGTTGATACCACTCAATCGGTTTTTCTCTTAACCTGGGATAATCATTCGTAAAGGACAAAATGTCTCCCCTGGACCAAGGCACATGCACCAAGACACCACCAGCTGTTTCTCTCATAGGTAGGATTTTCACCGTGTCTAAATTAGGTGTGACTGTTGTTTCATTAGATCCTGGGCTATCTCTTTTTCCCTTATCTCTTTTCTTTGCCCACTGGCCTTCCCATTTCTCTAGTGCTCCCCAAATTTGTGCGCTTTGCAGCAACTCTTTCAGGTGTGTCTTCATGCCTGCAGATCTCATGTGTTCAAAATCTTTCGTGTCAAAATCTAATCTGTAACTCCGTTTCAAATGTTTCGTGTTTCCAATGTCGATATTGTATTTGTCTGCCAAATTCGTTAATTTCTGGTGTACTTTGCCTACCTCTTTGGTAATTTTAAAGCATAAGTACCTTAATTCTGCCTCAGTGTAAGATTCCAACCTATTTACTCCCATTGTTCCGTCCACCAATTCAGCAGCTTCCGCTCCTAGTCGTACTAGATTGAGGTATTCATCTTGTTTTTCCTTTTCAGGTTCGACTGTAGTTTTTTGTGAAGTGCAAGTTTTCTCTAACCACTCATTCAACTGTTGTACTGTAAAACCCTGCAGTGAAATGTTCCCTTCATGTATCATTGGAGTGTATGAGGTATTTGTACTCATAGTTTGGGGAGTCAGGACTCCCAACCCTGCTTGTCGCATTGCCTCAAGAGGTGCCCCTATTGGACTGAGGTCCATTAAGGGTCTTGATTGTTCGCAAACCTGTCCTCCCTGGGCCATTATTTGTGGAGTTCTAATAGGCCCTCCTCTTATCGCTTCATGAGTCATAATCCCCTGTTCGCATGTCCCTGTTTTCTCCTGTGCATATAATGGTACATGGGGACCTACAGTAATAGGTAGCGATATAGCGGCAGGTGTCTGCCCTGATCCCAAACTTCTTGGAGCGGCGACACCATAGGTCTGCTCTAATATCCCTGGTGCAGGTTCTTTCAAAGGACCCGCTACGGGGTTATACCCAGGTATCAGTTGTGGCGGTTGTGACACTAACTGTGACACTAACTGTGGAGTTGACTCAATCTGTATTAACCTAGGCTTTGTATATATCGGGTCCGGCGGCACCATCAAGTTCGTAGTAGTCTCGAGTACTGGGACATCGGGGTAAATTCTTTTTATCTGCGGTGGAGGCTGCAACTATATCGGCGAGTCTGGTGCAGTGGGTACACTGACACCACTCTGTATCAAAGCTGTATCGCTAGTCTGCACCGTATCAGTAACACCCTTCTCCTTCGTCTGGTTCCCAGGATCCAAGCTAGTACTTGGAGCACTGTCGTTCACCGCGTACGGTGGCGGACGATCATGTAACAATCTATCCATAAACGCCTCATCATCTGAATCATCCTCTTCTTCCCAGGACCTTTTGTTCTCTTTGAATTTGTCTGAATCTTTGTCAGTTTTGCAAGAAGCTTTCTTTCCCTGTGTCTCCTCTCCCTGTGTTATTGCCGGAAACAGCTTTAACCCATCCACTATTCCTCGTCTCCACATTTTGTTCTCATTATCCCATCTAGCCTCTGCATAGGACTTTTCTGCCCTTGTCAATCTTCTGTGAAATCTTTCTTGTCTATGTTTAAGAGCCATCAGGTCCCAAATCGCCAAAGCCTCATATTGTGCCGGTCTTGGATGTGGTTTCTGCGTACTTAACATCCACCTCAAATTTTCTAACACCTTTTGATTAAATGTCCCATGTTCCGGAAACGCTAGACACCCCTCTTTCTCTGTTAATTTGCGCCATTGTTTTATCCATAAACATGGTGCAACACCCTTTTCCTCCATAACCGTATAAGCTGGTGTACCCTCAGGTGGTGTAGGTTCCCCATCAGTTGCAACAATATACACATCTCCTTTCAAAGCGCTTTTGAATGCCTTAACAAAATTCATTTTATTTGTATTTAATCAGAAAATGGCTTAGTTCCCAGGACACTCTTCACCTACCCTTTGCTCAGCCTATTGCCTCTCACGGACGGCAGCCAATCCGTGCGCGACCCTTCTCGGCATCTGACCTATCTCAGCGCGGCACCACTGACGTCACACTCACACACACTGCAGCTGACAAAGTCTTGCGGCTTGTCCACACCTCACTAACTCCTTACAACTCATACAAACTAATGCGAATTATCGCCAGCACTTAAATGACAACACAAATCTGCCGGTTTACTACAGGATGGGTAACACATTTGCTTCAGAACTTTACAGAGATTTCACTTGAAGCCTCGGCCGCTACTCTCTCCTTCTCAGTTCACTCATACGCAAGCAGAATTCGACCTGCAAATCCTACTCTCGACTTGTCAATGACTCCTTCTAGTGCACTTTAGAACTTGTCAAATCTCCATCGAAGGTTTCACACATGCATCATAACTCGAAACTTGACTTGTCAACCACGCCCGATTGACCTACTAAACCGCACAGATTACAACATAAACCATATTTAACATCATACTCCGGAGTCTTAGACCTCAATAGGCCCGTATACAACAGCCAACCACGTGGATAATTTTGAGCAATAAGCGCTGCATTCACATGAAGTACGCCGACTTCCCTACTCTCATACTGTGGAGTACGCCTACTCCTTCTAAACAACACTTAATTTGGCCTAATCGCACTCAAATATTCACAACCACCTGCAGAATGCATAAGATTTAATAAGCGCAAAGACCCTAACCACACATACTATGGCGCTGAGAACATTCCCAACTCATTTAGGCAGGCTCCAAGATCCCGGGAAAGCCATGGCGAATCTAGCAACTCATCATCTCTCCAAATTGCATTATCACAGAAAAACAAATTAAACAATGAAACTCCGTCCTAGGGCGCCCAAGGGTCAAACCGTACTCTGCTACCAGAACTGTTAACGCTTCCGTCTATGTTAATTTATACACATCAGGACTCGTTTTAGGCCGATGAATCTTTGGGCCCAGTGGTGAGACACCATAGGACGAGATAACTGATCAAAATATCAATCAATATGTCAATAACATTGTCAACATTTAACACCAAAATATATCTTGCTTTAGGCATTAATAAACATTCGGCGCAACCATGACCTTTCAGTCATGAATAACTACACCTTTATGAAGTTTTATGAGTTTTATTCCCTATTGATTACAATCTAATAGCAAATGCATCAATCTCAAAACCAGGAAGCATATAAGCATAGTCACAAGATGACAACTATAATAAGCTTTCAATAATACAAAGATCAGTAGCATAGACAATCAGATGGATATAAGCAAATCGTAATACATCGAACTTTCTAAGATACTAGTTCAGCATAGCATCACGTCAGTCACGTCAGTTTGTCAGTCAGAATGAATATCTCGTCTAACCTCTAATTAGCATTAGCATGTTGGGCTTCATGCAAACAATTTTGAACACCAATTTGGAAAACATCTAACTAAGGTCTCTAATCAAAACATACAGCAGTTGGTACCTAAAAAGAAAAGCAAGCAAGTAGATTTCATTAGCAACATTTATCATTACCCTCCTCAAGATAGGTCAGCATACAGGATCAGTCTTCGTCTTCAGGACATCAGTTAGATCGCCGTCAGTCTATCTAAGTTAAAGGCAAGAGACACTCTCCTCATAAGGAGAAAAGTGTAAGGGGCAGTCTATGGGCAAGGATGGTTTTGTCTAAGTCTCAAGTCACAAAATAGAGTGACAGAGTTTCGGGATGCAATCGATATCATTCCCTACCTAATGTCGTTTGTCTCCTGTGTCATGGGTTTTTATCTCTTTTTCGTGATACATTCCCCCAAAATTCTATTGGTCAGTTAATACACCCCACCATTGGTAACCTATCAAATTATACATTAAGTAATGCATTTTGTAATTTCTCGATAATTCTTTATTTTCTAATTGGTCTACATAATTGACGTATTTTCGTAGGTGGCTCATCCGGGATTACTTCATCGACTTTGCACGTATCAGGTCAAAAGTTCTCTTCTTCTCGCTTCGTCGTCCTTGGAAGTGTCCATTAATGTTTCAAAGTATATATTTGTTATGCTAGAAGCTACTAACATGCAGATGGGAGAATCGGGTGATGTTGCAAACTAGTGAAGAAAAGAACAATCGCTGGGTCATGGTCTTTTGCAAGTCAGTACACTGAAGAGACAGAAAAAATACGCTTTAATATGAGAGCTACACAGCTTTGTTTGACTCGCGCTAACTTAAGATATACGAGTTCTAACGAATGCAGTCTTATGCGTTTTAATGTGCAAAGCTTTGGCAATCTATGAACGATTACTTCTCACAGTTGACATTAGTTTACACACATGAAAATCCTTTACGTTAATGAATATGTTTCAATGAATATTTTATTTAATGCAGCATTGTTAATCATAAGCATTTCACGTCTATAATATGTAATATCAAACTACGCTCTCTCACCATCATGTCTCAATCTGGAGATACAACAGCTGGAGCTGTGTTTGAATTAGGGAAACTGGAGAGGTACTCAGTTGCTCAATTTAAACAGTTCTGTGAAGATCTTGCCTGTCCCATTAAGAGCTCCACCAGGAAGGGGGAGCTGCAAGAGGCACTGAGGGCCTGGCTGACAGCCAAGGAAGCTGGGGGGCACACAGAAGATATGGATGGGAAAGTGCAGAGTCTACACCGTGGTGTAGGAGAGGTACCTGTTACAACTGGGGAGAGGGTCTCCAGGAGTGGTAGCAGTAGGTCCTCTAAGGGTCTGACTCCTAAAGATGTGCAGGACAGACAGGCAGAAAGGGCTCACCGGTTGGAGGCAGAAAAGTTGAGGATGCAAAAGGAATACAATGAGTGGAAAAGGGACTTCGAGATAGAAACTATGATTTTGGCTTATGAGCTAAAACTGGAAGAGCTGGCAGTCAGGAGGGCTGAGTCCAGCTGGAACGGTGGCAGCAACAATTTTATATCCAGTGCTGCTGAAGAAGTGCACATGCCCAGTGTGAGTTCTCTGACCCCAGGGAATGTACACTGGAAGCAGAGCTTTGGGTGAGTACTAGAGAGTCTGAAGAGGCATTTGGGAGTGCTCCTGAGAGGAGTGGTCTAGGTATTTCCCAACCAGGTGAGGTAGGGAAGGATTGTAGTGTCCTTGGTAGGTCACAATGTAGCGGTATGGGTGAGGGACCCCATGTCCAGTCTCAGAGGAGAGGAAATGGGGATGGGCTGAGGCCCAAGGTGCCTGAGATCCGGTCCCAGGTCCTGGAGGGTTCCATGAGGGAACACCAGGAGGGGAGCCTAGCCTGTACCATAGGGCTATCTGTTTAGGGGTCCCCACAGTGTCAGGAGAGCTTGGGGGGGGCGGCTGTAGCCAGCGTCCCACCAGTTCTGGTGTTTGGCGGTACCACTCCTAGTGAGGGGGTGTGGAAGTCCAGGCAGAGTGTTGAGAGGGGGTTGCGGACCCCAGTGGAGAACCTGGAGGGTCAGGGGTCAGCTCTGAGAGCAGAGCCCCCCAGGAATGACCTTGGTGAGACCATTTCTGGGTTGGGGGGAATCCAGACTCTGTCAGACGGGCAGAGGTCAGGAGATCTGCACCAGCCAGACTCTTGTGTGGCCTTTGGGGACGGTGGGTCCCTTAAGGGGGGTACGTGTGCCCCCCTGGAAGTCCTGGTGTGCCAGGCAATGGTTCAACCGCAGGGTGGTGACTCTGGGTTGAATGATCAGGTTCAGGGGGTAAACTCTGATCTGATGGGGGGTAAGTGTGCTCCCAAGGAAGTCCTGGTGCGCCAGGCAGGGGTTCAACCGCAGGGTGGTGACTCTGGGTTGGATGACCAGGTTCAGAGGGTAAACTCTGACCTGGTTGGGGGAAGGTATGCCCCCCAGGAAGTCCTGGGTTGCCAGGCAGTGGTCCAGTCTGTCGGTACAGACCCTGGACTGGAGGATCAGGTGCAGGGGGTAAACCCTGACTTGAAGGGGTGGGCGGTTTGCCCAATCACTCCCCCGGTGTGATTTCAAGGGGTACTCTCCCTGAGGGGGGGTGCAGAACCCTGAGAGTAGGGGCAGGGAAGAGAGAGACTCACCCCTGGCCCCAGTGCAATCTAAATGTACAGACCCTGGATTGGAAAGGCCAGGTTCAGGGTGTCCCCCCTGACCTGGAGGAAGGGGCTACTGCTAACAGTGCCCCTACCATGTTATCTTCTGGGGGGCCACTCCTTGTTGGGGGGTGCAGGACCCCAGAAGGGAGGGCAGGGGGAGGGAAGCCTCACCCCTGGCCCTGGTCCAACCTGAAGGTACAGACCCCAGGTTGGAGGACCAGTTGTAGGTTTACATCCCGGTACTGGTGGGAGAAATGTGCAGGACTGCTTCTACAAGCACCCTGACAATTTTGGACTCTGGGGGTACCGCTCCCGCAGGGATGGCACAGAGCCCCAGAGGGGAGGACCAGGGTCAGGTTGTCATCCCTGACCTGGTGGAAGAGAGAGTGGTCAAAGGGTGCCAGGCACCTGGGGATACCGCCCCTCACTCTCCGCAGTCACAGTGGTTGCAGAGGCCTGAGGTCAGGCTCTCATCCCTGACAGTTGTCTGGGGCCACTGTGGCTTGCTGTCCTTGTGGACAGAGTTGCCCCTGGGGGGGAGACGAGAGCCCCCCCGGGGGGTGGAGTGGGCAACACCACTGTGTTGGCCTTGGTGGTGCTATCTACCCCCTGGGATACATCTGTGAGCAAAGTAAAGTTAGGTGCTGCACAGATGGCATCTGCAGATGTGGAGAAGGGTTCCCCATGGGTTAGCTTAGTGGGCCCTCAGAGTATGGACAGAGGGATCCAACTGGAGTCAGGAAGGTGTATAACTGGAACATACCCCTGCTGTTGTGGAGCTGGGTCCTTTTCTATCGCCCCAATCAGGGAAGTAAGGTATTGATTGTTCTCCCCTGGCTGTAGGCTGGTAGGGGGTTGTGTTGGACTTTTTTGCTTATGCAGGGTAATCCCCAATCTTTTTGCCTCCTGCCTCCTATTTTTTCTGACCTTTTGCTGTTGGCTTTTGAACTCTGAGCACTTTACCACTGCTAACCAGTGCTAAAGTGCCTATGCTCTCTGTGTAAATTGTATGTGATTGGTGTATCCATGATTGGCATATTTGATTTACTAGTAAGTCCATAGTAAAGTGCACTAGAGGTGCCAGGGCCTGTAAATCAAATGCTACTAGTGGGCCTGCAGCACTGGTTGTGCCACCCACATAAGTAGCTCTGTAATCATGTCTCAGACCTGCCATTGCAGTGTCAGTGTGTGTAGTAAATTGGACTTGGCAAGTGTACACACTTGCCAGGCCTAACCTTCCCTTTTCTTACATTTAAGACACCCCTAAGGTAGGCCCTAGGTAGCCCCAAGGGCAGGGTGCAGTGTATGGTTAAGGAGGGACATATAGTAATGTGTTTTATATGTCCTGACAGTGAAATATTGCTAAATTCGTTTTTCACTGTTGCAAGGCCTGTCCCTCTCATAGGTTAACATGGGGGCTACCTTTAAATCTGATTAAAGTGTAGATTCCCTTTGGGAGCAGATGGACATGTGGCATTTGGGGTATCTGAGCTCACAATTAAAAAATATATCTTTTAGTAAAGTTGATTTTAAGATTGTGTATTTGAAAATGCCACTTTTAGAAAGTGAGCATTTTCTTGCTTTTACCATTTCTGTGACTCTGCCTGTTTGTGGATTCCCTGTCTGGGTCAGTTTGACAGTTGGTCTGGTTGCACCTCACACTAGACAGTGACATAAAAGGAGGAACCTCTGCCTGGAGAAGAGCTGAAGAGCTGAGGAGAAGTGCTGCCCTGCCTGTGACTGTGCTTTGTGGAGCTATCCTGCAGTTGCTGCTTCTGCCAGAGTAAGAGGGCAAAGACTGGACTTTGTGTGCCTTCCATCTTGTGATGAAATCTCCAAGGGTTTGATTTAGAGCTCGCCTCCTGTTGTTTGAAGTCTCAGGGACAGCAAAGACTTCTCTCTGCCAGCACCTGGAGTCTCTGTAGAGACTTTTGCTCTGACAAGTAGTGCCCTATCCAGTCCCTGGGCCCTTGAAAGGAAAGCTGGTGGAAATCCAAGGAAATCGACTTCGGACGACTTCGGACTGATGCCGCTGCTGAATCCGGTGACGCTGCCTGCAACCGACTCCATGATCTTCGCTGGAACGCGATGACCTTCGCAGGCCCGATGCTGCTGCAGCCCCGCTGAAGTCTGCGACTCCGTGGAAGGTGCCCCACCACGTCGTGACCGACGCCGCTCAAAGTGCGCAGATTCAACGTTTCGCACAGACGCCGCCATCCCCGACTTCTTGCATCGACTTGTTTTCACTCTTCACCAAAGGTACTGTACTTGGGGGTCTACGCGACTCCATGTCGGGCGCCGCTGGTGTTGGCTTGTTGGGAACGACTCCATCACGACGCCGTATTAACACCTCATCGAACCATTTTTTGTTTCTAAACGCTATTTTTGAGTTTAATCTTTAAAAATTCATAACTTGACTTGTGTATGTTGGATTTTTGTCGTTTTGGTCTTGTTTGTTTAGATAAATATTTCCTATTTTTCTAAACTGGTGTTGTGTCATTTTGTAGTGTTTTCATTAAGTTACTGTGTGTGTTGGTACAAATACTTTACACCTAGCACTCTGAAGTTAAGCCTACTGCTCTGCCAAGCTACCAAGGGGGTACGCAGGGGTTAGCTGAGGGTGATTCTCTTTTACCCTGACTAGAGTGAGGGTCCTTGCTGGAACAGGGGGTAACCTGACTGTCAACCAAAAACCCAATTTCTAACATTGGTGATCAGCGGTTGGGATTTGAATATATATATATATATATATATTTATATATATATATATATATATATACACATACTTTATCAATCCATGGTCAGTTTTAGCACTGATTGTGCCCCGGTACTGTGATGTTTGGTGACACTCCCACAATCACCTTATTTTCCCTGGATTTCCTCACTAATAAAATCCGACTGTAACCTTCATCTATTCATAGCCTCTCAAGAGGCTTTCAATGCCAGTCGGATTGCTCAGAGAGCCAAGAGGTTGATGTGGAGTCTGGATTCAGCCGGAGACCAGAGGCATCTGACCTCCACCTCTCCCGGATGGCCGCCCCACCCAGGAGTGACGAACCTGTCACTCTGTCAGATCTGGTTGGGGAAGGGAGACAGGTCGGCCGCTGACTCGTTCACGGTTCTTTAACCACCAGTGCAGATCTTTTGCAGTGCTCTGTGAGATTTGGACAATGTAGGAAACATTCCTCTGTTGCACCTACTGGAACTTCAGGTCTCACTGCAGAGCCCACATATGCCAGCGGCCATGTATCACAAGCAGGAAGCAGGAGGCAGGAGGCCGTGAGGCCCAGCAGCCGCAGAGTCAGTGACACCGAAACCCAGGACAGAGGCTGAAATATTGCTATCATAGGCTAAGTATCCTGGACACGCCATTCGGGAGGATAAACCCGAAACTGTACTGTGTCCAGAAGAGCTCAGATAAAAGGGAGCCTCAGAAAAAGAGGTGTGACCTCAGCACATTAACGGTGAGCTCCAGTGAGTGCAGGAGGTCCCCCATAGTCTGGAGGTGGGAGACAACTGCCTGAGACGAGCCTCCCTTAAACTGTCAGTCAAGATAGGGGAAGACTGGCACCACTGATCTCCGCAGATGAGCTGCAACCACTGCCATCACCTTAGTAAACAGCTGAAGGGCACTCGTAAGGCCTAAGGGGAGCAAGATGAACCACAGGAACGTCTATGGGCAGGCAGGATGGGAATGTGGAAGTATGTCTCATGCAAGTCCAGCCAATCTCCTGGGACCAGGGCAGACAGGACTTCAGTGAGTGTGAGCATTTTGAATCCCTCCTTTTTCAGAAAGAAATTGAGAACGGACATATCTAGGATAGGACGAAGACCTGCTTGGGCACCAGAAAGTAGTGGGAATAACAACCATGACCTACTTCTGCTGCCGGCACCTTCTCAATGGCTCCCTTGGCCAAGAGAGCTGCCACTTCCTGGCAGAGTAAGGAAAGATGTTCCTCTGTCACAAGTTGTTGACATATGTGGAGGTGTGGTCACTAAGGGGAATGAGTAAACCCCTTTGGATAATCTGAAGAACCCAACAGTCAGATGTTATTGACCTTCAGTGATGCAGGTGATGCCATATCCTGCCTCTCACTGGGTGCCAATGATGGTCCAATGGCAAACTAAAGAGGCTTTGAGGCTCGGAGGCTTGGAGGCTGCCAGGGGAGTAGTGGGCTGGCCGGACCTCTGGCTGCCTGGCTCATGAGGTCTGTCGATACCGCATCTTCAGTCACGTAGGGGCTGGGAAGTTTGTGTGCCGTGGTGGCTGGGTGGGTAGAGACATGGCTAGAAGCCCCTTGCTTGGCCATGAAATGAGCAAAAGGTGCATTGGTGTTGGTGAGGGGCCATGGAAAGGCCCAAGGACCTGGCTGTAGCTTGGCTATCCTTGAAGTACTCCAGTGCTGAGTGTGCCTTATCACAGAAGTGATGGGAGACATCTGTTCTTTTTGCATTTGTCGCACTAAGTGGGAAGGGTATGCCCAGACGTGGGTCTGCCCAGACGTGGCCACTGGACTCAAGCTAGCCTGGCTGATGAAGGGTGATACCCTAAAACCTGTCCTAGGATGCTTATTTCCGATCAAGGGAGGACCTGGCTTGGCAGTTTGGGCTGGACTGTTCCCATGGGGAACAGGGTCAAGACTGATTTTCATATGGCTGGGTCCAAGCTGGGGTGGCGTGGTGAGCAAAAAAAGAAAGAATGGATTAAACCCAGATCTTTGTGACTGGGGGGTGAATGTTTGCATTGTTCAGCATTCTGTCCATCATCTGTTCTTTTTGCATTTGTTGCCTTAAGTGGGAATGGTATGCCCAGACAGGTCCTGTGCTCACTATGCCACTGGAATCAAGCTAGCCCGGCTAATGAAGGGTGATGCCCTGAAACTGTTCTTATGATACGTGTTTCGGTCCAGGAAGGACCTGGCTTTGCCGTTTGGGATGGACTGTTCCCATGGGGAACTTGGTCAAGACTGAATTGCATATGGCTAGGTCCAAACTGGGGTGGCATGGAGAGCAAAAAACGATGGATTAAACCCAGATCGTTGTGACTGGGTGTGAAGGTTTGCATTGTTCAGCATTCCGTCCATCATGTGTTATTTTTGCATTTGTCGCCCTAAGTGGGATGGGTATGCCGAGACGTGGGTCCTGTGCTCACTACCCAAAGGGAATCAAGCTAGCCTGGCTGATGAAGGGTAATACCCTAAAACCGGTCCTAAGATGCTTGTTTACAGTCCAGGGAGGACCTGGCTTGACTGTTTGAGCTGGACTGTTCCCATGGGGAACAGGGCCAAGACTGATTTGCATATGGCTGGGTCCAAACTGGGGGGGGCATGCTACACAAAAAGACAATGGATCAAACCCAGATCTTGGTGACTGGGGGTGAATGTTTGCATTGTTCAGCATTGCGTCCATCATCTGTTCTTTTTGCAGGAGTCATCAAAGGGCATGTCCATGAGCAAAGCCTGGATATATCCCCTGAAAAGCCACTCATACTCAGCCGGGTATGGTGCCATAAGGTCACCGACAAAGAAATCAGTCTGGTTAGAGAATCTGTGGTGTTCAGCACACATTGTATTGTAAACTTCTCTCCCATTAGCAATAGTTTTGAAGAGCACGGCCCGGTGTAGGAGGCTGGCCTGGCTTATAGTGGGTACCTGATGGTACTTACACCTTGTGCCAGGTCCAGTTATCCCTTATTAGTAGATTAGTAGTGTTCTAGCAACTTAGGCTGATAGAGGTAGCTATAGCAGAGCAGCTTAGGCTGAACTAGGAGACATGCAAAGCTCCTACTATACCACTTATATCATATAGGTACTATAGCATAAGAAACACAATACTCAGGGTTACTAAAAATAAAGGTACTTTATTTTAGTGACAATGTGCCAAAAATATCTCAGAGGATATACTCCCTTAGGAGGTGAGTAAAATACACAGAATATACACGCAAACCAAACTCAGGTAAGTAAACAGTTAGAAAAATAGTGCAAACATGGTAGAATACGATAGGATGCAATAGACCTAGGGGCAACACAAACCATATACTATGAAAGTGGAATGCGAACCACGAATGGACCCCTAGGATAGTTTAGTGTGTAGAGAGTCGCTGGGAGTGTAAGAAAACACGAAGGGTGTCCAAGATACCCCACCCCAAGACCCTGGAAAGTAGGAGTAAAGTACTGCTATCTCCCCAGAAACACACTAAACTTGTGATAGAGGATTTTGCAAAGACCACAACAGACTGCAAAGCACTGACGATGGATTCCTGGACCTGAGTACCTGCAGAGAAAGGTCACCAAGTCCAAGAGTCGAGAAAGTGTCCAGGGGGGGGGGCAGGAGACCACTAAACCCCGGATGAAGGTGCAAAATGGCTGCCGCCAGATGGAAGAAGCTGAAGATTCTGCAACAATGAAAGGTGCTAGGAACTTCTCCTTCATGCAGAAGATGTCCCACGGAGTGCTGGAGGATGCAGAGTTGCTTCTTTGGCAAAAAACCGCAAACAAGCCTTGCTAGCTGCAAGAGTCGCAGTTGAAGAAAAAGGGTGCTGCCCGGGCCCAGGAAGGACCAGGATGTCGCCACTTGGGAGAGGAGTCAGAGGGGGCCCTCAGCAATGTAGAGAGCCCATGCACAAGAAGGTAGCACCCACAGAAGCACTTGAACCAGAGTTTAAGAAGTCTGAACATGGCAGTCGTCTCAACACTGCAAAAGAGGGTCCCACAAAGCCGGAGGTCAACTCAGGGAGTTGAGCAATGCAGGACAGAGTGCTGGGGACCTGGGCTTGGCTGTCCCCGAAGGATTCAGTGGAAATGTGCACAGGAGCCCTGGCAGCTACAGTTCATGTGATGCACAGGATTACTGTCTGGAGAGGGGAGGCAAGGACTTACCTCCTCCAAATTTGGACAGTTGGACCACTGGACAGTCTGGGTCACTTGGGTCCACCACCTGTGCTCCAGGGGCCATGCTCGTCAGGATGAGAGGGGTCCCAGAGTACCAGTGACGCTGAAATTTGGTGCCTGTTGAAGCAGGGGGAAGATTCCGTCGACCCACAGGAGATTTCTTCGTGGCTTCTAGTGCAGGATGAAGGCAGGCAGCCCCCAAAGCATGCACCACCAGGAAACAGTTGAGAAAGACGTCAGGATTAGGCGCTACAATGTCGCTGGTAGTCTTCATGCTACTTTGTTGCAGTTTTGCAGGCGTCCTGGAGCAGTCAGCGATCGATCCTTGGCAGAAGTCGAAGAGAGAGGTGCAGAGGAACTCTGGAGAATTCTTGCAAGTCGTTATCTGAGGAAAAACCCACAGGAGAGACCCTAAATAGCCCTCAGAGGAGGATTGGCCACCTAGTCAGGTAAGCACCTATCAGGAAGGGTCTCTGATGTCACCTGTTGGCACTGGCCACTCAGAGGCCTCCAGAGTGCCCTCACACCTCTGGATTCAAGATGGCAGAGGTCTGGGACACACTGGAGGAGCTCTGGGCACCATCCCTGGGGTGGTGATGGACAGGGGAGTGGTCACTCCCCTTTCCTTTGTCCAGTTTCGCACCAGAGCAGGGACTGGGGGTTCCGTGAACCGGTGTAGACTGGCTTATGCAAGGAGGGCACCATCTTGCCCTTCAAAGCATTTCCAGAGGCTGAGAGAGGCTACTCCTCCCCAGCCCTTAACACCTATTTCCAAAGGGAGAGGTTGTAACACCCTTTCTTAGAGGAAATTCTTTGTTCTGCCTTCCTGGGCTGCCCCAGAGAGCTGGTTTGGCAGTACCCGGGGTCCATAGTGGAGCCCCGGGGATTCATGGGATTGGCACCCCAATACCAGATTTGGCGTGGGGGTACAATTCCATGATCTTAGACATGTTACATGGCCATATTCGGAGTTACCATTGTGAAGCTACATATAGGTATTGACCTATATGCAGTGCACACGTGTAATGGTGTCCCCGCACTCACAAAGTCTGGGGAAATGGCCCTGAACTATATGGGGGCACCTTTGCTAGTGCAAGTGTGCCCTTACACTTAGTAACTTTGCACCTAACCTTCAGCAAGTGAAGGTTAGACATATAGGTGACTTATAAGTTACTTAAGTGCAGTGAAAATGGCTGTGAAATAACGTGTGTGTTATTTCACTCAGGCTGCAGTGGCAGTCCTGTGTAAGATTTGTCTGAGCTCCCTATGGGTGGCAAAAGAAATGCTGCAGCCCATAGGGAACTCCTGGAATCCCAAAACTCTGGGTACCTAGGTACCATATACTAGGGAATTATAAGGGTATTCCATTGTGCCAATTAGAATTGGTAAAAATGGTCACTAGCCTATACTAACAATTTTAAAGGCAGAGAGAGCATAAGCACTGAGGTTCTGGTTAGCAGAGCCTCAGTGACACAGTTAGTCACTACACAGATACACACATTCAGGCCACAAACTATGAGCACTGGGGTCCTGGCTAGCAGGATCCAGGTGAGACAGGCAAAAATAAACTTACATACATGTAAAAATGGGGGTAACCTGCCAGGCAAGATGGTACTTTCCTACACCCGGGCATCCTCCGGGACCACAGGCAGCACCTGGGCAACTGAATCTCATACTGAATGGAAGTAATGGCCCAAACTGCATGTGGTGTTTACTGACTCTAGTGTCAGGCTGGCAGAACAAAACATTTTCTTGCCCAAGGTGTCCAGCCTTTTGGATTCCCCATCAGGCGGGGTGCTAGGGAATGTGGCAGGATTTACTTGGGAAGTGGAGGCTTGGACCACCAAGCTCTCCAGGGTAGGGTGCTGTCTGAGGAAACAGGAGTCCCTGGGGCAGGGTGATAGTGGCGGGCAATTCTCCTGTTCACAGGAGTCACTGTGCAATGCTTGCACCAGGCCCCAGGTAGGACATCCATGAGAGTTTAGTTAAACAGGAGAAGCAGTTCGGCTGACTCCCAGCTGAAGCACCTTCATCAAAATGTTTGTCTTGACAGCCATGGAGGGCAGGTGAAGATCAAGGACCTTGGCCACCCTCCTCACCACCATAGCAAATGAGGCTCCCTCCTCCATAGCCACAGTAGGAGGAGAGACCAAGCCAGTACCTGGGGAGATGTCCATTCCACTATTGTCTGCCAGATCCTCACACCAGGTGTCCTCATTAGGGTCTGGGGGCTGGTATGTGAAAGGGTTCAGTGGCACCCTCCAAATCATCCCCAAGTCCTAGCCCACAGCAATTTGGCTCAGGCTCCGACCTAGATGGCATGACTTCAGCTAGTGGTGGAGTTGGCGTCGGATGATACCCATTGGACTCCTTGTCCGAGTCAGGGATAAGAATGTGGATGGTACCTCTGGAGGGCACTGGCAGGCCCAGGAGAGTCAACAGTGGGGCTGTTGCCAGAGAAGGCTAGGTAGCTCAATCGGTGCAGGTCCGGATCCAGCTGTGGATCTAAGGGACACTAGTAGCGCTGAGGGAAACCTGCCAGAAGAGAAGTAGGAACCCCTCCCGAACCTGAACCTGCGGGCCCAAAGGCACTCCAGCAGGGACAGGCCACTCAAATATAGGGTGCATGGCCTCATTCAATTCTCGAACTTGGACAGGAATTGCTCTGGCTCCCGTAAATCCTGGGTAGTGTGGAGATGGCTCAGGCGCAGGCTCAACTGCAGAGTCAGGCGTCGAGTATCGATGCTTCATCATCTCTTTGGGTGACTTTGATTGACGGGTGAAGGTCGAAGACCTTTTTGACTTTTTGCTCTACTTTTTCTTGTGGAATTTACCTGAATCGGACAACTTTGATGAAGACTTATGGCTCCACGACTGATCCCATGCCCTTGCTCTTGCCCAGGATCAAGACTGCTGCACGTCAACCGGTAAGGAGGTAGAGTGATCGCTCCCTCAAGGCCTTGGGGTTCATGGCATGACAATCAGCACCGGCCTTAGCATCATGGCTGCGCTTAAGGCACCAGGGACAGACGAAGTGTGAGTCCGTCACTGGTGCCTGTGCCGCAGGGCTCGAATCCAGCCTTCTTCATTGAGATCCCTGTCATACCAAGAGACAAGTCTCAAAAATCTTCAATAAAAAGTTGAAAAAAGACAGTCAAACAAACAACTAAGTGTAGCTCTCTCTGGATCTGCACTGAGTGGTGTGGAAAGAAAAGAGCTGACATCTGTGCGCTGGAGTGGTGCCTTTATAAGCATTGCACACGTCACTTCTGGTGCGGATGACCCCACGTGGAGCCGAATGACACCACTTACTAGCACGCAGGGGTCTGCTCACAACAAAAATTCCTGATCTAGTCTGATGCTTGAGGATAATTCTAAAGTGAGGAATCTGCAGTTAGCAGTCTCTATCAGATCACCAGTGCTTGTTTTTTGCCCCAGTTCAGTTCTTCTTCTGTTATACATGTATGATTGGTGAGGATATTTACCACACTCACTTTCATAGTTTCTGAAGATGCCCTGAAGGGTGCTCAAGGAACAACTGTATCTCCATGGCCTTCTATGCCCTGCCTGCCATTGCCATAGTCTGCAAATTGACTTCCTCTAAACCAAGCCAACACAGCCATAAGTTGCTGTCCTGTGTCACAAACCTGTAACTCACATTTGGAAATGTGGTGTGTAGGAAAGTGCCCCTTTTGGCATGGTATCCCCCCCGTCCCCACACACACACACACTTTCTACCTGATATCTGATGCTAACTTGCCTGGGTGTGCGTTAGGATCCTGCTAACCAGGCCCCAGCACCTATGTCCTTTCCCAAACCTATACCATTGCTTCCACAATTGGCACACCCCTGGCACACAGCTAAGTCCCCTGTAAAAGGTACCAGTGGTACCAGGGTCCTGTGGCCAGGGAGGGTCTCTAAGGGCTGCATGTATTGTGCCACCCTAAGGGACCCCACGCTAGACACATCAAAACTGCCATTGCAGATTGCGTGTTGATTGGGGGAAAAAGGTAAAGTTGACATGGCATCCCTCTCTGGGTGCCGTACCCACAAACCTCTGCCTGTGGCATAGGTAAGACACTCCTCTATCAGGCCTCACAACCCTATGGCAGGGTGCACTATACCACATGTAAGGGCATAGCTGTATGAACAGCATACCCTTACAGTGTCTAAGTCCATTCTTAGACCCTGTAAGTGCAGTGTAGCCATTTTGAGAACATGGGCTGGGGGTTTGTCATTACACACTCCAAAGCTCCATGATGGTTTTACTGAATGCTAGGAAGTTTGGTATCAAACAACTCAGCTCAATAAACCCACACTGAAGCCAGTGTTGAATTTATTTTAAAATGCACACAGAGGGCATCTTGGAGATGATCTCTGAAATTCACCACTCCAGTGTGTGGCTGACCGGTCTATGCCAGCCTGCCACTACCAGAAGAGTTTCTGACCCCCAGGGGGTGAGAGCCTTTGTGCTTTCAGGGACAAAGCCTGCTCTGGGTGGAGATGCTTCACACCTCCCCCCTGCAGGGACAGCAGCACTTGGTGGTGAGCCTCATAGGCTTCGGCCTTTTGTTTTACTGCCCAGGGCACTCCAGATAGTGGAGATACCCACCCCCCAGGTCTGGCCCCACTTTTGGTGGCAGGTCTGGCAGGAAAACTAGTAAACACCAGGAGGAATGTCTACCGGAGCTGGGACCACCCTTAGGGTGCCCAGAGCTGAGGTGAACCCCTCCTGGCAGAATCCTCTATCTTGTTTTGGAGGGTGATAGCAGTAGGGTTAGGAATGTGCCTCCTCCCTAAAGAGAGTGGGCACAGGAAGGGTGTAGCCACCCTCAGGTTCAGTAGCCATTGACTAATGCCCTCTGACCCCTGTAACCTCCCTAAATCTAGTATTTAGGGGCACCCCTGAACCTTGCTCTTCAGATTCCTGGCAACCTGAAAGAAGGAGGAGGACTGAAGAGCTGCTCCAGACGACAACTGACTTGGCCCCATCCCTATTGGCCTGTATGCAGCTTCAAGACTCCTGCTACAAAAGAGCAATGCATCCTGCAGTACCAACGCTTCTGCAAACCCCTGAGGACTGCCTGCCTTACCAAGGACCAAGATCTCCAGAGGACAGCAGTCATGACAACAAAGAAACCTCCAAGAAGGAAAACAGACCCTCTTGGATCTGTGAGTCCTGCCCACTCTGCACCCAACGCCCACAACCCGAATCTAGGTGGCCCACCAGAGAGGGCCACAGGTGCTTCTGACCTCGAGTCCACCTTGGGTTGACCTCTCCTGACCAACATGACGCCGCCTGTAGCCTAATTCCAGAGGACACCGCAACTAGCTCCGATGCAGGCTTCCTGACATCTAAAGGTACCCCCACACTGCAGCCCCCAGGCCTTGGGGAACCCAACTGATGGTCCAGGAGGCTCTCTACTTAACAGTCCAGCTGTTGGTCTCCTTCAGCTGTCTCCCTGGACGAGGCCTGCAGCCTCTTTGTGACCTTCCCCAAGGGTTCCTCCAATGAAAAGCATTGGTCACCCAACATTGTGTTTGCACCCTGCACCCGGCTGCCCCCCTGCTGCTGAGAATGTGTATTTGGTGCTGACCTGTGCCCCTGACCCCCGGTGCTGATCTAAACCACCCCCAAGTCTGTGCCCTGAAGTCACAGGTACTTACCTGCAAGCTGTTCCTTTCTAAGTGCCCAGAGACTCCATAGAATTCCATTGGGTGCCCTACATCAACTTTGACCTCTGTACCCAGCCGGCCTCATGTTGCTGGTGGTGCACCCTTGGGGCCAGATTTATGGAAAAGTGTCGCAAGCGGTGCTGCGCAAAATTGTCAGTGCTGCGCTGTATCACTTTAGAAAAGCAGGGAAGCGCCGTATTTAAGTGAATACAGTGCACACTTGTGTTGTCCCCTGCGCTGGCGCTAAATTTAGCTGCCAGCACCAACGCAGGCATCCTTGCACCATCGTGCAAGGATGTCTGTGTTGAGCGCTGTGATTGTTTATGTGCGGGAAGGTCACTTCCCGCACATAAACAATCACTAATGGTGCTTTGGCACTTCAATGTGTGTGCTGCACAATACAGCACACACAGAATTGCCAAGGCATAATTTTCAAATGATTGTTTATGTGCAGGAAGGGACACCTTCCCGCACATAAACAATAATTTCTGGCATTTTGTTTTTTGTAGGGAAAACCATACCAAGGGTGCCAGGTCTAACTTGTCTCCCCTACAGCTGAAAGTCTGCAGAACTACCCGACCTCAAGAGAGTTCTTTTCAATAAGGCAGAAAAATGTGTAGATACCACCGTAATGTTTATTCCCTGTACGGAGATGAACCACCTCAAAAGTTTGGGATTCTCACACCTCATCTGCAATGCCCATCTGAGGTGTCTGTGGTCTGTCTGAAACCAGAACTAAGCACCAAACAGGTACGGTCCCAAAATCTTCAGTGCCCAACCACAGTAAAGGTGTCCCTTCCTATTGCAGTCCACCTCTGTTCCCTGGAAAGTAACAATCCTGCTAATGAAGCCTACAGTTTGATCCAGGCCCTCTTCATTTAGCTGTGAGAGCCTGGCCTCTGTCTGCACAATAACATTCCCTAGAGAATTCAGGGGCCTTGAGCACGTGAGCTCTGCTCATGGCCTTCAGGGTGCCAAAAGCGCTCTTGCATGCCTCCATCCAGATCATCTATATAGGCTGTTTCTTGGAGGTCAGTTAAGTCAAGGGGGCAACAATGGTGCCATAGCACTAGATGAATAACCTGTAGTACCTGGTGAGGCCCAGGAAGGTCCTGACCTCTGTCTGGGTCTTTGTGGTGCTAGGGGGCACCCAAGCCAGAATGCTCTGGATTTTGGTCTAGAGAGGCTACATCTTTTCTCCTTCCACTTGGTGTACAAGTAGGTCACTGAATCCTGCCCTATCTGGCATACAGTGGCCTTGATAGACCTGTTCTCTGTAGAGCCTTAAGCACTGAAGCATTTCACTGTAATGGCACAGGTGGTCCTCTCAGCTAGAAATGAAGACTGCAATGTTGTCAAGGTAGGCGACACTGAAGGTTTCCAATCCAACCAGGACCTGGTTGACCAACCTCTGGAAGCTGGCAGGGGTATTCTTCAACCTGAAGGGCATCACCCAGTCCTGGAAAGGGGCTTTTAGGGTAGAGAATGCAGACCTCTCTTTGGCCACCTCGGTCAAGACAACGTGCTGAGGAACTTAGCAGCTCCCAACCAATCTAGGACTGTATTGAGTAGCCGGTAATCCACACAGAACCCAAGTTCAGGAGTGGTACCTGGAGGGGGAGCCTTAGGGACCAGTAACACCAGGCTTGACAAAGACCTCAGTGACCCGTAGCTGCTTTATGCTGGTGCTTGCCTTTTCAGATAGCCTGTAGATTTTACTTTTCACAGGTATACTGTCCCCAGTATTACTATCATGGGTACACCAAGTAGTGAGTCCTGAGGTAAGGGAGAAACAAAAAAGAGGCAAACTGCCCCACCAATTGGCTGCAGTCCCTCTGTTGCTCTACGGTTAGGGTAGGGGGTTAGGTTAGCAAAGAGACTGACACCCTCCACTGACCTATCCTGCTCCTTGGGAGAAAGGTTGGGGAGAGGTCCACTCTTCTCCACTCCATCATCCGTGACCAGGAGCATGGTTATCTCAGACCTCTCAAACTGGGGTTTGAGACAACTGACATGCAAAACCCTTAAAGGGTAGGGATCCATCTAGGCCAGCGATCTTGTAGGGCCCTGGGATTCACAGGCTCCATCACACACACTCTTGGCGATGCCCAAACTCCACCAGAGTGGCCTTCTGATTGTACCACTGTATCATGACCTGGCTGGCCTATAGATTCTCCTTGACCTTCTTCCAAAAGTGCTTCATTTGGGTATGGGGTGCCAGCATGCAACTGACCATATCCTAGAGCGCTTTCCTGTGAGCTTGCTCCCAACCCTCACACAGGGTGCCAGTATAGAAGTTCAAAGGGACTGAATCCAACCCCCTTCTGTGGTACCTCCCAGTACGCAAATGGGCATGGCAAGAGGATGGATGTCCCACTTACACCTGAAGGGCTCTGATAGGCCCATGATCATGCTTTCAGTCTTGTTGAACCTCTCAACAAGCTAGCTAGTTTAGGGAGGGTACGGTGTGGAAACATATCGGTTACCCTACACTTCTTCCACAGGGACTTCAATTACGTAGGCATGAAGTTGGTACCTCAGTCAGATATCACCTCTTTGGGGAATCACACTCAGGTAAATATCCACAGCAGTGTCTTGGCCACTGCAGGTGCAGTCACTGTCCTCAGAGGGATAACCTCTGGGTATCGGGTGGCATGATCTACCAAGACCAGTATGAACCTGTTGCCCAGGGCTGACTTTGGGTTCTCAGGCCCAATAATGTTGATGCACACCTTTTTGAAGGAATCACCAACAAAAGAAAATGGTTGCAGAGGAGCCTTGTGTTTCCCTTCTTACTTACAACTGGCCTGGCAGTTGGGCCAATACGTGCCGAACACATCTGAGGCCATGCTCATCAGGGGCCAACAGAAGTGAGTGATATGCCTTTCAAAGGTTTTGTCCTGCCCTAGATGACCTGCCAGGGTAACATCATAAGCCAGCTCCAGTAGAAAGGTCCTGCAGCACTGGGGGACCATTAGCATATAGGTTGCACCAGGCTCAAGAACCTCAGGCTCGCTATACATCAGACCATTCTCCCAATAGATCAGGTGATCACCAGAGGTGTCGTCAACTGCCTGGGCCTCCCTCCACAGTAGGGCAGTCTTTCTATGCACTGCAGAACTCCTCCCTGGTGGAACCACCTTCTTTCTGCCAAATGATCAGTTCTGGTAGGTTTCTCAGGGTGGCTATGTTCTCCCCTCTAGGTCCCGGGGCCTCGCCCTCAAGCTCAGCCTCCTCCTGGACTAGGTGTTTCAGAAGCAGGTTTTCTGCATCCCTTGCACTTCCTCTTTTTTGCCAGGCACCTGAGCCATTCTCCCAGGCGTCTGGTCTTCCTGATTACCTCCTTGGGCACCCATGTACCATGTGGCCAGGCACTGCCACACAGGCAAACCTGACATCTCCGGGCTGGAACACCTCTGTCAGAATAGTGTGCTCTAAGTCACTGCCAAGCAGACAATCCACAGGCATGGATGGACTCACAGCTACCCTTAAGGAAACTAAGACACCCCCCAAATCAAAGGGAACCAGAGCCACTGGGTAGTGACTCATAGTTGCCAGCTACAATAACCTGGTGGACTGCATTAGGAAGTACCTGGTCTGAGGTTACCAGATAACATCTGACAGTTGTCATGCTGGCTGCAGTGTCTCTCAGAGCCTCTACCGTTTGCCCAATGATGTTGACCCACTGCATATACTTCTTAGTATTACTAGGCATGTGAACCTTTGGCACCATCTCTTAGTAACCCACGGACAATAGGGTAGCCTCTGCACTAGCCCCCACACTATCTGGGGCAATCTCATCCTGAAGTGCTACATTCGCCAGCCCTGGAATATGCCTACCAGTGGGGGGGTTGTGTCTACTTGGGTCACTTGGCATCCCCTTTGAAATGCCCACCCTGTTGTCAATCAAAGCACTTATGGGGTACCTTCTCTGAAGACTTTTTTATGAGGGAACCATTACTTCTGCTCAAGTAGGGATTGGGATTCCTGACCCGTATAAATATTTTGGGGACCCTTAGAGAACTCCTTTTTATGTTTGTCACCCCATCCTTCTGGTGGGGACTCTGCCCCCAACCCAGATACCTTCTTGTGGACCCTGGTGCTACCCGAGCCAGCCTTCCAACTATTTAGCAAGCTCCATGGGGTCACTAAGCATATTATCAATCAGATGTTGACACAGATCTGTAAACTAGGACTGAACATGTGCTCTCTCACAAATTGTATAGCTCCTGGTAATTCTTTATTTCGCAGCCCTTCACCCAACCGAGTGCCTTGCAAAGGAAATCCACGCAGGACAGATGCCTCAGCCTTTAGCTGTCCCTAAACGTTTGTCTATACTTTTCAGTGGTGCAACCATATTACCTGACCATGGTTTCCGTCATGAAAGGGGAGAGGGGGGATACCTCATCCGTCATCCTTTTTCTATGGCCAGTACGGTGTCCCCACCTCTCACTAGCAATATACCTTCAGAGGAAAGACCCCCCCCCCTCCCCTCCCCAATCCTCCTTAGGGATCCTATGCATCTGCAAAGCTGCCTCATAAAATTTCAGACAGGAAGCTCCAAATCAGAAGACAAGTCACACCCTTCAGCTGTAGCTTAGGACATGCATCTAGGTCCTCTCCTTGCCTCTCCGCATTATCTCCTTCTGTTGCTGTAACCAGTGACTGGTGGACCTCCACCAAGGGGCTCAGCACCTTTGGAGCTCCACTTTCCTAGTGTTGCTCTTGACTGGATGGCCCATCTTTTTGTTAAACTCGTCAAGCTGGGCCACAGTGTAGACAATCATGTTGGCCAGCTCAAACTCCATCCTTGCAGGTGTGGTTCCAGGAACAACAGTCGAGCAGAATGACAGGGATTTTGGAAGAAGTAAAAAGGCTAATCATGGACAATTTAAAAACTTGAATTGGTCTCAGATTATTTATTTAGGATTTTCAGTGTAACACAAAATCACTGTATGGTCCTGCACAAACAGGTCTACATCCCACTGCTGCCACCAGTGTAAGAAATTGGGTTACTGGTTAAGGGTGGAGGGGAGGGTCTGAAACTCTACTAAAGCAGAAACTGCAAACACATCGTGAAGCATAAGCAAACCTCAAATTAACCTGTGCTCAACGCTCATATAGCTTGGCACTGAGTAGTCAGGCTTAACTTTGAGACATTATATTAAGTATGCAGCACACCACCTGTAATAATGTGAAAACTCCCACAACAATTTAGAAAAATTTAGTAAAATGTTAATCATTGAATCAAGACCAGAATGACAACAGTTCAATCAGTAGAATCCAAGATATGGAAGTTTAAATGTTTCAGTGAAAATAGCACCGAAAAGCACAACTCTTCTCCTGTGGTTATTTGGTGGCACTGAACAAGGACAAAAACAAGTTCAGGCAGAACACAATGGAGCGCAGACTGGCTGCAGGAACCCACTTAGGCCTGCAAAACACAGTACCCTAATCCTGGTTGTGAAGAGTCCCATGTCAAGGATGCATTACGCAGCAAAGGGGCTATGAAGTCCTGGTCAGAGATGTGTCACGCACTGACAGTTCAGAGGCGTTGTGAGGCTGCGATGCAATAACCTTGCGTGGTTATCCAGTGGGCCGTTGACTGAGGGCTTGCGATGCAGTCCTGTGTTGCAGATGTGTTGAGCCCCAGCTGGTACTGAAGAAACTGTGGGGCTTGCAATGATGAGTCCTGCTTTGTTGTTGAGGCTGCTGTTGACAAGGGACTTGCGATGTGTGGCCCGTGTCAGGGATATGTTGCACAGCAGCAGTTCCAATGGGGCTGCAAGGGCGATGCAAGGTTGTTGCGCTGGGAGAGTCCACGAAGCAGAGGATGCGTCAGTCCCGCTCAGGGTTGCACCACACAGCAGAGATGCCTGTTATGCCCCCGAGTCTTCTGATCAGGAGGTTAGCCAACTAGCACCGGGAGTCAACCTGGGGTCCTGGATTTAGAGATGCAGATCCAGTTCTTCTCACCCCAACAGGAGGGCAGCAAGTCAGCACAGCAGTGAGGCTGTCCTTCAGAGCAGAAGTCTAGCATTACGGCAATCCTTTCAGCAGCAGAGCAGTCCTTCCTGGCAGAATCCACAGGTCCAGAAGTGTACTAAGTAATTAGGTCCAATATTTGTACCTGGTGACTGCTTTGAAGTGGAAGAAGCTTCTAGAGGTTTCCACCCCACTGAGGTGTCAGGCATTCCCCCTTCCTCCCTGTCCTGGCACCAGCTTGTCTGGGGTCATAAAAGATAAGTGACAAACCCTTTGTGAGAGTGCTCAGGCAGAGTCACTGTAATGTGCTAGTGTTACAGGTGACAGTTACTCCTCGTTAACTCAGTGTCCCCTCCGGCCAACACTTAGCTTCCCTTTGTCTCACTGTTTGGGAACAAAACACAAAGATCAACTGTCAGCTACACCTAGTCATGTGACCCAGGATCAGACATAAAGGAACCAAATGGTTATAAACAAGGAAATTCCAACTTTATAAAAGTGGAATTTTCAGAATTGTGATTAAAAAAACAAATCAGACTTTACCATTAAGGAGGGCTTTTAATTACAATTCTTTAGACATAAAACTTGACCTGTCTACCAGCTCTTAATTGGAAATGACATCTTATTCAATGTAATAAGGTAACTCCAATGTTCTCCCATGGGGGTGATAAGTCTTCACATAGTGAAAAATACAGCGGTGTGTTTCACTACCAGGACATGTACAATTTCAAAGTACATGCCCAACTTTTTCAATACACTGCATCCTGCTTTCTGGGCTGTTTAGGGTCTACCTCAGGGGTGATGGGTATCGAAAAGAAAAGGTTTAGGCCAGGCAAAAGGTTTATTTTTCCAGGTCGAAATGGCAGTTAAAACTGCTGTCACAGGCTGCAATGGCCTGGGACATATTTAAAGGGCTACTTAAGTGGGTAGCACAATCAGTGATGCAGGCACAACAGTAAAATTTAATGTACAGGTCGTGGGCAAATGTAGTGCCACTTTTCTAGGGACTTACAAGTAAATTAAATAGACCAGCTGGGTGTAAGTCAATTGTACCATGTTTTAAGGACAGACAGCAACAAGCACTTTAAAACTGATTAGCAGTGGTAAGTGTGCACAGTCCTAAAAACAAAGTCAGCAAAACAGGAGGGTTGAAGGCAAAATGTTAGGGGAGAACCATGTCAAGGATGCCAGGTCTAAAAATTGGATTTTGTGATGTTAAGGGTAAACCCCAGTACATTAAGGAGGGAGAATGTGTACGCGAGGCACTATTTTCTGCTGCTTTTGATCAACCGATCATCCAGATGTAGAAATACATCAATTCCTTGGCGGCAAAGGTGTGGCATGATGATTGCCAGAAATTTTGTTAAAACTCTTAGGGCTGTAATGACCACGAATTGGCAGATAATAACGACTACTGAGCATGATGCACAGGTTGAACAGGAATATGGAAATAGGCGTCTTGGAGGTTGAGCACCTTCACAGTCTCCTTGCTGCAGGAGGGGGATGACCTCTTGCAGACTGGTAATTTTTAAGTATTTTAATAGGATGTGATAGTTGAGGGGCTTGAGATTGAGGTTGGCCCGAGGGATCCATCCTGCTTGAGGATGAGTAAGTACAAGAGTACGCTCCTGTCCCTTGGAGTTGTGGGGATATGTGCACTTTGCACCCATTTCATAGAGGTGAAAGCCCCCCTCTTGGAGGAGATGGCGGTGTTCACTACTGAGATTATGAGTGCATGTGGATTTTGGGAGGAATGGCATTTAGTTTAAGGCGATAGCTGTGCTCTATAACGCCTTATAGCCATTGATTTGAAGACATTTGCTGCAATTAATAGAGAAAATGGTTTTATCTCCCCCTACAGGTGACACACGATTGTGGGAGATTTGTGGGTTGTCACTCTTTAGCAGGGGGATATCACCTGCCTATGATTCCCTCTGAATTCGCCTCAGTTACATCCTCTACTGGCCTGATGTTGGTAGGACTGCTCTTACCCGACAAGCATTGCTGCGGGATATAGGCTTCAACACACTCCTGGAGTGGTGCATGCAAAAGGGCTCCGATATGTTGTGCCCACTGACTTTGAAGTCAGTGTATTGTTTTATTTTTCACCATCTCATCAACCTGCAGGCCAATGAGGTATTTGCCATCAAATGGCATGCTGTTCAAAACCTGAGCTAGAGAGCCAGGCGTGGCAGTGCAAGATGATTCTTGTGTTCATGCCTCTGGAAGCAGCATCAAATGTGCAGCCTACATTTAGATATTACCTGACATTATGACGCTATTTCCTTCCCCCTTTCATAATGCTGCTCAGGAAGATGTTTGAGGAGATTCTCCAAGTCTTCCTACTATATTCTATCGAAATAGGAGAGCTACTGAGTTGGAATTTCAACATTGAGCAGCTGCTTTCATTGCTACCCTTTTGCCTGCAGCATCTATACTCTTATTCTCCTTGTCTGGGGGAGAAGGATTGACTGTGGCCTGGGTGTGGACAACAATAGATTCCTGAGATCATTTGTCCTTTGATGGCTTTGTTTTCATTGGTGTATGATTTATACCGTTTTCCACCTTCCACCCTTGGGGAGACCACCTTGGGTCTTTAAGCACTTCTTCTAGCACTGGAAGGAACTGGACAGATCTCTCAGACTTGAGAATGTCTTGATGAGGAATTCGTCGTCCTTCTAATCTGCATGCATATCTTCCTAATGGTAGGTAGCAGAGCAATGAATGACCTCATATTATGAGAAGGTATTGATAGTGGGGAGTGCCTAACAGGTTAATGATCTAGATCACCTGGTGGATATACATTACAGCCCTACCATCGATCCTGTTGGTCTAACTTCTAGCTGATCGTAAGAATCAAACTGCCCCTAGTAAGGAGTCTCATGGGCAACGGTGGTGGAGTGGACAGTGGGGGAAGGTGAGGGAGATAGTGGTCGTTGAGTGTGTGACAGATATAGAGCTGGTCACACTGTCCCTGTGTTTTCAGCAAAAGGCTTTCGTGTGGAAAGCATGGGAACAGTCTCTTTCTTGAAAGCCATTTTTACTGCAAGAAACAGGGACAAATGCTGGAGGAACCCTAGAGGCCAGTTCTTGCTGGAGCTGGTCAAGTAGGGGACCTCAGCATCCTTATCTAATGGGGTTTCTAGAGACTTGCATGGCCCAGTTTACTTTGGGTTCTGGTCAGTGATGCTGTTTCAGAGACTAATCAGGTTTTGGAGCCAATTAGGATCACTTCACTGAATGAGCAGGAGGGGCCACAGATGGTTTTGGAGCCAGTGAGGCCTTTGGTGTCAGAGCTGAAGTCTGAATAAGGTTGGCTTTGGTGGCAGACTAGGCACCCTAGATGGACTTCTGTTGGTACCAACCATAACTTGCGGAGGGCGATGGCCCTTCTTCAGTTTGTCTGCCAACGTGCACAGGGCTGGAAGCCCTACTTTCTTGGGAGTGGTTGCTTTACCTTAGCATGGGGAGTGGAGGTGTTTTTTTTCAGTGGTGCACTCACGGTTCAAAGTTGTTTTCAGCCGAGGCCTTTTTTGGAGTTCCAAGATGACTTTACTTTCGCGTCATCAAGCCGATTCCTCATACGGCTCTTTTATGCTCAGAGAAACCGCCATAACCGATATTGATTTATACACATTTTGGCATAGACTTGGGTCCCGGTTTGGAATAGGTGTGTACTCTCCTTGTCTGAATTCTCTGTGGTAACATAAACTCTTACAGGACAATTCAATTCCGACAAGATTACGCAGCTAAATGACAACACCACTTTTGAAGGTCTGAGACATTGCCAGTTAGCACAATACATATGTTTCTCTATACGAGCGCTTTTTACCGAACACCACAAATGGGTGTATATATGTATATACTTGTGCACAAACGTATTCAATATTGTAATCAGTGACCTATTCCCATTAGCAATATGCAAACTTGTTCAACACCATGTTTCCATGTACGACTATGCGGTGCTAAATTACCACATATCATTATTATTTTTATCTAGTTCATTCTCCTTGGTTGATGCTAGCTCAGACCTAGGGAGCCCAATCTCTAATATGGGATGGTAAGCATCGCTATAATTTATCTTTTTTGAAAACTTTGTATATAATTATTTATTACTCACTGATTAAGGGTGGTTGTCACTATCATTGTTTGAAATTGTGTGTTTTTTCTGCGTTGTCCACCGGCACGAACTGTTTTGTGTCTTTTTGATTATACGCAGGGCGACTGTATTGACCAACTGACTTAGACATATTCTGTCTTCTACTCTGTAAGTGACTAGATGTGCACTTGGTTAATTTCTGACACATAGGAGAAGTAGTATAATAATTAAAGGCTTTTTTTCGTGGGTCCTGAAGAAGCGTCATAGGATCACTTTGTGACCAATCATAGACGCGAAACATGTTGACCATGTCGGATTAGGTAAACTACCTTCCCTAACTATAGAGTGTAATGGTACATTATTTCCAACAACACTCTTATATTACTGTTTTTAATCTTGGCCTGAACCCAATTCCTATCATATTAAAATAATGGCTCAGAGCTAATTTTACTAGTCTTGTCTCTTTTTCTACACTCTCCGCTCCTTATTCAGTTTCTTTCCCAGACCCCTGTTGTTAGCAATTTTACAATGGTTGAGTGCCACCCAGAATGCTGGGTAGCCCGACACACATTGCAGCACCAGTCTGGCGAGGAGCAAGCCCGATGATGATACCCGTCACCCAAGTGGGTGCTTGAGGGCTCTCCTAAACTCACTCAGTACTTAGTCGCTACTTCCAATCTTGATTGGTTGGCTTATATCTCTCTCTTCCTAGTGGAACAGTGCACTTATATGGATATTACAGGTACATTGTGGGAGATTGTGCACTGGACCAGAAAAATCTCCCTGTCCCCATATTTGTTTATAGAGTTTTCAGCCGATGACCTGGTTTCCTGCTTGGGGACCACCTTTTAATCAATATACGATCCGCTGTTCTGTGAATTCACTATTGTTTGTGTGAGGAGGAGGCCTGAGGGTCCAGTTCTCTCCTCCTCATGGACACCGAAAGTGGTGGCTTCTTCCACTATGTCTGGTGCCCCCCAAGTTACTGCCTTGCTTTCCACTGAAGTTCTCTTTGATACAGAAGCATTTTCTTCAAACTGAATGATAAGCACCGCATGCAGTTTGCGTCGCTGTAGTTGGGCGACAAACACAGATTGCAGACCTGATGGTGTTTGATCCCTGGATACTTAATGTGGCATCAAGGATTGGACTGGAACAGCGATCGTTTGATCACTAGTACTCATTCTCAGATACGATGTTGCATGTAGAAGAGACTGTGGCTCCCACCACCTCTTGATACCGATCCAGAAGAAAGGGTTTGGTGTTTCTCAACGACGAAATAGTACCAGTTGGGAATGAATAATGGAGAAACATGCGAGGACCATGCCAAGACTTTGAGCCTACTCCGTGCACGTACAAACCAAACGGCAACAAAACAAGAAACAAATCGAACCTGGAGTTGGTGCTCATGCCCAATATACATTCATCTTGAACACAAAGCTATCTTGCATCCCAAAGGTAAAGAAAATAGCTGAAGAAGTACATTCCCATCTGCACAATCTCAGGACAAATGACTACCTCATCTTACCTAACTAATTTAAAACTTCAGTTTAGGAAAGTGCCTCTTTTTGGCATGCTTACCCACACTTATTGCCTGGTTCCTGATGTGATTTAGACTGAAAGTGCACTGAGTTCCTGCCAATCAGGTCCCCAATGCCAAATCTCTTTCCCAAAATGGTACAGTTGTTTCCCCAACTGGCAAATCCTTTACCACCCTCTGTAAACCTCGAGTGAATGGTACCCATGGTACCTAGGGCCTGGGGTACTAAAGAGGGTCTGTAAGGGCTGCAGCACAAATTGTGCCACCCTTAGGTGACTCACCAAGCACATGATAGGCTGCCATTGTGGGCTGCGTGTCTTGGTGCAGACAAAAGTGAAAACCAGACCTGGCACACAGCGTGTGTGTCATGTCCCGTAACACTGAATGCAATATAGGTAAGTCACAACTACAGCAGGCCTTACAGCCCTAAGGCAGGGTGCATTATGTTATATGTGAGGGCATAGCTGCAAGAACAGATATGCCCCTGCTAGGTCTTTGTCGATTCCTAGACATGGTAAGTGGGCAGGGAAGCCATTATATATGCATGACAAACACAGACTGCAGACCTGATGGTGTTTGATCCCTGGATACTTAATGTGGCATCAAGGATTGGACTGGAACAGTGATCGTTTGCTCACCAGTACTCATTCTCAGATACGATGTTGCATGTAGACGAGACTGTGGCTCCCACCACCTCTTGATACCGATCCAGAAGAAAGGGTTCGGTGTTTCTCAACGATGAAATAGTACCAGTTGGGAATGAATAATGGAGAAACATGTGAGGACCATGCCAAGACAGTGAGCCTACTCCGTGCACGTACAAACCAAACGGCAACAAAACAAAAAACAAATCAAACCTGGAGTTGGTGCTCATGCCCAAAATACATTCAGAGGAGGAGTCACACTGTATCTTGTGACTCAAGATTTTTTTAAAGAAGAAAAACAGCTTGCAAATGTCTGAGCCCAACACTCGTTGGCAGGAATATTCTAAGCATGTGTAGCTACAGCCACACACATGCTATGAACGTGTGTGGGGTTGACTATATGCAGATGTACAAAGTCTAATGTGCAATTTATAGTTACCGTTGTGAGTGGGGTGGAATCATAACTTTGGAGAGGTAAAGCTTTGAGTGGGTCACTATGCCTCCTTTCCTTGCTAAACCATGGCAATAAATAGCACATGACTGCGGATCAGCACTACCGATTTATAACATGAGCTTTTCATTAGTAGGATTTATAAACAAATACACTTTATCAGGGCACCAGGTATTACATCTAATAAAACAGTCCAATGAGAGACAATCCAACTAAACAGGCCTTGTAAGGATAAGCCCAGTTATTTTCCTCTGTAGTGACTGTAAATATTTATCTGCAGCAACTTATGTTAGAATACAATATGGTAATAAAAGAGAACGTGGACTATTGCACTCAACTAATACATGTGTGAATGAAAGTTTATTAGTGAACAAGTTCCAAATAATGTTTTGGGACACATTTATTTTCATGGGATTGGCATAAATACAAACAGAGTCACACGGCACACACATGAAAAAACACACATTGATGTCTCCAAGCTGTAGGATGCGTTTAGTTAAACGTGAAGAGGTTATAATTACAGTTGAGATATGAATCGAATTGTTTTATGAGTGATAATCAATTTGGGATCTATAATACCACTAGAAGATTGTACAATTGTGGAGACAGTGTACAGAAAAGGGAGCATCCTGATGCACAGAAAAAGTCCATTTGTGCTCATGTTCTTTAATAATGTATAAAAATGTGAAAGAGGGCTGCCACCCTGTAGCATAACGGATGTTTTGAAGTAACTGTAAAATTTCAAACAACTTGAACAATTACATCTCACGTAAATACTTTTGGCTGGCAAAAGGGCAAATTAACTACTCTTTTTTCTTCATAAAAGAGTCTTTGGTTTCTTGGATTTTTTCTGTGATCCGATCCTTTGTTTCTTCCATTTTCCCACTGATCATGTCTCTTGTCTCTTCTATTTTCTCTGTAAAGAGTTCTTTTGTTTCCTCCATTTTGTCCTGTATGTAATCCTTGACTGGTGGTGGTGTGGACAAGTAGCCGTACTTTCGAAGGTACTTCACACTGATGGATGTTCCTCCAAGAGTGACTGCATATCTGGCAGGAGTTGAAATCTTTAAATGAAAAATACATCAATTAATGAACAAGTTAAGAAACTTCGCAATTGGAACAACTTCACTAAAATTGTTCTTGGCATATACATCTATCTCTATCACAGGAACAGAATATTTCTCAATGTGGAAATGTTTGAAAAACATGCTTAACACATGACAACAATAGCCAAATGACAATTAGAGCAACTAAGAAGGCAACTTTCAGTAAACATTCTTTTTAAGTATGGGATACTTTCAAGATGGATGAAAATGTCTTATATAGTTTTTTCTAATCGTTTGATTTTAAGACACCACATGGGATTTCGTAAAAGGTTCTACATTAGATAACATTTTTCTTAGGTAACAAAGCTTCTGCAAAAATCGAAGTGAATACCTCAAACACCACAGATCTCAAATATGGCACCCCAGAGGGCTCCTGCCTTGTGTCAACCTTATTCCTTGTTACACAGAGCCCCTCAGCCTCATTCTACAAGACTGATGTGTCAATATCCACTAATATGGTGATGACGCCCAGCTATGTCTGAAAACCTCCACAACTAAGGGGCATAGCCATCCTAAGAAAGTGTCTCACTTCTGAAAACTGGAATGAAACAAAATGGTCTCCTACTCAACCTTTAAGATACTGATTTTATACTGTTATTTAACTCAAAAACAAAATAAAAAAAAATAAAAAAAGACTCATCTATCCTAAATGCATTAAGAGGCATTCCTCCCACATGCCCCACCCTCTGCTAAATGTGTAAGATTAATTTTGAACGCAAAGCTATCTTGCATCCCAAAGGTAAAGAAAATAGCTGAAGAAGTACATTCCCATCTGCACAATCTCAGGAAAAATGACTACCTCATCTTACCCAACTAATTTAAAACTTCAGTTTAGGAAAGTGCCTCTTTTTGGCATGCTTACCCACACTTATTGCCTGGTTCCTGATGTTATTTAGACTGAAAGTGCACTGAGTTCCTGCCAATCAGGTCTCCAATGCCAAATCTCTTTCCCAAAATGGTACAGTTGTTTCCCCAACTGGCAAACCCTTTACCACCCTTTGTAAACCTCGAGTGAATGGTACCCATGGTACCTTGGGCCTGGGGTACTAAAGAGGGTCTGTAAGGGCTGCAGCACAAATTGTGCCACCCTTAGGTGACTCACCAAGCACATGACAGGCTGCCATTGCGGGCTGCGTGTCTTGGTGCAGACAAAAGTGAAAACTCGACCTGGCACACAGCTTGTGTGTCATGTCCCGTAACACTGAATGCAATACAGGTAAGTCACACCTACAGCAGGCCTTACAGCCCTAAGGCAGGGTGCATTATGTTATATGTGAGGGCATAGCTGCAAGAACAGATATGCCCCTGCTAGGTCTTTGTCGATTCCTAGACATGGTAAGTGGGCAGGGAAGCCATTATATATGCGTGTACTGGACACTGGTCAATACCAGTTCCCCAGCTACATCATGGCTTCACTGAAGATAGAGATGTCGGTTATCAAAAATCTCATATTGATAAACCCACACTGAAGCCATTGATGGATTTATCAATACATGCACCCAGAGGGCACCTAAAGGTGTCCCCCTGAAAACCCTACCAGCCTCTGGTGTGCTTGCTGACTAGTGTGAGCCAGCCTGCCAAAACCAGGCAAGAGTTTGACCCCTCCCCACCCCCACTACAGTGTAAGCCTTTGTCTCAGGTGGTCAGCTACAAAGCCTACTCTTAGAGAGGTTTTACACATCCCCACCCACAGGATGACCTGCAAAGCTGTTTTCCAAGACAGTGAGCTTCAAAGAAGTCCACCTCCCTTGGTATGCAGATCTGGCTTCCCTCACAAGGGAGATGCTGACCCCCCCCCCACCCTTGGTCACATTTGGCACCTGGACAGATGGGAATTTTAGTATTCAGAGAGGTGTGTCCACCCCTCAGGCCAGTCCCATACCTAAGGTGAGCTGCCTGATATGGGCACCACATTTCAGAATCTACCATCTTGTTGTTAGCAGATTTAGGAATTCTAGGACAGGGTTATGGCTACTTCCAAAGGAAGGGGTCATATGGGGCTGTATGACTACAGGGGTAAGTAGCCCATTGGCTACTATCTCACACTCCCTAAAAAGCCCCTGAATTCAGCGTTTAGGAGAGCCACTCGCACCAGAGAAGCAGAACCTAATGACTCAAGAAGGTCAAGGACACTGAAGAGCCGCGAAAGCAGAACAGGAGGGGAAAAAAAAGCAGCTGACCTGGTACCAACCACGCCGGCCTGTCGGCTTCCCTCGTCGAAATCTGCACCACAGTCGACTCTTCCTGCAGCTGTGACTCCAGAAACCCGGGATGTCTCCCTGCCTTCAAAAAAAGACTCAAGGCCTTCTGTAAACAGCAGGCCCGTTCTCCATCAAACCCAAAGAAAGGACTCTGGAGCACCCGGAACCACAAAACCAGACACCTGAAGCCACAACTAGACCTGTCACCTCTGGCCTGAGTTGAAGTGAACCATGGGTGCCAACAAGGTTCCCCAGTCATCTAGAGTCCAAGTCCATCGGGGTTTCACCCCACCTGAACTCCCAGACTATGCCTGCAGCCTCTGCATGCAGCCCCCTCTAACGCTACTGCTCCGGTAATGAAAACCCGTAATGTAAAGACACGTCTGCACCTGTCACCCCCTGAGCTGTGGCGACGAAAACCAAGGGTCCCTACCTGTGCCAGGGCATTGTGAGGCCTGAGCCCCTTTGTTGATTCAGCCTAACTGGTTACCTGGCCAGAACCTGCAGCCTATTTTTGCTGGAACCGATCTGAATTGAAACGCATTGGGCACCGATGTAGTTTTGCACCCTGTTGCCCTGTGCCACTGGTGGCATACTGCTGGTGTCGCCTTGGACATTGCCCACCACTCACCTTAACTCCTGGAGACTGGTCTTGTAAGTCGCTATACTCTACCTGTTGGCAGAACTTGATTTCCTCCCATAGGATAACATTGCAGAACTCAGAATTTGTGCAATGGTCACTTTTTTAAGTGAAAATAATTCCTATTTAAAAAACGTATTTACCTGGTTATTTTACTCTGATGCCTAAACATAAATAAAGATATCTGCTATTTTCATAATTTGGTGTGGATCTCCTTTGTGAGTTGTGTCTCTTATTTATTGATCATTGTGTGTATTGTGGAGGTCCTGCACTCCTCTGTGTTAAGCCTAAGGCTGCTCACCCACACCACCTACGAATAGAGCAGGCTGAGATGGCACAGCAAGACCCTGTCTGCTCACTGGGGAACCCCTGGACTCTTTACACAACATATCTAATTATTGACATACCACATAAAGAGCCAGCTTCCTACATTCAGTACATGCACTTGTGATCTCCAGACTGGATTTAGGGATTCCTTTTCTAGCTGACGTCTTACATCCTTGGACTTGCACAAAGCAATCCTTTACTCCACAGCCAGACTGGTCCACTCTGCAAAAATATATGACCACATCACCCTCATTCTTTAAGTCCTCCACTGGCCCACTACTGCTGCAAGAATACAAATCATGGCTGCTCTCTATGTTACTGACCTAGACAACGTCTTTGGAGTGTCAAGAGGACTACATAGTCAATATTCAATACTACTGGAATTCAGAACCTCAGGTTATGAAAATACATTATTCTGTGGAGCAGCTAAAACTATGTGAAACCATCACCACCCTAAATTAAGAAATTTGTCTCAAATTACCTCATTTGGAAAACCACACAAAGCTTACCTTTTCAACAATTCCTAAACTTACATTTCTATGATGTTCCAGAAATCATATGTAATATTTCCTACTAATTGCACAGGTCTTAAACATCTAGATAAATGATTGAGCAATGTCCTAGGTCTAACTGAAATTTTGTTAGCTCCTGCAGAGTAAAAGGAGGAGCTGTGTGAAACATAAATGTAGGGTAAAGTCCTTCAGACAACAAGGCCTGAAACTTTCTTATTCTTCAGGCACAAGTGATTGTTACAAAAAAAGGTAGTCTTTGGTGTTAGAAAATCTGTGTCACAGGAGATCAAGGACTCAAATTGCCTATACATGGGTAAAGCTAAAACTAATTTCCACAGAGGTTTAATATCCTTCATCGGAAGATGAAGATTTAGGTGACCACTGGACTGGCACTTCAATGCATCATTTGGTAAGAAACATACTTAAGGTAGAGAATGAAAGGAAAATAATAGAAACATCATTGAAAATGCTTTAACACTATTAAAATGCATGTACATGGCACCAAGACACAATTTCTGCAATGTACTTAAAAACTAATTTGGAGATTCTTTCTGCCTACACACACAATAGCTTTATGTTTTTGTGTACAGCATCAATGGGCATATGCTGGGTTATCAGGTATATGCTTCTGAAGCCCAGCAAGGGAAGAAAGAGGTGAAAAGTAGGCCCTCACTGTGGAGATAAAAAACAATTGGAACCTAGAAATGTGTTCATTGAGGGCATAATGCCTGCTGCAAACCATGTGCATTGAGGCAAACAGGGGGCAATCCAAATTCATCCATCGCACAAAGCCAGGCACTTCAGACGAATGCAGTGAACAAGTTGAAATGCATAGTGAGATTTGACAGCCAATCCTTGATGACAGCATCTCCTAAGAACCTCTGTCTCAATCCCTGAAACAAGGCAAACTCTAAGGCAAATTGGCTCATCCGTGGAGAACTTCTTGACTGTTCACCAACTGTGAAGCAGGTCACACTGCTGAGAAATCCCACTTCCACACTTCTATTTGAAAACAGACGGCTCTCAACTGCAAAGAGGTTGTCATCCAAATACCAGTCCCAACCCGAATAACCAGAATGCACACAGTACAGGATCATCCTGGAGTGATATTGTTCTTTAGTATATGAATAGAAACACAGACCTAAAAGTGGGGCCCCAAGCTGTTGATTTACAGATCTCTTTTCTACAAATCCCATAGTAGGATCCCCATCTTTACTGGGAGGGGTCCATGGTCAGGGTAACAAAAACAGCTGGGGCTTGAAAGAGATCCTCTTATGGCAGATTGGATTCTAGAACCCACCAAGGAAAAGAATGTAACTCTTGCCTGAAAATTGAAATCTTTGTAGAACATAGATTAACCAACCATGTCCAGTTCTCTGCAACACGGTCCTGCAGAACACCTATCTTAAGTCTTGAAAAGGGGACTATCTGAATGTATGAAATGCTGGACTGTATAGCATCTAAAAACAGCACATCAAAGTCCCAAGTGAAGAGCGCTATGTGTACCGAGGCCCTGTAAATCAAATGCTACTAGTGGGCCTGCAGCACTGACTGTGCCACCCACATGAGTAGCCCTCTAAACATGTCTCAGACCTGCCACCGAAGTGTCTGAGGGTGCAGCTTTAAATTGCCATTTCAATCTGTCAAGGGCATCCACTTGCCAGGCCCAAACCTTCCCTTTTAAATCCTCAAATTACCCCCTAAGGTAGGCCAAAGGCATTCCCATGAACAATGTACTGGTTAGTTAAAAGGTAGGACGTGTAATGGTGTGTTTTACATGTCCTGATACTGAAGTACTGCTAAATTCGTTTTTCACTATTGCAAGGACTATCGCTCCCATAGGGTAACATGGTGATTGCCTTGAAATATCTTTCAAGTGTAATTTCCCATTTGGAGCAGATCAAGATAGGGGGGTTTGGGGTCTTCAAACTCACAGTTTAATAATAATCTTTTAGTGAAGTTGGTTTCCGAATTGGGAGTTTGAAAATGCCACTTTTAGAAAGTGGGCATTTTCTTGCTTAACCATCTGTTCCATGGCATGTCTGCTGAATACACATCTGGGTCAGAATGACAGCTGGGCTGTTTGTGCATTCACTCTAGGCAGCCACACAAAGGAAGCTGAGGTGTGCGCTGCATATCCTGAAGACCCATCACCAGGCTGATGGTCTTTGTGAGCTAGAGTGGTGGGAGGAGCTGACAGTTGCACCTGAATATGGCTGTGCCTATCCTTACACCAAGCAGTCACCAAACCCCTGGAGTGTATCTGGGGCCAGGACGGGGAAAGGAAGATTTTTGTGCACTACTAAGACTTCTCTTTAAAGTTTGACTACTTGAAAGAGAGAAATGGGTATAAGTACTGGACCTCTGACACTACATAGTTAGAACACTTCTGGACTTAGCACATTCTGCCACAAAGAAGAGTTGGATGCTGTAGGAGGGACTGCCACTCTGCCTGTTGCTATGTTGTTCTGGCCTGCTGCTTGTGTCCTGGGAGTGAAAGGACTGGACTTGGCTTTCTACACATTCCTGTTCAAGGTTCTCCAAGGACTTGAACTGAGCCTGGCTTCTGTTAAGAAGTCTTAGGGACATCAAAGACTTCATATGCCAGCACCTGGGCTCTTCTGTGGAGAGTCCTGACGTGCCAAGTGGTGCCAACTCCAGTCCCTGAGCCCTTGGAAGTGCAAGCTGGAGACCTGAATGAGAAAATCCCACACCATGGCTGAAAAATGGACGCAACACCTGCATAAACGACGCAGCAACTGTCTTGTGGTTAAAAAATTGACGCAGCACATGCAGAATTGACGCAGCACCCATTTCACCATGGCTTCATCATCACAGAACGTCTGGGTCTCCATGCATTGTCCCTGGGTGTCGATTTCTCTTCAACCAAGCACTGCAGTAAGGAATAGAGGCTGCGTGTCCAGAAATCAAGACATCACCTTTCCTCCAAGGAAAGAAACACCACCACCTCCCATGTGCAATAAGGAACAAACGCATTGCTTTTTCGGTGTCTCATCTCCCCTGTGGCCAGCATCATCTTTGTTTTTGATGCATGCAGAGTATTTTCTGCTAAAAAGATACAACCATTGATTTTTATGGACTAAGACTCATTTAAACCATTAAAAAAGGACATCTTCACTTATGAATGTTGGAGTTTTGTCATTTTGGTCTTATTTTACTCAGATTAATATTGGCTATTTGTCTAAACTGGTGTGGAGTATGTTTGTAGGGTTTTCACTGTGTTACTGTGTGTGTGTATACAAATACTTTACATATTGCTTCAGAGATAAGCCTGACTGCTTGAGCCAAGCTACCGTTGAGAGCAGGGGTTATCTTAGTTGTGTGGCTCTCTTACCCCGACTTGAGTGAGGTCCCTTCTTGGACAGGGTGCAAATCCACTGCCAACTAGACCCCATTTCTAACAATAATCCAGTTGGCAAAATTATCCGCTGACTGCTTTAAAGGTATTCTCTCGGTCGGAGGAATTAACCCCTTCTGAGGTGGAAAGGTTGAACACACTGGAATTCTATAAACCATATCTCCGATATGAGACTTTTCCTGTTTGATGGAATAATAGACTGAAGACATTCTTTCAGACCAGGGGAAGATTATCTTTCCAAATGTCTGGAAAGTAACACTGTAGTTGTCAACTGTCTAAATATAGGTAAAGATGAATCCCTTTCAGATAAAAAAAATGGGCCTAAACCACATATAAAACCTTTTGTAATACTCAGGGAGTAGTTTTGGCTAAAATGTGACATGTATTGAGTATGCTAATATTTAAACCTCACATAGTAGTATTGTTGATTTTTGTCATGTGAAGTATGCATCATAGAGATCTACCACAGTTATCCAGTCATCATCTGCCTCCATTATCTGAGTTAATGTGGCTTTAAGGAACAGAGCTATCAAGGGAATGTGGTTTAGAACATCATACTAGTATGATAGCCCTAGACTTCTTGGGTACAATTAAGTACCTGGGATAAAATTACATATACTCTTTTTCTGGGACTGACTAAATTGCTCTAAAAATAATTTGCAACACCTCCTAACAGTTCTTATGAGGCAATCTTAAAGTTGGGAGCACATGACGGCCGGCTGAAGGAAAATTCACAGTATGACCTTCTGACCAGATGACATCACAGGCCTAGAGAGATCTTTGCACATTGGTAGCAAACATATGACAGTGTTCCTCTTTCAGGAGGGTCTGGGCTTCAAAATCATAATGGGTGTTTCTTGCATCTTTCATAGGAAGTCAGGTTGACTTCTTGGAGGAGTCTTTGGAAACAGCAAAAGACGACACACCAAAGTATTGCTTGGAATTAAACCTATGCTTATTGACCAATGCTTTTTTTTGGCAACTGTCCAGACTTAGAGTGTAAAAGTCTGTATCGGTTAGAAAATCAGTAAGCTCAAAGATCAGGCTGTAAGCAGGCCCTTCTAGCTATTTTCTAGCCCATCATCTGTTCTAGGAGAACAAAAAGTTGTCTCATCAATGTTCATCCACGATATTCAAGGTAAAGTGATATATTTGACAGAAGACACAAACACATACATGAATATTTAAGCTGCTCTCTTGATAGCCCTGGTTTTGCACGATACGGATGTTTATTCATCTGACATTACTAGGAGGCTCAACCTTTACCCTCCGGCGGCCAGAAGAGCTATCCTTTTGCTGCATTCTGAGAAAGATATTACATTTTTTTTTTTTTAATGTCTCTAATTTAGGATATTGTAAGCAGTCATCACCAATTGTTGCACTGATCTGGTGAAGCACATGGTAATATAGATTTACAGCCCGCACCTAACAGGTTCTGAATAAGAGTATGTGTCATTAAGCAATCTGTCTCAAGTGTTACTACAATTTGAAAAGTAACCAAAAAGCAATGTGTGGGCTTAAGGATGTTTAAAAATGTTAGTGAAGTGAAAATATTACTCAGTTCTTGTGATCTGAGCGGGCAGAAGTGTAGAGTTCTTCTTGGTCAGTAGGCTGCAACGCTCACAGTTTTGTGTTTATTCAGCCACCACTTGGCGTTGCACAGATGAAACATCCGTGCTTGGGCATAAAGAGCAACCTGAGGGTAGTGAGGGACTACTGGGCCTCAGGCATTGGGATCTGGGTAGTTTGCCGTTGATGTTCCAAGATTCTTCTTTCTACGGTATGCATACTGCACCAAATAGAACCTTTACAGCACTTGACTCTGTGGAAGCAACGGTGAGCCGTCACTGACTGACCGTCTGACTTCAACAACCATACAAATGCATAGTAACTGAGTGCCCAACTCCGTGCATTTCTTAGAAAAGTAATTTAATACTACACACTTAAAACGAAATACCCCACTAGCAATATTAGCAGGTACAATACAGTTTACTGGTGCTCTAGATTCGGTGCCTTGGTCTGCCCTTTACCAGGGCGTCCATCCTTTTGTTAGGTTAGTGTGGCTGTATGGCAAGAATTAAGACTCAGGTGCAGATTTCCCCAGTTTAGTTATGATAGTGCTCAGTTCAGTAGAGTCCTTTTAAAATAGTCTCACCACAAAGCATTTCATTGTGGAATCTCTTTGGCTGCTAAAGAAACGGGCCAAGTGTACTTCCCCTCGCTTCAGTTTCTCGAAGATGAACTGTCTGCAGAAGCCCTCAATCAGGGTAAACCACTGCAGGGTTTGGTAGTAAGAGCTTCCACCTCAAGTCCTCTGCTTTGGTGGATCAGCAGCAGGCGTTAGACAGCACAGTTCTTAGTTACGGTAGAGACATCAGCCGGCGTCATTCTCATTCCACAGCTGTAAGGTTGGCTGCTGAACCCCAATTCAGAGAGACCGCACCCACAAATGTGGCTCACAGACCGCTACCCAGCGTGTTCCTTCTTATGGCCTGTCAGAACTGGGGCCCTGCTGCTGAAACTTACTGGACAGTAAAAACGTCCTGCAATGTTGGCAGGGTCCTCTCTCTCAGCAACCAGGCTGTGTTTTAGGCACTTCATGTTGAGGAACAGCTTCTGTCATAAAGGAAGACATTAAGTGATGTCCCCTCACCGCTAGAAACCTGTCTGTCAGCAGACCGCAGCCCTGGCTGCATACCAGTCCTCCGAGTACTCTGTAGAGTACTGCCTTCCTTGGTCAAAGAGAACTTAGGACTTGAACAAGTGGGCTAGTTGCTCAGTTTTATACAGTCAAAGCACCTAAAGGTGTGGATCTACTGTTTGCAATTTCAGAACTGGATTGACCTGTACTCCTTTCAAATGCCCTAACCAGGCTGGCGTTTGTGTGGAGTGATGCTCTCCACAAAATTAAGAATCTCCAGCCGGGAAGCACACACAAAAAATGTACAAAGAGATGCGAGCTTTCTGCACCAGCTTATCAACACAGCTACACTGAACAGTGATGAGGGCAAACCCAAAGGGTGACATGGCAAGCAAAATAATGATGGATTAAACCCAGATCTGTGTCTGGGGGTGAGTATTTGAAAAGCTTCAACACTCCGTCCATCATTTTATTTTGTGATCTCACGTAAAGGGTTCCTTTTACCCGGAACAAAAGACTGCAATTCCACCCTTCACATCCACCATTTAACAAATGGCTGTGCTACATAAAGACTGTTTACTCTGGCTCACTCATACACGCAAAACATATGCCTCACAGGCCAAAAAAGACACAAAATTTGGTATGTTATCTCAAGAATTTGGGTTAGCACAGAGCAGTTGAACTTTACACAAGTGGGCCAGTAGGCCTCCACTCAAGTAACAGATAAAAAAAAGCTCTGGTCACACATATGGATTAATGAAAGATGGCATACTGCCACCACCACTCTACATAGAGAGTGGTCATTTGTCTGTCAAATAATGGTGTACTTGGTATACCTCCAGATCACAGGATGGGTTCAGAACCTCACTCATGTAGAGGGATATGACTAGGCATACACACACACACACACACATACATACACACACTCTTGCTCTAGATTAGGAGGAGGGTAGGGCCAAAATAATTACAAAAAAAACAAGAAATGAGATACTTTCAGTTGGGCACTCAGGGCAGGGAAACAAGACTGCACAAAGCAGAGGAAAGCCCTTATCCAAAAGGCGCCCATCTCAAACAGAACTTACCACAACCATGCTCTGCAATTAAAGAAGTCTGGTTGTCCGATCTGCAAAGCTGGCAGGAAAGACCATTTGCATTTCCGTGGATCATTACGATTCTGTGCTCCTTTGTGAAATCTCAAACTTGTAGCAAGATAGACCACCTCAGCAACTTGGATTTTTTGCCATTCTTTGCCATCTGCCACCTGAGAGGATTGTGATCTGGCTGGACCACAGACTTAGTGCCAAACACTTATGGCCGAAACCTTCTCAAAGTCCACAATTTGGCAAACCTTTATTCTTAATAGTTCCAAGTTCTGCCCTGTGGACAGTCATCTATGACTAACAAAGACTGACAAGGTGCTCTCAGCATAGTCCTGAGTTGAGGGAGTACTGTTCCAACTCCCGCAGCCATCTGCACTACAAAGTGTTCTTCAGCTCACTCCTCTGTCCAAACCCTTTTTGCAGACTGCTTCTTAGATTTCAAAGCGGTCAATGGAGTCACTATGGTAAAATAGTTAGCTATGAAGTTCCTGTGGTGAGTCGAAAAAAGGCTCTCGCTTATGTCTGGGTAGTGGGAACGTCCACTCAGACAATTACTAAATCTCAGATCTTTCAGTTACCCCGCTGAACTGCATCTCCTGGCACTTGGTTGCCTTCATTGTCAGCCTTGCACCGTGTATCCTTACCAACATCTTTTCTAGATGCTTCATGAGATCATTTTCAACCCAAATGACTTTCCCTTAAACTAGAATAACACCTCTGATGTAGAAATTGTGTTTTTTCTCCTGGGTTCGAGGCACTATAGTAACCTGTGAGTAGCCACTGGTCAGACTAGAGGTACTCAAGAACTTTGTAGCACCCAGCCAGTCCACAAGCTCACCAGCTATGGGCACTGGATGTGCATCTCTCTATTTTCTTTGTTTGTGTGATCCACACAAAAGGCACATCTAAGGAACTTTGCTGGGCTTCAACACCACATGGCTGGCTCAAGGCTGATATCTCTCTGTCACTTCCAAGTCCAGCATCTTGGCCACTTTTGCCTTAATGCATTACTGGACTTGGTGAGACATGATAAATATTTCTTTTGGCCTTTGTATCCTATTGCACAGAATCAATAAACAACAAGGATAAAAAAAGAAATATGCACCCAAAATAGATTACTGGTTTGGAGAGAGCCAAACCTCTCCGTGGTCTATTTTGTGCTTCTTTTTAAAAAAGGAAGTGAACCCTCAGCCACCAACCATGCATCATCATCGGGCTGCTCCTCATTCGGACCCAATTTCTTATTGAAGGGATGGGCCTCAATGTTGTAGGAGTTTGTTTATGGACAGCTTTTGAGACTGTGTTGGGATCCCAAAAAATGCAGGTTAAAATTGCCAATAGATGCCCCAAAATCTTTTTTTAATGAGGATATCTACGGTAATTTTAAAATTAATCACAATAGGTACACACATTACACCTGCCACATGAATAGTGACCCGTCTCTAGTGGGATTACCCACAGTATAGAATTAGCCTTGCTTTTTGGTAGCTAATGGATTATCGTTTAAAAATGATTCTTGCAGGTTCCTTCCAAGTTTCAAGGAAAGAATTTAAAGGTAAAATGGGAGGCTGCCAACTGTTACAATTTGTATAAATATTTTCCAGTGTTTTGTAATAATATTCTTTACTTGGTTAAAGCACGGTGCAAAGTGGTGACAAGTCATTTTTTTTTTTTTTTTTTTTTTTTTTTTACTTTGGTTGTCTAATACCAGTCTCCAAAACAGCCTCACCATTATTGATGGATGCACTTTTATTGACTTTTCTCATATCTTTTTTAATATTTGCAGGACTTTTTCAGTTAACCTGTGTCAATCTCAAACACAGACTGGTATGAACCCTGTAGTCTACAGGATAAGATGGAAAAATCATCCCAGAGCATCTTCACTACACTCTTTCTGAACTCAGGAGCAACTGTTCTTCTTCCACAGATCCATCTATAATGTTACTATGCTGCAAGTGAGAATGAGATGCACTGTCTTCGTCAACTTCAGCTGCCAGTCATAATGTTCACAGTGTCAAATCTCCATAGGTGAAGCTTAAGCAGTACACATTAGCCTCCTCCTGGACTCCCATGTGGTGCCCCTGTTCACAAAAAAGTTCACATCAGGCACTTTCTGCACTACCTTGTATGGCCATACCACTCATTCTCCAAAGCTGTGAGCCCAATGGGCCTCAGCCCCTACACATCCTAACCTGTCTGGTACCTAGTCAGTATCTCTTTTTGATCACATCATACCTTCAGCAGCTCCGTGCTTGATCCATGTATTGCACTATCAACCTTCCAGAGACAAACGCATAGTCATCAACATACTTTTTAAGGTACTTGGAAATCGCTTCCTACCCTTATCTGATCTAAGCTGTGTAGGCAACGTATGGGGTGCCAAAACAGACTAACCCATTTCCGCCTGTGGATTTTCCCTGCAAGTGAATAACCATCATGGAAGGCGAAGGTTCCATTTCCTTCTGATATTCTCTGGTAGAGTTCCCACTGTACTCTTAAGGGTCTTGTTAAACTACTCCACTAACACAGGCTTGTGAATTGTAAACAATGGAAAAGTGGTATCTCAAACTAGTATACCCCCACATCTTTCGCATATAAGAGGGGATGTAAGTGGTTTCTCGGCATGAAAGCACAGCCTCTGGAAATCTAGCCCTTAACTAGAACCCCACCCCTTTGTTGACCTTCTCCCAGTCATAATTTTGAAGTTCTAAAAGTGTAAGGCACTCAACATGCAAATTGGGGCAGTCCTCCTTCAGCTTGCATCCCCTGCAGCTCTGGCAATGACCTAGATTCTTGGTCAATTTGGGTATTTCATCCTTCTCTCAGTCTGCAGCAAGGCACAGGATACCCTGGCCAGTGCCTTTACAGAGTCTGACCTGATAATTTACTATACTGTTCTGGTGTAGGCAAATCTGTAACAGTCTCCTCCTCCTGAGACTAACTTGCTGTCTATGCTCTGGTCATCACAACTAACAAGGTCCAAGCTATGTATGCTCCCTGTTAATAAACCAGGGTCAATTAAATCACTGCTCACAAAAAATCCTGTATCTTGCTTCTCTTTCACCGCTACATCAACCATAGCTTACTGGCTAGTGATTTCTACCTCAGCTCAGGTCAGGTAATCTGATACTAGATGCCCTCTCCACTGGCTACTAAGCCTTTGGCTTGGGACACTTCTTCTCAACCATAGTTCTATAGACTTCTGTACCTCTCAGGCAGGAACCACCCTTCGATTTATGCTAGCTTCCAATACAAACCCTATTGTTTTTGGGTGAATGTACTTCAAGGTTGCTAGGCCCCGCTATCAAATATCCATAATCATTAGGATATGGTCCATTCCGCTACAGGCAACAAACTAGTAAATGAAACAATTTGTCAAAAAGTTGCTAGAATTACTTGATGCTTCTTAGGAAATTTCAATCACCTCTATAGGAAGCTCACACAGTCATCTCGGCCAGTGGCATAACTGGTTCATGACAAGTCTACAACAACATCCTTTTAACAGAGCTGGCAAATATATAAATAAACATGCTTCAAAAACTTCAGAACTCAATTTTCAAGGCTTCCAGTCCCGCAAAGAATGCACCTACTACCTGTAGGAAAAGAGTTTAAGCTAACACCCCCCAACTCATAAGCTCATCTGGTCTTTGAGGCCAGGGTTGCTGTATAAAAAAAATTAAAAAATCATTTTTTTAAAGCCGCGGACTGCTTGCAGTGAATGGAACCAAATTCCAGACCAGTCTGCCGTAGGAGATAAAAATAGAGGAAAATGTGTTAATTTGAAAAAAACCAAAAACATAATAAATAAATAAAATAAAAACTGTTGGTTCCCAAATTAACTTGCTTTGCAAGAGAGTTTCATTGACAAAACAATTAGATACTATATGGTGAAATATAAGAATACATTGCAGGCTATGTACATTCTGGCCGACTGAAATTTGAGCATAGCAAGAATAAGAAGATTTTTATAAAATAGTTTTTAAAAAAACAATAAAAAAAAGAACAAAACAAAAAAAAACACAAGTTGAAGAGTTCAACTACCATACTTTAATTCTCACTGCATCATTAAAACACATATGTATATAATACACACACACTGAGGTTATATTGCACTGTCTTTTTCTCTGGTAACCATTTCCCTGCAGCTCACACTAGCTACTAGATACATATTTGTACAATAGGAACAAAGTTTTGGGTATGTCATTCATGTATGTAAGCACAAGGATAAAAGGTAAATTTGTAGAGTGTTTTTCTCCTCAGAATGGCCTTGCGTTTCACTAAAATGTCCCCTCATGTACTACCCAATAGGATGTGCATCACTGCTACCACTACTAGACTGTGAAATGCACTGTTATAAATACAAAAACAAGTACTGCTACAATTACACAGAGCGCCCCACACCATTTAATTTTCTTCAATTTGAGGATCACAAAGTGAGATTCATGGAACAAGTGCTAGATTTGCATACCTTATATAAAGCGTAAGCAGTCAATGCATTTCCACCCTGAGACTTTTTCAGAATTCCGACAATGCTTTCCGGAAGTCCAATGAATTCCAGAAAAGGAACCACATTCACTCCCCTGAAAGAAAGAGGCTAGATTTTCAACATCAAATGAATACAAACCAAAACACAAACATTTTTTAGACCTGAATAATCCACCATTCTAAAACAGGTGCAAGCAGAAGAGAACCAATATACAGAAACGTGCTCTGACAAAAAGTTAACAGTTTTTCCTCAAGCTAATGATGCATTTGTTAGGGCCCACAGAAACATTCACGAGCACAGCTGTTGGGGGAGCAACAGTCTGCCAAACTTCTCTGTCCAGGCAGAACCCAATACTTACTTCCTTCAGATTTTCGGTTACACATCATTATTGGGTGTATTGGTGCTACAACATAAGCAAGCTAACACCACATTTCCCAGAATGCATTATGTTTCAGATGAATACTAGAAATTAAAACACAGTCTCTGTATTGTGTAACATTCAATCCTCCCCATTCCACCCACCCAAACAAGCATGCTCTCTACCCCTTAAAGAGCCTGGCACAAAGTCTTCTCCATGGTATTCAAATCCATCCATTGCTGAGCGGCACAACACAGCCCATCTCCTTCTCTTCACACCAACAACTGCCCTCTTTGTTTGCCATACCAGCAATACCCAACCATCAAAAAAGCCTTTCTGCGCAGTCAAATATTAGAAATCTTAGATACTATCTTTCCACTAGAAGGGTCTCCCATGCAAGCAGAGCTCCCCCAACCCCAAGTCGTCAATAGGTCTTCTTCAGAAGTTTTACACCAGCATGCATTAACTCTCAGCTATTCACCCCCATGACACACATTACGTCTGAAATCCCTGTCTCACAGGGGTGGATTGCTCAATGTTTTGTTAAAACATATGTCATATTAATGACCTCCTTTCTGCATACTGGGATGTAAATATGAAATAGTCTCAGTACAGTTTGCAGTGAACATTCTCCTTCACATAAGATCCATCATCTGTACAGGGACCTTCTAATTACCATGGGTAGCAGTCTCCACAGAAGGCTGAATGAGTTTTGCAACTGTACTATACTCTCATTGTACAATGGAGGCTGATGCCCGTGCTATAATTCGAAGCACAAAGTTCTCATCTACTCCTTAATGCTTTATACTGGGGTGCTAATTCCTTAATCCTTTGGATTGGGGTACTACTTAAGGTATTCACCAGAACTGCCTTTGACCCCACTTGTTCCCTCATCAATGACAGGCAAGCGGTCCTCTTGGGTCCAACAGATGGAGTAAAGAGGTGGAGTGTACTGCTCCATACATTCGTCACCAGTGATGGTATAGGGTGAGGGTGGGCAAACTGCTTGAACCTCACTGCAGAACGCCAAGAGTATAACAGGGGATAATACTGGAAGCCAACACCAGTAGTTCACCCCCAGTACTTTCTTACAAGGACCTAAAACATCTGAAAACATTCATTTTATGCATTACAAAATACTTCTGATCTTCTCCTCTACAAGGGATCATCTACATTACTTCCTGTTTGCCAAACCCAGAGTATAATGCTTCAGATAACAACGAAGTGCCAGGCTTAGAAGCTCTTTAAAAAATGTCAAGATGAATTGGTGTCTTGTGTGTTGTGCTGGACAACCACACAGGTTTCAATACCATACTTTACACTGTTTTGCAAAAGCTGTAACTGGAACAGAAAGATTGATTTTAAAGACCTACTGTAACATTAAGTGACAATGTTAAGACATTTAGCCTGATCTTTTAGCATCTTAATGGCTGCAATACATTTGAGTTCAAGACAAGCAGCGGAGTTCCTATATGAGTAGGGTACCGGCTGTTCAAATCCCCTTCTTGTGGATAGCCCAACATGTGCTACCTAGGTTTTAGGGGACGGAGGCAGGTGTGTGTGTATGCTGAAGGTTACTTGTAATACAGCAGTGCGAGGGAGGTAAGTAATATGAAAAGAAGGAGTACATTTTCAAAGGTATTCTGAGCAACATAGTCTACTAGTACTTCAAAAAAGTTGTCCCTGCTATGATGGATTTAAATGCAGCCATCTGCTGGCACATTCTACAAAAGCAGAGTCCTATGCAAAAGCTCATAAGTACAAAAAGGAATGCCACTTTAAAGCTCTTAACATAGCAGGCTGGCATGATGTGACATTAGAGATCTGCAAATGTAACCTTTATCACATCGAGACAAACTAAACTTAGAATGACATTTGGCTTGTGTAGCTCTTGCAAAGGGCAATGATGCCAGTTGAGGATGGCGCAGGGAAAGGGAAGCTGCAATGGACTTAAAAAAATATTATACATATATATAAATATATTTAAAAACATATACACACACACAAACACACACTGATTCCAAGTGTCATTTTATGCTCAATTAAACAAAACAAAGTTGCTTTCCTTTAGTTAGACACACACAAGCAGAGCCGACACAAAAGATTTAAATTATATCATCCTGTTATGGGAGGCAACTATTTTAACTTCAGTAATGCAGCTAGTACCCTACTGTTACCATAAAACAATGCTAAACTCCACGTCTAGGCTTTCACTCAACAACCTAGTGCATTCTGATACTTGCAGTATCGCTTCTGGTCCATGCCGAGGACCAATGAACAACACTAATATGCTACAATGGTTCATGAAGTGACTGCTAACGCTGTAATGAAAATGCTAAATTGTCCAATAAGCATTTGTTTGTACAGTATTGCGCTGTAAATTCACATGCTTTGCATACTCCTGACACCTTCTGTTGGGCTCAAACGTTTGCAGGTTGTTTGTGTTTGAAAAAATCTTTCCAGTAGAACAATAGAGAGTGACTCCTCCTTTAGTGGATAACACGCATGGGCACTGTCTTTAAGTTAGATTGCTTTCTGCACAGCAGTTGAAAGTATATATGGAATGGTGCGTGGACGTATCATGGTGCATATTCTGGTTTGTGCTGTAAGAGGTAAAAAAGAGAAAGAGCTGCAGCAAATACAGACTTCCGCTAAGGAGGGTGGCCTCATGTGAATCTGCAGCATTACATGTTACTAACACATGCTTACAGGGTAAGTAATTTTCTGTTCGTAGCATGTGTGGCTATAAATACACATGCTTTCCATACACTATAAAACAGAAACCTCCAAGCGGTGGCAAGCCCGTGGACGGTTCAGACAAATTTTAAATACTGTTTGCCCAACAGAAAGTCTGTTTAATTTCTAGTGAAGGAGGTCTCTCTCGGAGTCTGGTTGTGGAAAGAAGCCTAGGAGCGGTACTGTCTGACTGAGGAGGAAGAGGGATACTACCTTGGGGAGGAAATGAGGTTCATTGTGAGAACAACCCTGTCAGTAGAAACCTGAATGAAAGGTTGCTGCAAGGTAAGTCCAAAATACAGAAGAATGTTCCCTCTTTTGCATGTAGGTGGCAAAAGTGGTTAGGTGTAGTTGAATGAAGTGTAGGCAAGGACTGACTTTGTAACTGCAGGAGGTAAAAATGATGTCCTGGACATTGTTTTAGAAGGTCTAGGTGACTGTGTGATGCAAAAGTGAATAAACCTTTTCAACATTGTGGCATAACTGTAGGCTCCTGCTTGATAGTCATGCACTCCACTCTTGTGGGAGCTGCAGATAGCATGACTCTGAAGATATTAGGTGCCAGATGGCTAGGTTGAGTTGTCTGGGTTCTGACTGCCTGTCCTGGCCTTTGTTCGGCGTTAGAAGAGAGCTTCTCATAGGGGATGACATGCATTGAGGAGTGTCAAGTACCAAGGCTGCCTGCCCCATGGGGGAGCCACGAGAATGAGTTTGAGAGATATTGGTTAGTAGAATCCTCAACCCGTACAGAAGAGGTGGGAGAGGAGGAAAAGGGGAGGTAAGCATTACTGACCAGTTCAACCTTAAAGCATTATTCATAGACTGCGGCCATGGATACCTGGAGGCAATGTTTGGACATTCTGCACTGTTACGATGTCAAACAGCTACATGTCTGGGGCACCCATCGCTGGAAATAAGTGAGCAGGAGTTGTGGTGTATTTCCCATTTGTGGGCTTATTGATGTGTCCTGGTGAGCAGATCAGCAAAGTTTTGTCTACCTCTGGAAGAAACTCAACCAGGAGGTGTATACGGTGGTGGATAGCCCAGTACTACATCTGTTGCACTAATGCTGAGCCGGTAGGAGTGCGTGCTGCCTCACCTCGATGAGGACTACTTTGTCTTGAATAACCTGAAAGAAGGCTTTGAGAGGTAGGTTTACCGCCAGTAGCTCGAGGAAGTTGATGTGTTGCTCCAGATATTAGGAGGGTCCACCGCCTCTGCACCAACATATTGTTTAGATGCATCCCCAGCCTGCAAGATAAATGTGTCCATGGTATTAGTCACATTCAGAACCTGGTTTGAAAAAGTCCCGCACTGCAACAGATTGCTGCTGTTCTACAAGTGTAAAGAGTGATGGGCGCCGAGCTTTAGCAACACTTGATCTTGTCAATGACCCTCTGCCTGGGTCCACTACGCTGAGAGGCATTCCTGCAACAGGTGAATGTGGAGTCTGGCATGGGGGATTACAGCCACGCAGGAGGCCATCATCACTAGAAGGTGCATTACTACCGGACCTTACGTTGATGAATAGGCTATAAAGGAGGCAGCAGCTGGTGAAATGCCAACGCCCTCTATTAACTGGAGTAGGCTTTGCCTGTAACTGCGTTTAGGATGGACCCAGGTAGGGCTTGGCCTATAGAGGTGGGACTTAATGGCAGTCTTTTTAATTGATTTTGTTTTTTACTGTATTTTCAAAATGGTAGAACACAATACAAGTAACAACACCGATGCATCTGGCAAAATGTCCATAAGCCAAGGCAGAAGAACGTATGAACAGTCAAATCAGAAGAGCAGGCAGAGCCTGCCCGAAAACAGGAAATGCCAACAATACCTTGGCTGTACCAATATAATGTAAGCAAAAAAGGGCCAACTAGCCAAAGTGTTCATACCCCATCCGCATCGGAAAGAAAGGAAGAGAAAAGAATAGCCAGAGAAGAAAGGAAGAAAAGAAAATAATTGGGAAGAAGTCCTCGCATCTAGCACAGCCAAACCGGATCAATCAAGCGTAATCACATGGCAATGGAGAGGGTGAAGAGGAAGAGGGGGGGCACCGAGGCGAGCAGCGCCAAACACTGGTCAACTACGCAACATGCTGCCACCGCGTTCAGGGAAGGTCCGCAAAGGGGACCACCCATCCCTTGGACGGGCATTGGGCAGTATCAGCTCCTAATAGGCTGCCAGCTGCTCCTGACAGTACACAGCATCCCGCAGCCAGTCCCTGCAGCGAGGGGCCAGCACTCTACCCCAGCACATTGCAACACTGCATTTCGCCAGCACCCCACCAGTCTCCTGTTCTCAGGGGGAATCTCCTAAATATAACCCAAGAGCGCAAACACAGGAGATCTCGGTAGTGTGAGCCCACCCATCTCTTCCAGCACATTCAGCACATCCTCCCAAAAGTCATCAGCACCCTACAACCAAAATGCCAAGTGCAGAAAACCCGCACCCCACATCTACTACAGCGACCATCAGCACAAACACCCATCCTCTGAAACTACGTGGCATGTAATACAAGCAATCTAAAAATTTAAAGTGTTGCAGACGCAATCTGTAGTTGGGGGATAACTCACGCATATGCGCACAGCAGTATTTCCACACATCATCAGACAAGGCCTCCCCCACATCCAGTTCCCACTGTCCTCTGGCCCTAGAGAGCACCGAAGATGCTGTCACCTGCATACACACATACAAGCTGGTGATTAGGCCTCAAGGGGACGGAGATTTATACAGTAACTCCAACGCCAGACTCACCGGGGCCCAGCATGAAAAGTGGGGTACCTGGAGCACAGGGATTCCCTGATCTGAAGGTAAGTAAGTCAATACTGCATGGCATCGTACGAAGCACCACCTCAGAAGAAATACATACATTCTCAGGGTACCAGGAGCCCAAAGTCATCAGCTGCAAATTCGATTAATGCCAGTCTAATCGTCCACCACCCGCTGTACGCTGGTGCACGTCTCTCACCAGCGCCAAAGGTGCAAACGGCACCTCATCTCTGATCCGTTGCAGGAGTACCCGCCAGGATACGCCACCGTTTCCATGCCTCGCAACGCAGGACAAGGCGCATCATATAGTACATCAGACAGGCGTGCAGGCCAAATTGAATCCTGCTCCGGAGCAAAGTGCAGCAAGTATTTTATAGGATGCATCCACAAATGCACATAGTGAGCTTGCAAGCACGTGTAGTAAAGATCCAGATCCGGAGCAGCCAAACCACCCAGCTCGAATGGCAGCACAATCGTCTCCCACGATATCCTGGGCTGCTTACCCGCCCAAACCAAAGAGATAAGCAAAGACCGGAGCCTCTCCTGGAAGCGAGCACAAGGGGGATGTTGGTGAACAAATAGACACATTTAGGCAGAACCACCATCTTCGCAATGGCTATACGCCCATTCAGCGAGAGCGTCAAGGAACGCCAAGCTGGAACCTTATCTTCCAGCCAGCCAATGGCCCTACCATAATTGGCGGACCAAAGCTCATCAAGTTCCCGACACACCCAGATGCCCAGCGCAAAGGATACCGCAAACAATACTGCACCGTGACACCCGACAGAGGTAAGCCCACAGACAGACCAATTGATGACGATCCCAGGGATCCAACCAAAGCGTGCAATCTCATCAAGGGGTATATCAAGGTGCATATATGGGTCCGAAACACATAAAGCAACATCATCAGCGTACATAGAAACCAAGACTGGACGTTGTCTAAACGCTAAACCTCTGTGGTTATGATGCTATCGAAGCTGCGCAGCCAGCGGCTCCATCGCCACCGCTAAGGACAAGGGCTAAAGGGGGCAACCCGACGGGTACCCCTAGATACTGGGAAAGGATCCGATGTCATCCCATTGACACGCAAGAGTGCCAAGGGAGCAGAGTAGAGAAGGCAAATCAATTGGAGAAATCTGATGCTCAAACCCACACGCACCAATAGACCAAACAAATATGACCATTCTAAAGAATCAAACGCCTTAGTAGCGTCCAAAAAACTGCTGCAACATGGTCCTCAGGGGACACCATCTGTGGAATTGCAAAGAAGGTATGTAGCTTATACAAGGTCGAGTGACCCGGCACAAAGCCAGATTGGTCCGGGAGCACCATTGACGGTAAAAGAGGCTGCAGGTGCATAGCCAGCAACTTCCATAGAATCTTGTTATCCAGATGTATAAGGGGCAATGGCCGCTATGAATCGCAAGAGCGTGGATCCTTGTCTGGCTTCAGTATAGTAACGATAATGGCCTCCCTCAGCAGCAAAGTGCCACATTTGAGCGCCTCATCGTACACTTCTAATAAATGCGGTGCCAGCAAATCTGCAAATTCCTTGTAGAAGGCCACCGTGAGCCCATCAAGACCAGGGGCCTTGTCCCCGGGCAAACCGCGAATAACCTGCATAATGTCCCAACAGAGAAAGGCTCATCTAAATATTGCCGGTGTTTGTTCTCCAGCCACAATAAACTAATATCCTCAAAATAATCGGTCTACGCCTCCGAGCCGCCAAAGGCGGAATAGAGGGAAGCATAGAAAACTGTCAGCAACTACCCAACCTCCTCCGCACCCGTTCAAGAGATGCCCGCAGAATCCAGCAGCTCCACACATAATTCCCAGCCCATGGGCGACAAAGCATTCCCGCCAGCGTCCTACCAGCTTGCTCGCCCTCTCGATACCGTGGCGCCGTAGCCTCTTTGTCCAGGAAGCAAAGTTCACGCAGCGCTGCCTCCTCATAATCTGACAACTTCTCCCGAAACTCCACCAGGAGAGCATTTGACATAAACGTACAGGCATTTTTCCAGAGCAGTCAACTGATTCTCTAGAGCTGCTAGTTCACAACGTATTGCCCTGAGCATGCCATGCTGTTTAGCCAGGCATATCCCCCGTATCACCTCCTTAAATGCCTCCCAAAAAGGTGCCCGCCGACGTGACCGAGCCTTTATTAGTCGCAAAGTACTCCTTTAAGGCCAAGCAGACCTCCTCTCTAAAAACAGAGTCCTTCAACGCGTTATATGGCAGCAGCCACAAAAAGTCCCGCTGCGCACACCCAGGAAGCCCCAAGCGCAACAAAACCAGGGAATGGTCCGACAATGTTCAGGGCAGATGCTAGACTGCCTCCGTCCAGAGCTCCACATCTCTGGTACCAAGCCACCTGTCCATTCTCGACCAGCTGCTATGGACAGTATTAACACAAGTGCCTTCCATAAGAGTGCCACGCTTTTCCCTCCATAGATCAACCACAGCACCTTCCGTCATGATACGGGCACGCTACCCCGCAGCCTCCACCTGTCGAGGCCGCATCCAGCTCTCATGATCCGCACACACATAACTCCCTGTAGTGGTGGAATACCAACAACTTATTACAAGGGCAGCTTTTCCTCACCCCTGTTCCCCACCTCAATATCACAAAGGAAGCATCACTCATGGGATGGGGTGCACACTTGCAGGATCTCACATTACAGGGTCTCAAAGACACCAAACGCCAGGGTCCCCACATCAGCTATCTAGAGCTTCAAGCTATTCACCTAGCATTGAAAGCATTCCTACCTCACCTAATTGGCAAGGTTGTCCTAGTCAGGACAAACAATGACAGCCATGCATTATCTACAAACATAGGGTGGACACATTGTTTACAATTATCTCACCTATCTCAGATAATTTGGAGATGTGCTTTGCATCACATCATTCACCTGTTAGGGCAGTACCTTCCAGTAACAGACGACTTTGCAGACGTCCTCAGCAGGATGCAGCAACATGTCCACAAGTGAGAACTCCACCCCTAAGTCCTCCTTCTATAATTTCTTAGATGGGGGGGTAGGGGTGGGGTTCCCTCAAGTAATTCTCTTCGCAACCGTAGAAAACGCCAAATGCCCAAATTTTGCATCCAGGTTCCCACACCCACCATCTAAGGGCAACACACTGTAGATTAATTTGTCAGGGATATTTGTCTATGCTTTTCCCACTCGCCTTCCATTTCTAACTTGAAAGCTCAGGCAGACATTGCTCATTCTAGTACTAGTGGCTCCGACATGTGAACCAGGGCTGACGGGCCCAATATTACTGGACCTTTCTGTAGTCCCCCACAAGGAGATTCCCAACAGGCCGGACCTTTGCACTCAGAACCATGGAGAAATGAGGCACCCAGATCCCAAGGCTCTCAACCTGGCGATTTGACTCCTGAGGTCATAGAATTTGGTTACCTGAATCTACCACTTGAATTTATGGCTATTCTCAAGGAAGCTTGTAGTCATGCCACACAGCTAAATGGAAGAGGTTTGTTTGTTATTGTCATTCAAAAGAAATTGAGCCTTTTAATGCCACTGTACAAAACACTGTCTTTTACCAGCTTCATTTACAACTCTCTGGGCTAGCATTCACCTCCATATGGGTACATCTCACTGCATTAGCTGTCTATCTATAAAATAAGCAACACATGTCTCTATTCAAAATACCAGTCATTAAAGCCTTCATGGAGGGGCCTGAGAGTAATTCCACCACTAGTTCCAGCTGCACCTTTATGGAATCTTAACATTGTTCTTACACGACTCATGGGCTCTCCATTTGAGCCCCTCCATACCTGTCTCCTTCAATATCTTTATTGGAAAGTGTCATTTTTAATTGTTATTACCTCACTTAAACGTGTTAGCAGGCTTTAGGCATATACCTTGGAACAAACTTTCTTCCATCTCCAAGGAGACAGGGTGGTCCAATGCACCAAACCTAAATTTCTACCAAAAGTTGTTTCTGACTTTCACCTCAATCGGTCGAGTTACCGTTTTTTCTCTCAACCAGAATGGATTGTGGAGGGTGCTCTCCACACATTAGATGTCAAACGAGCCCTTATGTTCTACAAAACAAAAAGTTTTAGAGACACTAAACAACTATTTGTTGCTTTTTCACCACCTCAAAGGAAAGCCTATATCCAAATCAGGTGTTGCCAGATGGATAGCTAAGTGCATTCAAACATGTTTCGCTGAAGCCAAATTAACTCTTACCTGCAGCTCCTAGAGCACACTGTACTAGAAAGAAATGAGCGTCCTGGGCTTCCCTAGGCAACATTCCAATAGCTGACATATACAAAGTAGCTACATGGTCTACACAACTTACTTTTACAAAACATTACTGTGTGGGTGTTCTAGCACACCATCATGCTAATGTAGGTCAGGCAGTGCTACGTACACTTTCAAAAGCCCTTTTATGATACAGAAAGCGTTTTCCAAGTCATAAAAGGACTTTTGTACATGGCCATATGCCATTCTGTGGTATTAACCCCTGTGTTTTTGTAAATTGCAGCGTCTGCAACCTCAAAATGGTTTTGTGCATCTGGTCCCCTAGTTCTCTAACTTAGTTCTAAAAAAAAAAATCTTATAAGAACCCACATAGTAATAGTTACTAAAGGAGCATTCAGCAAGGGGTGAACATTACCTAATTTCTATTAAAAGCCAGTACTGAGATCTGTGGGCTTCCAAAATCCTTGATCACTGAAAAGCTTAAAAATTACAATTGCCTGCTCTCATCTTATCTCACACTTATCTACCCATCATCATTTGTCATGCCTCTATCAACCTATCCTCCATTCCCACTCTGACTCATCCCAAATCCATTCTACTACTTTCATCTCCTAAATAACTCTGCCTAAGCTATTCCCTCCGCTTCCACATCTAACCCACCAAACCTCACTTTACTACCATGATCTCCCAAACAACCCTACTATATTCTCCCCCATTATTCTCACCCTGCTACTATGATCTCCCTAACCCCTTTCACAGACTCTTCCCTCCTCCATCCTCCCTTTACTCATCCCAAGCCGAAATCCTATTACCATAAACTCCCAATTAACACTTCTGGATGCTTTCCTCCTCCACCCCTCCATTACTCCAGTTAATCTAACTAACAAACTCTCATATCCACGGCACAAATGCACTCATAATAATACTAAAACTGTACTCATATTTCCCTATAATAATCCACCACTAATTCTTGTTGGGTTCCGGAGTAGTGTGCTACTCGCCGAAAAGCGCTTCGACGCCTTGTCAGGGGTAGAAAGCGCTATATAAATATTATTACAATACAATACAATACACATCCAAAACAACATTAAAATCACCACCCCAAAGGATCGACCCTGGCCCCAAGGAGCATATCAATTGCCACACCTAGTCAAAAAACTGTGGGTCATCCACATTAGGACCGTATACTGACACCAGCCGGAACAGCTTGCCAAGCAGGGCAGTTGAAGAACGTAGCGACCCTGCAGGTCTAGAATCACCATCTCAGTATGCCACTGCAGACCTTTGTGAATCACAATGGCAACCCCACACACGTAGCATGAATACGCAGCCACATGACATTCCCCATCCAGCCAACTCGCAGCCTATGTTTTGTGGCAGCCGTCAGGTGAATCTTCTGAAGCACTAAAATATCAACCGCAAGCCGCTGTAAATATGCAGAAAGCAGCTGCATCTTGCGCCAATCATTCAGCCCCCGAACATTCCAGGTCATACAATTCACATATGTCACCCCTGCAGGAGTCATCATAGTAGGTCCCTCAACTGCCTCTTACTTACCATATGGCTATAGATCATAAGGAACAGCGCCAAAAACAAAGAGAGACAGCAAGGTAGAGATAGAAGGAAAGCAGAAAATGTAGTAAGCAGCAGAAAAACAACATATCCCACAACATAGGAACAAACAGCACAATTAGACACATCCAGTGGGGCACCGGCATGGTCATCTGTGAACCACCCACGTGGGAATGGGTGGGCAGGAGCACAAGCAGCACTGGTTATATTGCAAGACAGGCTGCACCGAAAGTGATAACATAGTCTAGAGTTAATTAGCCTCCAACCCATATGCAGAGCTGCCGGTGGCCCACAGCAACAAAACAAGTTCAATCATTATCAATAAGAGTATTGCCACCGGCAGCTTGCAAACAATCCGGAGTCGCCTTTTTAGGAACAGATTTAGCATATTTGATGGCCAGTTTTAGGTCAGCGAAAAAATGCAACTTGCTCTTATGCTACACTCGCAGTTTGGCAGGATAGATGAGGGAATATTTAGCATCTGTCTGGCTCAAAGTGCACTTAGCAGGCAGCAGGGGTGTGGAATTTCTAAAATAATCTACTTGGCCAAGGGACAAAATGCTAATGAGATCTACATGTCCTGAAAAATCCACTTGTCCCACCTACTTCCTACATCAATTATAAGGGCTGACACAGAAACATGTAATAGGTTTTTATTTTGTTTTATTAAACCAATAACTATTCAGTGCTTCGTAAACATGCTAAAGAAAAACTTGAAAAGCAGCTATATTATCTCTATTATCCAAAAGTATAGAAATTGTATAGGAATACAGCAGTAAATGATCTTGCATGGCAAGCTGCTCTAAGACTCATTATTGACAATACTTCAGTAGTTATGATATATGTGGCCTCTTATGTCCGCACACATGCTTTGTGCCTCCTGTTGTAAACCAGAGATTAATAGCTCTGCTGGGGTCCTAATCCTCAAAGTTGGGCCCTTCTATTTTAAGAAGCATTAGATCTTGGAGAACCTCTTGATTTAACCGTGTCTTAGGGGGTTCTTAATGACATTCATTGCAGAAAACATACGTTCAGCTTCTGCTGTAGACAAACTAAATGTAAACATCATCTCCATAAGCTTTAATATATTAGTTAACGTAGAAAGCTTTGTTGCTAGCAGGGTGGAGTATGCAGGCAATACAGGAATGCCTTTGCTCTGAAAGCTTTTCATATGGGTTTTAAGTCCACAAAACTCCTCTACAATTGCCAACTGCTTGTCTGCGGTAAAAAGTACTTCCAAATTGTGAACAATTGCCTCAATATCAGAGAGCCCATATTTATACAGTTCTTCTCTACTCTCTGACCATAGTGTATAATCAAATGCCTGAAATCCTTGAACTGGCATGGAATTAAAATTGCAAACCTCTCTTCAATGTACTTAACTACACGGTCAATGAGCTCACTGTCACTTTGGATTGTTGCTGCTGGGGGACAGCAGCCTGATAACTTTATTTCCGAGCCATCAGTAGAAATGTTTCCAAACGTTTTTTCTTCAGGGTGGTACAGTTTTTAAAACTGCTCCATGTATTCGCCCAACTCACTCTTAAGGCCTACGAGGGTCAATGCACACTTCTCTACAGCAGGTGGAACATGCAATAAAAGCAGTTCATTAGACTGAAAGAATTCTGAAAGCTAAGACACTGGCTTCAGAACATCTCTCAGGCTGTAAAGGTGTTTTATAAATGTAAAGCTAGTTACAATTGAGAGTACTTTTTTGCCTTAGCAGCAGAATCATCACTCCCAGCGGCAACCTGTCCCAGGTGTACAACCACTGTCTGCAGGTTTTGTTGCATGGCTGCCAAAGCTCGGGTTTTGCTGGATATCCATCTAACCTGTTTAATATCGGGCGGAGATTGAGGTCCCAACAAACAATGCCCCCACCAGAAACACTAATTTCACTGAAAGCAAAATACAGAGAGACTGATGACAGTCTTAGTAGGCACAACTACAGACACTTCAAAGCAAGACAACATGCTGAGGGGGACAGATCGGGCAAACTGTTAGCATGTCTGGTTCGTCAATCACCGCGATCATTGCCGATAGGGGCTATCAAACTACAAACAGGAGAAGTGGTTAACAGTCAAGTTGACATTAACAAGGCCTTCTACATGTATTATTGTTCGCTATATCAATCCTCTAGCTTCCCTGCAGAACAACAACTGGCTGAATTTCTGGCTCAGATTCCCCAAAACCCGAATATCACCAACAACGCTGACATTCTAGACGGCCCCATTATTACTGAGGAGCTCCGTTTGGCCCTCTCTCAGATGGCGCGTGGCAAGACCCCTGGCACAGATGGTCTGCCAGCAGAATACTACAACTCACAAAGCACTCACCTCCTGCAACCCTTACTATAGATGTTTAACGAAGCGCGTCATAGGAAACAGTTACCAGACTCTATGAGGGAAGCACTAATAGTGGTCCTACCAAAACCAGGTCGAGACCCACTGGATGTCAAATCATACAGGCCACTTTCTCTCCTGAACTCCGATTGCAAACTCCTAGGGAAGATCCTAGCAAATAGATTACTCCCCCATTTACCGTACTTAATAAACCCTGACCAATCGGGATTTATTCCGGGTAGAAATACCTTCTTAAATATAAGGCGCCTAATCAGTATCATGCATAACACCACAGACTCAGAAAGTGTGACTGTGTCATTAGATATAGAGAAGACGTTCGATACGCTTGGTTGGGATTATCTTTTCCGCACCCTTAAGGCATTTGGCTTCCAGAGTGGCTTTATCAACTGGATTGCTACACTATACTCCAAACCAACAGCCCGCGTTAAGATTGGTCAGGTAGTGTCAGAGGCTTTTCCTATAGGCAGAGGCACCAGGCAAGGCTGCCCGCTCTCTCCATTATTGTTTGCAATAGCTATGGAGCCACTCGCAGTTAAGCTCCGTAGCTGCGCCCATAAATGGGGCATACAAGAACTTGATGCATATCATATAATATCCCTGTACGCAGACGACGCCCTGATATACCTGCGCAACCACTCTGCCTCCCTAACTGAGGTAATGCGTATCATGAACATGTTTGCTCTCGTCTCCGGCTTGCATGTGAATTGGTCTAAATCTTGTATCTTCCCTCTCACTTGTTTGCCCACTGAACAGCGAGCATCTCTCCCCATGCATCAACTACCAGGGCACACCAGACCTTCAAATATTTGGGCGTTCAAGTATATCACTCTATGTCAGACCTAAGGGAAGGTAACTTAGACAGGCTGCTCTTGCTCCACCCGAGGCTCCTTGGCATTTTGGAGTTCTTTGCCTTTATCGCCAATGGGCCGGACAGCCATAGTCAAGATGCTAATACTACCAAGATTCTTATACTATTTCACTGCACTCCCGGTGATCTTGCCGCGCTCATTCTTCCACAAAGTGCATTCCCTACTGACTGACTTGCTCTGGGGCAGAGATAGACGCAGAGTAGCCCTAACTACCACACAATATCCACAAGTAGAAGGAGGCCTGGGCATGCCGAACCTTGAACTATATTACGCAGCAGCCCAACTCCAATGGGTCACTAAATGGCTCAACGAACCGACCACTACAGAGTCTATAGCAACAACGGCTTATACAACTCCAACAACGATACTGACATGTTTACTAGCAGGACCCCCTTACCCACTAAACAACTCACCCCTACTGGACACGGCTAGACACTGCTGGAGGAGAGACGTACAGGGCAGAATGCAGACCCTCCCCTATTCTCCCCTACTTCCAATGCCACAGTTACCGGGCATTCACGCCCTATCCTCCTATCATGATGTACGGGTGGTTAATACCCTGAACATAGGAGACCTCTATTCCGACTCCAAAGCAATCAAGTTTGCAGACTTGGTGTCTGCGGAAGTAATGCGTCCGGGAGCCTTCCTGACATTTAATGCCATAATTAATCTCCTACACAATCTCTGGGGCTACGGTCACAACGAACCGAATGAATCCCTTATACTCACTGCAATACTCTCTATGGGCGATGCAAAAGGCGTCGTTACCAAACTATATAAAATACTCCTAGCAAGTAGCTGCAAGGCCCTAACCCAGGTCAAACACCGCTGGGACACTGTCCTTGCCACACCAATTGCACAAAAATCCTGGGAAGCAGCCCTTATCTCGATCAAGTACGTATCCCGCAACTCCAGACTAAGGCACACGCAATTTAATTATGTACATCAAGCATATCTCTCCCCAGCCCGTATTCATAAAATATACCCAGGTGCTAACCCAATATGCCCAAGATGCTCTACCCCTGCAGCTACTTTCTACCATATGGTCTGGGAATGCCACGCGATTAACACTGGCTGGAACCGCGTCGTTGATACCACTGCAGACGTGATAGACCAACTGTTGACTCCTACTCCAGAATCCTGCCTGCTCAGCATACGCCACTGCACAAAAGGCGATAAACACACTCACAAGTTTGTAGATTTAGCATTTGTGACATATAAACGCCTGATTGCTACACACTGGAAGGCCCCAAACGCCCCTCCCCACTCCCTTTGGTTACGTGACCTGCATGATTATACATTGGCAGATGCTCAAACATTAAGGCAATTACAATACAAGGGCCAGATACAAGGCGGAACTGAAAGCTGGGACCTTTTCGTAGTTAGAATTGAATCCAGAGATGACAAGTATCCCCCATGAGGTAGCCCTTTAGCACTCTTGGGACATGCTATCACTATACTTACCCAAAGTAGTAGAGTTTGTTAAACGTAGCTCCACTCAACCGTACTGCTATGCCAAGACCACAAGTCATCAACTCGCCAGCCCCTCCCTGATACTGTTATCCCCCCACACCAAAATACACACAAAGAAACGAAGCCCTTAGTGCCTGTATAGCCGAATACTACCACTATTATAACTGATGCCAACACATATATTTAAGAACAATAATCACCATGTCAAGTGTTAATAGTTATACAATGTTTGTTGAATGCCAGTACACTAAAATACAGCCGTGATGTACAGAGTAATGTACATACGTTAAGAAATGCACATGGAGGGAAGCTGGGTATTCTCTCACCAATTCATATGTAATGTACTGCTGCTTTTGTACTTTGTTTTGAATTAAGTTGAATAAACAGATTTAAAAAAAAATAATAATAACCTGTTTAATATCAGTGAAATGTGCAAAGTTTTCATCAATTATTCTTGAAATTTCTTTGGCATCTCGTCGCCTCTAAGGACTATATTAGTAAAATTTGAAAATCCATTTCAAAGTTTCTTCAAACTGACAAATAGCGGGTTCGGATTTTACAGCGTCCAGAATCCCAAGCTGAAGTTTGTGAGTTATACAGTGGTACGGTATAAGAAAAGGAATGTCTTCCTTTAGAAGTGCTTAGATCCCATCATAACTGCAGCACCATCAAAATTGACAGCTATTAGTGATGGTCCTGGATATTCTCTGGACATCATACCTACTAAATCCAACCATAACCTTTGGATTCCTTTAGCTATACCATCCAGGACACCGTGAGCATGTGCATGTTCAAGTGGAACAAATCTGCAAATAGAGTGTAGGGTTTCCCATCACTGACTACTCTCACCAGCACAGTTTCCTGTTCAATGATGGCACTATCTGTGATTCCGTCTGCAATAGTGCAAATGAAGCGAGAATTTGAAACAATTTTTTTGATGTCCTGTCAAAGTATATCTCCCTCAAATCTTATGTACTTGAGGACTTTTCATGGTTTGTAGAATTTTATCCTATATCCACACCAACTTTCTTCATAGGCCTACGAATGGTTTCCATGTCTCTGAGTGGCTTACCTTGTTTTGCAATTAGGTAAGCATTGTTAAACCAGATGGTCAGTTTCTTTCTTTCTCTCTACTTCAGCTTTTGCAGTGCTTGCATGATGAGGGACTGCTCTGTAGGAGGACTGGAATTTGAGGTACTCGCTTCAAGAGTCTGAGACTACACTGCTGTTTCTTTCATTTCCTGGCGGTGCCATGAAACACATGTCATTAGTGCCTTGAAAGTTTCATGAGCTCTAGTTGGTTCAATGCACAACTGGTCACATTCACTTAAGAATGCATTTCTACCTTAATAGCTGACTTCTACAGTAGGATATTTTTGGCAAATAGTGCAGTACATATTTGGTCCTTCTCCTTCCTGGCTTTCCTTCAGGGCTAGCCATGGCCAAGATTCCACCCAGTGAGACTGAAAACTTGTTTTCTTTTTCAGCATACTTTTTGTTCATGTTTAGGTTAGGATTATGTGGGGTGGTACAACACGGAACCTCAGTTGGTTCTTTTTGGTTTCCTTCTCCTGGCTTTTCTTTATCAGTGTCTTTACTTCTTTTGACTCCAAAGTTGAAAAGACTTTGCTAAGACATATTTGCTGTCAACAGGACAAAGTGATCAAGTCTGAGACTACTTGATTCAGTTTTATACTCACAGTAAAAAAATGTAGAGCCAGTTGCGACAAGCCTTTCACATAGGAGATGCCAATACATCTAGAGACACTTTTCCAAACTCTCTGAGAACAAGGGGCTAAGGTAGCCTGCTGCAATGAAGCTTTATGCTGCTATGGTTCGTAGTGATTTCCTGCCAAGTTGTGAACGCACTGTGTCTGGTGCTACACTGGCTGCACAGTAGACCTAGAAACCAAGAAAAGATTTACACTAAGAACAAGGATGTGGGCTTTGGAAAAGGACAAGCTTATCTAAATGGGATTCAAATATACCATTCATGTTACCATAAGAAAAATTCAAAACCATTAGAAATTATGTATAATTGACTGCTTAAGAAAGTTCCGTCTTGTGATTAATGTTCCTGCTAGGGAGAGAGATGGGAATTTTCTCTAGTGGCAGCCATAAAGTTAGTGTACAGGGTTAATAAATATGCCTGCTGCAAAGAATAGATTTATATATTTTATGTCATAGTTAAGTGGATAAGTAAAGTCAGAGCCTTTACAAGTGCTTTCAAACAAATTAATGCATGTGAAAGAGGGCATTGGAAAGATGAGGGGCCGGGTGGTAGTGATGGAATCTGAGGTGGTCATGGGGTGAGGGGGGGGCACCGAAAAAGTCTGACGCACAGGGTGCCACCAGTGCTAAAGCGGCCTTGAACTGACATCACAGTATGAACAACGACAGTGCAGACAAGGTCAAATGGAAGAAATTGAGCAAATCCAAGCAGCACTTTTTGCTGGGATTTTCACATTTCCTGACCTTCGTCATTTTGATTGTTTGTGCAAGCCCACTGTGATGTTAAAGAAACCAAATTTTTACATAGCAGAAAAATAGCAGCAATTATTCAATATATAAGCAAAGGCAATACAAACCGGACGCTGAGCAATCTTCTCTATGCACCTACTTGTTGGATCTGTTTACCATATATGTTCAAGAATGAAAGGCTGAGTCGGGCTTGCAGGAATTTGAAATTGTGACTTGCAATCAGAGACAAGCGGGCATATCACTGAGCCATCTCTGTAAGTTAACTCTGTCTGTGTGAGCCATAGGTTCTTGTCTGCAAAAACAGGGAGCACTTAGAAGCTGGCTAAATGATTCTGTATTAAAAAACAGGACTTGTTATGTATAACCCAGAATGCCCCACTTCCCTTCTCAGGAACATCAATTTCAACCATATTGGACAGAAGCACCAGGGGAAGAGTCCAGCGCCTCGACTGCTCTTTCTCCTCTACTTCCATGTGTTTGGGCCAGATGCTTGTTCAGCTTTGTCTAGCTCCGCCTAACATACTATATAGAGGAGTCTCTTTTATATGTTTTTCTGCTTGAAAGAAATTAGCAAAATCATAGTGTCTCCTAAATGTAACGTCTTTTTTTTAGGGTTGTGCACAAATTACAAATGTACTGGTGCCACTAATGACTGAGTTTATTAAACATTAAACCACAGCAGTAGATTAAATCAAAGTGTGTTTAAAGTAGAAAATAGTTAGCAGCTTTCTGTTTTAATGAGACAGGCAGTAGCTGCCTTCAGAGAGTGTTCTAGCCTCCCTGCCCCATGAAAAGGAGACTCTGACTGTATGATGCTTAAAGGAACATTATCCAGGTGGCATATGGTTTCCTACCCCTGCTTCGCCCCCTTTCCCTTCTCAGGCCATTACGCAGGGCAGACCATCGTCATTACACAAGCATACGTACGTACTTACTTACTTGTGATGATGATGGCCTGCCCTGCCTAATGAACACACAGGGAGCAAGGCCCTTTACTGTTAAACAAGGACCTAGATGCCTGTGATTATCAAGGGCAGGCCATCGTCATTATAAGTACATACATATGTGTAATGACAATGGCTTGCTCTGCCTAATGATCACACGGGCAGCAAGGCCCTTGTTCAAACGTATGTGAAGGCATACTTTGCTTAAGTTTAAACAAGGGCCTTGCTGCCCGTGTGATCATTAGGCAGAGCAGGCCATCGTCACTACACATATGTATGTACTTGTAATGACGATGGCCTGCCCTGCCCAGTTGTTAATTTGTGCTTGATGTTTCTGGTGCTGAGCAGCGCCACTTATTTTTTAGTGGCCGGCGTCCTCAAATGCCCCAAGCATTTGCTGTGAGCAAAAGACACAGGAAAGAGGGAGGAAGAGGAAAATAAAAAAAGCATCACAATGGGAGAAAGGAGAATGCTGCAAAAGTGAGCTAAAGGCGGAGGGAGTGCCAGTGGTATTGACGAGGCGGCCGCCTGAGATTGCTTCAGGGTTACACTGCCTCAGTATTCTGTGTTCCCACTTTTATTGAGCAGCCCCAGGTTTAAGAGGAGGGCTTTGAGCACCGGCACGTTTTCATTTATAAATTTAGCTTGCCCCTGCCTGATCACACAGGCAGCAAGGTCCTTATTTAACAGTAAATAAAGGGCCTTGCTCCCCGTGTGATTATTAGGCATGGCAGGCCATCGTCATTACACAAATTTACGTACTTGTAATGACGATTGCCTACCCTGCCTAATGATCACACGGGGAGCAAGGCTCTTTATTTCTTTTTAAACAAGGACCTTGCTGCCTGTGTGATCATTAGGCAGGGCAGGCCATTGTCATTACACGTAGTACATATGTGTAATGACGATTGCCTGCTCTGCGATCACACGGGCAGCAAGGCCCTTGTTTAAATGTATGCGTTCACGTATGTTTAAACAAGGGCCTTGCTGCCCATATGTACTACGTGTAATGACGATGGCCTGCCCTGCCTAAATGCTCAGGCAGACACACAGTGTTTTTTTTTTTCCAAAGATCTATGGGCTCTCTCCACACCCAACACCTGAGAGAGCTCGCCAGGGAAAGGCGCTGACAACATAGTCTCCACATAATCTTCCATGCGCCCCATAGCGGTTGACTCGAGTAGGCCCAGAATATGAATATTATTGTGGCGGGAGAGAGTTTCAAGGTCCTCGTTCTTGTTCCGTATTACCTCCAACACTCGTTCCATTTGTAGCAATTTCACCTCGTCCCCATGCAACCGTCTCCAGATCAGAAGTACGAGATTTCATCTGCTGGAGGCGTGTATCATGGCCATCCACCTGTTCCTTTAAACAATCCATTTGTTCAGTCAGGTGATCTAGTTTGGCATCAATAATGGCCAGGCGGTGCTTAAGGTCCAAGAACATAGCCTTCACCGAAGTCGCCGTATTGTCCTCCTCCTGTAGTAAATCCTCTACGGACCAGCTGGCCTGACTGCACTTCTTTCCATCAAAGGTAAGTTTAGATTGCCTCTGGTCCGTCTTCCCCATTGTTGCGGGGGGGGGAGGGGAGGAAGAAGGAGACATGGGAGAGAGCGCAACAATCAAAAAGAAAAAGAAAGGGCTACTAAAGTGCCCCACAAGGATGCAGCCACCACCCCACCGCAAACAAATCAGGGGGGTGGGGTGGGGGGGAGGTGAGGGGGGGGGGGGGGAAATTGTGGGCACTCAGCTCTCCTGCACACCCTCAGCGAGTGACCACACACAGTGCTTCCCGGAAGGACCAGCAAAAAGATAGAGAGGGGCCAGGCAACTGCCAAGCACCACACCCAACCACAACAACTCCAGGCAGCAAGGGCCACAAGGGACCACAGAAACCTCGCAGCCCCACTGACCTCAAAAAGACAGATGGGGGGCCCACAACACATTGAAACCGAGGCCCCCCCATCAGGTGCCACGTGGACGAACCACTGCGCGGCAGGACCAACCAGCAGCCCAAGCACGGCCTCAGACCTGCTTGGGGGGGGGGGGGGGGGCAGCCGACCACTGCCGCCAAGCAGGCCCCACGGGCCACCAAAGGCTGGGAGAACTGTGCTGCCCAAACGACCCAGCAAACGTCCTCCTTGGAGGGGTGGGGGAAGGGGGGAGTGCAGCTGTTGGGAGGATGCAACCTTAGCCCCTCCTCTAGCTTTTTGCCTGCGAAAGGATCCCCTAGCAGCTGGAGTTTGGAGGGCACGTATGGATTTTTTGATAATGGTGTGCTTCATTTTCTCCAGCATTTCATCAACCTGTAGACCAAAATGGGGATCCTAATCAAATGGGAGGTTGAGCAGATCGTGTTGGCCCTCCAGCTTGAAACTTGAAATGTGGAGCCAGGCAAGGTGTCTGAGAAGAACGCTGTGATTAAAGCCCTCCTGTTTCCCTGAAAGCCCTGTGCCATTGAGTAAAGAAGCCACGTTTGTAATGCTGATTACCTTGTTTTGTTTCATCTGCCTAATTATCGCAGCTCACTCTTTATATGCCAGATTGTGACTGTTTCAATAAATTTATTGAAAACTTACCTCCCATCTTTTGTGTTTTGCCTTGGCATGCATGAGTAATAATATAAAAGGGGAAAGATCTGTTTCCGCGGCTTCCCTGGGGAGCCAGTGTATCATCTTCAGGTTTGCCATAATCACCTTCCACCACAGTTTGAGGTTCGGGTTCGGCTAGCCAGGAATTAGGCCGACAGCTACTACTGGTGTGGAGGGACTGTCTCCCACACTGACATTCTGGCATCATAAACATGCAGTCCTATTACTGTAGTGGGAACCGCACAACATGGCGCCACCGACATATCAAGGTAAGGTACTTATTTGACGGAGTAGCCTTCTGTTGTACGCCTAAGGTGCCCAATTCACCTCTATATGGAGATGCCCGTGGTGTTAGGGGAAACATCCTCCTCAGCAGTATAGGCAGTATCCATATTAGTCTGTAGTTTGTTCAAGCTTGAACATTTAAAATATACCCCACTTAATGTTCCGTTCTCTGAATTTCGTTTCTAAAATGGCAGCTCCAGTTGTTATTCAAATAAATTGTAGAAATACTGTCACAGAACATTTACTTCTAAATGGTCTACCTAATGGGGTGGAAAAGTTAGGTTTGTGGTAGAGGCACACAATGCTGACAAAACAAACATTTTACTCACAAGTCAATTTTCCTGCAGTCGAGGCCAACACAAATACATTTCATACATGCACAGCAGAGCCTGGCACCTCACTTCCTAGAGAAGTGTGCACAACTACAACCACCAAACACCATAAAAAAACTACAATCCTTGTCAGGATACTTTAATTTTAACCACGTTATGACTTAATTCATCAAGATTTTTCAAACACTGGACATTAGAACACACAGTAACCCCAGTTTCAGCCTTAAAGGCTGTCACAAAGACTAACATTCCAAATGCAAAAGTCCACGATGGATACAATGGGTCACTTTCTTGACTGCCACTGATGCAGACACTATGTATTTGACCCTAAATTGCAAACTCATGAGTTTCTCCTGTATGAACTAGAGTACCCCAAGCCCACTAACATTATTATATACACTAATGGTTCAGCTCAACCTGCTATAGGTACCAAACAAATACTGTGCAGCTGCTTACGGTGTAAATATAAATATTAATGAATAATCATGTATTTGAGTAATGGATTTGTGTGGAAAATGAAATAACCTAGAGAAAATAATGCACTCATTTGAAATTGTGCCCATGTGGAGTGGCTGCCAATGTTCACGAAGTATGCTGATTAATGCTTTATTAAAATGAAATATTGAGCTTTTGTTTGAAAAATGAAGTAATACACAGTATTTAGGGTTATGTTTTATGTATTAGTCTTAATTATTAAAAGCCTTAACTTAGCAAAGGTCTTGACCTACTTGCACAGCCTCATGTCAAACTATATTTTTTTAATGTTAATAAAATGTGTGTAGAGAGCTGAAATGTGATTTTTCCATTGTGCTGGCCTAATGCATTCATAACTGAAGTCTTTTCGTGAGAACTGCTTCCTAGATGATGCTGTTCCTGCTGATCAAAACATTGTAAATGTAACATGTACCAGACTAACGTTCCCAGGCACTAAACAGACTGGAGTACAAGCTGCAACAATGTTACCCGATGAGCCGGATGGATGAGGACATTACATAAAGGACCAATCGTAAACACATAGACCATGAACTTGTAGAAACTGCAGATTTGAACTATAACATTATTGGATAAAGTAAAAACATGCGATCCCTCAACCAACAAGGAACTGAGAAGTAGTTTTAGGAGATCTAACTTAACAGGAATGCACTGAAGGATGACAGCGATTTTGCCCATTTTTCCCAACTAAAAGGTTATTACCCATAATGAGCATCTTCAGACGTGCCTAACTTTAATGCTAAGGACCTTGCCATATTCCTGAACTTGATGATGAGACCTGATGCCACGCTGACTAACTGACGTCCTGATGACGAAGACTGTTACCGCATGCTAATCCGTTCTGATGATAGGTAGTATAGATTGTAATGATGTTTCCAATTATTGTGCAATTTCTTTCTAGGTACCAACTGAATTATTTTTGGAAAGCCATAGCTAGATGTTTTTCTAAATTTGTGTGTCAAAATTATTTTTGCATGAAGCCCAACATGCTAATTTTAAATTGGGGTTAGATAGAACCTCACTAATGAAATCAATCCTTGAGATAATGTTTGATGCTTTACTTTGCTGAATCTAAATGTATGTAATAACATTTGAGCAACTGTTCTTATTGTTGATTTGCATTGTGACTTTAGAATGTCTAATAGTTCAAGCTTTGATTAGATTGCGTTTCTTTCAGAGGTTCGGCCAGATTGTGCTGTTCTTGTATGTTTATCATCTGATATTCAGATCAACTTACGTGACCTTAGCATTGTTAATATAGGGAAATAAATATTCTAACTTTACCTAAAGGTGTGGTTATTCATGACTGAAAAGTCATGATGTGATAGTTACTGAAACCTATTGATTACTGATTAATAAAATGTTAATGGTTATTATTGATTATTAATTTGCCGAGACTAGATCAATGTTGGGATCATCTTAAGCGTGGTCAAAAGGTTCATCGACCTATTCGCATCCCCTTGTAAGTTTACTTACCAAGATCAGGCGTGCTAACAGTAGTGAAGGATGGAGAATTCCACCCTCAACAAATGTTACGCAGTCCCTTGGGGATTGCGCTGCACAACTAGCTGAGCTAAAAGCATTGATTTTGGCACTGGAAGATATGAATCCCGAATTCCTGGCACTTATAGGGGGTGATTCATACTATGAGATGTGTCATCATCCTTGGATATGTCCTTGTTCAGATTCGATGACTTCTCCTGCTGCTGACCTGAGCCCAAAGGTGGCAAAAGCCTTGGAGGAGGCAGTTTTCTGTGCATGGGGCTCGATACACAGTCCCTTGGAAGCATTGCTCTGCTTTGGCATGGGGCCTCATTTAAGGCTTTGAGTGAGTGTTTGAGCCGAGCATATTTATGGCCCTGGACTTGGTCTTCAGTTGAGGGCCAGTAGGGCCTCCTTTCTTCTTCCTCAGCTTCACAGGTGCTGGAGGAGATAAACACTGGGCTGGGTATGACATGGTGTGACAGAAAGCCAAACGGACAATTGACCACATCATCATTAGTGTCAAATGGGCCCTGTTTGCCAAAGATGTTGGTGATGTGTCCAACGCCTCTCCATTTGGTACCGTAAGGTCTTCATGAAATAAAAGGTGAGGCAGGATTCAAAAGAGGCGTCATAGTATACCAGGGAATGGCAGAGGTAACAAAGCTCATGACGGTCCGACCATATGTACTTTGTGTGGCACCCAGGGCAATTCTGAAAGGTCTTCTGTTCTATCACCCTTTGAGGATCAACATTCCCTGGTGCTGAGCATCAATGGGGAGGGCAAGCGACCCTCGAAGGGTGTGGTGGGGTCCCAGAGCCTGGTGATTAGATCAATGGGCTTCTGTCTCCAGAGGATGTCGACAAAGGATAAAAGCAGTCAGGGATAAAGCTGTCAAATGTAAAGTGGTTCTTCTGATGCTGGGTGCCAAATTTCCACTGTCAGACCCTGAGAAAACAGTGGGGATACATCAAATTTTGGAGCCCTGTCGGTACACAGCCAAACCCAATAGTAGGAGAGAGGAAAAAAAAAAAATACAAAACATGGAGCCAATGCCCATTTGCATTGTGCACTAAGGAAGAAGTCACCTTGCATCCCATTACTTGAAAGACTTCTTCAAAGAACAACAACCTGCAAATGTCATCCACCCAACACTAGATTGCAAAATCATATTTATCTATAGCCATGCATGGTACAAACCACTGTTTTCTTGCGGATGTGTGGCTACCTAGTATTAAGCCAACCCATATGTCACCTTGAGTAAGACTGCTGATTTTGCATCATGGATTACTCTTCTGGGTTTAAACAGGCACTTCCAAATGTAGCATGGCTATTTGACGATAATGCTGGTGGCCCGGGGACAAAATGCACAAACCACTTATCTTTTACTAATTACCTCCTTACCAATAATGATATCCTCTTAGATAAGAACAGTTTCTGTAGTCTTAAAGCATAAAATAACCAAAGGACATTTGTCCCTCTATAGCCCCTTTCAATGTGCTATTAGCATCAGACTATTGCTGCTCTTCATAACTAACACACAACAGCATAATTACAAGTACTGCACATGGGAACAATCTTTTGACAACCATAAAATAACAGATTTTTTTTATTTTTTATTCCCAAATCGCAAATCCTGCAGTTTTCTTGAACCAGTAAAACAAAACCTCTGGGCGAGGGGACAATTCAGCCTCAAACCCTCTACTAGACAACAAACCCATGTTAGCCCTCCTGAAGACTCTCTGGTCTAAATTATATAGCTTGTAAAGCTGCTGAACCTTAGGTTTGCTATCTCTAGGCCAATGCAGTCATGGCTTAACAGAAAGATGGTAGCTTGGTGTCATGGAGAGGGGAGAGAAGTGGAGGCAAAACACAATCATTAGAGTTGTAATTAAGTATGATGACCAGCTCCAGGTCGTATGTTACACAACTCTTTGAATATTATCTGAAAATATTTCAAATAGATTTACAGAATAAAAAGCAATCTACATGAAAGACTTGTGGCATTAAGCAGCATTCAATAGTGCTAAACAGCAAAGAAGCCAAGTTCACTGTTAAAAACTACATATTTTCAAATCTCTAGTGTTCATGAAGTGAAGCTCTAAAGTAATTAAAGCTTGCAGCACATCTGGAATAAAAAGGCACAGAACCAAATGAGCAATACCATGATATGGTGTTTGCAAAAGGCAAATGCTTGCTATGCATGGAACACATAATATGAGAGAACGGAGGCGGGCCATTTCCCTTTTTTTCTTTTTTAACACAAAAAAGGGTACTTTGTATCACTTGGTTTTGTTTACGATGCAGAAGCCCTAATGGTTTACAAGCCCTAACCTAAATACAGAATAAAGTAAAAGCCAAGTTATTTCACAATAGCTGGGAGGGTAATTGCAAAGAAAAAGAGTGGTGTCAGAGGTCTGTGCATTACCAAAGGGAAAAGGAACAGCCAGACCCACAACGGAGGGGACAGCCTCTTAAGCACCTAGGGCATGAGGCTAGCCTAATGGCTGCTGAACCAATGCAATACACAGGGAATGGTCAGGGAACAATACAGAAAACAATAAAAGTTTGTACAGTGTGGTTCAAGCTTGCGAGGCAAAGTCACCTCCCGCCTCACCTTTACTTTCACTGACACCTTCTAGCACTCTCTCAGCAACCTACTTCGGTCTTTGGTGAAAGATTCTAAGAGTTCAGTAAAAGTTCACTGATGCAAATAGTCAGTAATAACTGTTCTTAAGAAGTTCAATTCTGGGTTCAAGGAGTTGGCAGAAGTAGGCTTCACAGCACTGTTTTCTCTCAGGTCCTCTTGTGCTTGTGCTTTCTGTTAGTTCACTAAGGGCTTCCAAGCAGTGCAAGGGCAGAAGCAGAAGAGCAATGCTTCAGCAGAGTCTTCAGGCTTTGTCTTAGCCAGGAGGAAGTGAGCAGCACTCCGGCTTCACACTCTGGAAATCACCTTGAGCAGCAAGGTCACAGGACTGAGTGTAAATGATAAGCAGAAATTAGCTCCACCTTACAAAACCTGAAAGTCTGGCAGATGCCCAATACACGTGTTCAGTGCATTTCCAAAGTTGAAATGAACATTTGGTTGGGTCATCTTTCCTTACTCATAGGAGGAAATTAGGAAGATCCTCTTCCCTAGAATGCATCCAGGGCATAGGTTTGCATGAAGAGGCCCAGATACACTGTTCAATGGATTACCATATGAGAACTATCCCTATTGTTATACGGAGAGCCCCTAAACAAATGGGAATATGGGGGCTGGGACTATCCTCTGTGAGCAGCATTTCTCAATCATGGAACTGACCCTTGTGTTCAAAGATAAATGTTCGTTATCTTCTACAGGTATCTCCCAGGACAGCTGCACTGGTAGAATTCATGGAGCATTTGGTCTAATATTTGCAAAGGGTGATGACTGCACAATGGTTGTAACAATATACATTCATAAAAATGGACAAAACAAGTGCAAAGGAGTTGTAATCTGCTTACGTTTCTGGACTTTACACTGTAAGGCCAATAGGTGTTCTCTGGAGTACAAATATGCCCTAAAAACCAGGAGGCTACAAAAGGGGGAGGCCCATGTCAGCTCGCTAAATTGTAAGGGCAGAGAAGTCACAGTGTATGCTATGCTGGGTCAAACGTGGGATGATAGAGGAGCAATTATTGTGCAATCAGCGGGGCATATGCCCGAGCATCCCGCCAAAGATGCAGTATGAGGCAACCCGTTGATATATTACATACATACATATAAAGCAAACTTCGAGGCGGTCGTCACTACATAGTTGTAGTTAGAGCTGTTGTTCCATAGGAAAAGTGTTTGTTTCTAATACCTTTGGCAGTGTTTGATGAATCTCCACACCACGTTCTGAAAATGTGCTACTTTTTGACTAGTTTGTGCAAGGAACGTTTAGGGGCAATCCATCAAACAGGAGCGATGAAAGAAGGGTGTTCCCAGAACAAAAAATCACCATGCATTTTCCACAGACCAAGGCGGGCTTCAGCATTAACTGCTGAATAGATATATTAAATTTTTTTAAATTTAGATAGAAAAATAAATGTTTATCTGGACGGTTGGATATGCGAGAGTCACATAAGATTCTCGATGGAGCAGCAATTTAAAAATTGAGCAGAGGATCCAGTCACTGTTAGAAAAAAACAGTAATAAGAGACGAACGAAGAACATCTAAAGATGTAAGCCTAGCTCGCTGGTGCCCCAACAATCATCTTCCCTGTACTGGTTCAGTTAACACCAAGTGACAAAACACTCCCATCTGAAACTCAATGCAGCCTCTAATCCCCTAGAAAGGACATAACAATCGCTGGAAGTATGAAAAATATCTCAATAGCACAAATGTAGGAAGTTGGCTCTGTATGCACTATTTCAAAGTAAGGAATAGTATGCGCAGAGTCCAAGGGTTCCCCTTAGAGGTAAGATAGTGGCAAAAAGAGATAATACTAATGCTCTATTTTGTGGTAGTGTGGTCGAGCAGTAGGCTTATCAAAGGAGTAGTGTTAAGCATTTGTTGTACATACACACAGGCAATAAATGAGGAACACACACTCAGACACAAATCCAGCCAATAGGTTTTGTTATAGAAAAATATATTTTCTTAGTTTATTTTAAGAACCACAGGTTCAAATTCTACATGTAATATCTCATTTGAAAGGTATTGCAGGTAAGTACTTTAGGAACTTTGAATAATCACAGTAGCATATATACTTTTTACATAAAACACAATAAGCTGTTTTAAAAGTGGACACAGTGCAATTTTCACAGTTCCTGGGGGAGGTAAAGTAATGTTAGTTTTTGCAGGTAAGTAAACCACCTACGGGGTTAAGATTGGGGTCCAAGGTAGCCCACCGTTGGGGGTTCAGAGCAACCCCAAAGTCACCACACCAGCAGCTCAGGGCCGGTCAGGTGCAGAGTTCAAAGTGGTGCCCAAAACGCATAGGCTTCAATGGAGAGAAGGGGGTGCCCCGGTTCCAGTCTGCCAGCAGGTAAGTACCCGCGTCTTCGGAGGGCAGACCAGGGGGGTTTTGTAGGGCACCGGGGGGGACACAAGTCCACACAAAAAGTACACCCTCAGCAGCTCGGGGCGGCCGGGTGCAGTGTGCAAACTAGCGTCGGGTTCGCAATGGGAGTCAATGGGACACCAAGGGGTCTCTTCAGCGGTGCAGGCAGGCAAGGGGGGGGCTCCTCGGGGTAGCCACCACCTGGGCAAGGGAGAGGGCCTCCTGGGGGTCACTCCTGCACTGGAGTTCCGATCCTTCAGGTGCTGGGGGCTGCGGGTGCAGGGTCTTTTCCAGCCGTCGGGATTTTAGAGTCAGGCAGTCGCAGTCAGGGGGAGCCTGGGGATTCCCTCTGCAGGCGTCGCTGTGGGGGCTCAGGGGGGACAACTTTGGTTACTCACAGTCTTGGAGTCGCCGGAGGGTCCTCCCTGAGGTGTTGTTTCTCCACCAGTCGAGTCGGGGTCGCCGGGTGCAGTGTTGCAAGTCTCACGCTTCTTGCGGGGATTGCAGGGGTCTTTAAATCTGCTCCTCTGTAACAAAGTTGCAGTCTTTTTGGAGCAGGTCCGCTGTCCTCGGGAGTTTCTTGTTCCTCTTGAAGCAGGGCAGTCCTCTGAGGATTCAGAGGTCGCTGGTCCTTGAGAAAGCGTCGCTGGAGCAGGTTTCTTTAGAAGGCAGGAGACAGGCCGGTAGGACTGGGGCCAAAGCAGTTGGTGTCTTCTTTCTTCTTCTGCAGGGGTTTTCAGCTCAGCAGTCTTCTTCTTCGGTAAGTTGCAGGAATCTGAATTCTTAGGTTCAGGGGAGCCCTTAAATACTAAATTTAAGGGCGTGTTTAGGTCTGGGGGGTTAGTAGCCAATGGCTACTAGCCCGGAGGGTGGGTACACCCTCTTTGTGCCTCCTCCCAAGGGGAGGGGGTCACATTCCTATCCCGATTGGGGGAATCCTCCATCTGCAAGATGGAGGATTGCTAAAAGTTAGTCACTTCAGCTCAGGGCACCTTAGGGGCTGTCCTGACTGGCCAGTGACTCCTCCTTGTTATTCTCATTATCTCCTCCGGCCTTGCCGCCAAAAGTGGGGCCGTGACCGGAGGGGGCGGGCAACTCCACTAGCTGGAGTGCCCTGTGGTGCTGGAGCAAAGGGGGTAAGCCTTTGAGGCTCACCGCCAGGTGTTACAGCTCCTGCCTGGGGGAGGTGTTAGCATCTCCACCCAGTGCAGGCTTTGTTACAGGCCACAGAGTGACAAAGGCACTCTCCCCATGTGGCCAGCAACATGTCTCGAGTGTGGCAGGCTGCTAGAACCAGTCAGCCTACACGGGTAGTTGGATTAGGTTTCAGGGGGCACCTCTAAGGTGCCCTCTGTGGTGTATTTTACAATAAAATGTACACTGGCATCAGTGTGCATTTATTGTGCTGAGAAGTTTGATACCAAACTTCCCAGTTTTCAGTGTAGCCATTATGGTGCTGTGGAGTCCGTGTTTGACAGACTCCCAGACCATATACTCTTATGGCTACCCTCCACTTACAATGTCTAAGGTTTGGCTTAGACACTGTAGGGGCACAGTGCTCATGCACTGGTGCCCTCACCTATGGTATAGTGCACCCTGCCTTAGGGCTGTAAGGCCTACTAGAGGGGTGACTTATCTATACTGCATAGGCAGTGTGAGGTTGGCATGGCACCCTGAGGGGAGTGCCATGTCGACTTACTCGTTTTGTTCTCACCAGCACACACAAGCTGGTAAGCAGTGTGTCTGTGCTGAGTGAGGGGTCCCCAGGGTGGCATAAGATATGCTGCAGCCCTTAGAGACCTTCCCTGGCATCAGGGCCCTTGGTACCAGGGGTACCAGTTACAAGGGACTTACCTAGATGCCAGGGTGTGCCAATTGTGGAATCAAAAGTACAGGTTAGGGAAAGAACACTGGTGCTGGGGCCTGGTTAGCAGGCCTCAGCACACTTTCAATTCAAAACATAGCATCAGCAAAGGCAAAAAGTCAGGGGGTAACCATGCCAAGGAGGCATTTCCTTACACACAACCAGCTGGGGGCGTGGCAAAGACGGTGACCAAGACGGCCACTTGGCACTGAAGCTCCAGAGATAGACTCCCGATCCTACAGCTGCTGGGCTTGTGTCTTGTATATGCTCAAGACTGTTTAGCCCTCCGAGCTAAAGGTTCCTCTCCGGCACCTGATGCTTATTTGAGCCTGACACACCCCTGCCCGGACGTTCAAGTGCTGGCTAACCGCCACGGCTTGACGCTGCCCTCGGAGGCCCCGTGGTGACAGGGCCCACGGCTGAGCCGGAGGAGAAGATGCAGTGTATGCAGCCTGATTCCACGGCCTGACTGCACACTAAGGCCCAGGCGCCACATTTTAGAGTACACTATTTGGAGACCCTGGGGAGCAACGTGGATACTCCAGCAAGGCTTGAGGTGATCACGCTGGTTCTTGCTGCTGCACAGCCGTCACGAGGATCGGAGGCATTCAGGTCAGCCTTGAGGAGGACAATCAGAATACCAGGGTCTCGCAGGGTGATTGCGCCGCTGCCCCCACCCCATCTGAAATTGGTGAGTTGGGTGCGTGATGGGGTTCTCCCCACTAAATAAGCCTGCTTAGTGCCAGTCACTTTTAGACTTGGCATCATTGGCATGGTCTCCTCTAACTTTTTACCTCTAATTCTCAGGTTGTTTCTGTGTGCTGGACTCTGTTTTTGCTATTTCGTTTGCTCTGGACACTTTACCACTGCTGACCAGTGCTGAAGTGTGAGTGTTCCCTGTATAAATTATGTGTGTACATTGGCTTATCCATGATTGGCATATTTGATTTACTAGTAAAACCCTAGCACTAGAGGTGCCCAGGGCCTGTAAATCAAATCCTACTAGTAGGCCTGCAGCCATGGTTGTGCTACCCACATTAGTGGCTCTGTAAACATGGTTCAGACCTGCCACTGCATTGTCGGTGAGTGCAGTTTCAACTGCCAATTTGACTTGGCAAGTGTACCCACTTGCCAGGCCTACGCCTTCACTTTTCTTACATGTAAGACACCCCTAAGGTGCCCTGGGTAGCCCTGTGGGCAGGGTGAAGTGTATGTTTAAGGTAGAACATATACTAATGTGTTTAATATGTCCTGACAGTGAAATAATGCCAAATTAGTTTTTCACTGTTGCAATGCCTATCTCTCGCATAGGTTAACATGGGAGCTGCCTTTAAATATGATTGAAGTGTACATTCCCTTTGGGAGCAGATAGACATGTGGAGTTTGGGGTCTCTGAACTCATTTGTTTGCAAAAAACACTTTTAGAAAGTAGGCATTTTCTTGCTTAAACTATTCTGTGATTCTGCTTGTTTGTGGAGTCCCTGTCTGGGTCAGTTTGACAGTTGGGCTGTTTGCACCGCTCCTCTAGACAGTGACACAAAGGGAGCTGGAGTGTAGCCTGAATATCCTAATGAGCCATCTGGGAGGGGAGGAGCGGTCACATACACCTGAGAGAGCCGTGCCTGCCCTCACATAATGAAGTTTCCAACCCCCTGGTGTGTGTCTGGGGCCTGGCCGGGGCGGGGCAAAGGAGGATCTTGAAGACAACAGAGACTTCTCTTTGAAGTAGGCCTACAGCAGAAATGGGTATAGGGAGAGCACCCAAACCCCTGGAAATTAGATTACTTCTGAAACCAAGAGGAACCTCTGCCAAGGAGAAGAGCTGGAGAAGCTGGAGGAGGAGTACTGCCCCTTTGCTTGTGACTGTGCTTTGCTGGGTTGGCCTACTGTAGCTACTTCTACCGGAGAGAGGACAAAGACTGACTTTTGTGTGACTTCCCAATGGTGAAGAATTGCCAAGGGCTTGAAACTGAGCTTGCCTCCTGTTGTTGAAGTCTCAGGGACAGCAAAGACTTCTCTCTGCCAGCACTGGGGCTTTCTGCTGAGAGTCCTGACTGCCAAGTGGTGCCTTAACCCGTCTCTGTGCCCTTGAAATGGTGCAGCTGGTGGAAAAGGACAGAAATCCACGCAAAGACCGCCTTGCGGGGAAATTTGACACACCACCTGCTTCGCTGCTGAAAAACAACACACAGCCGGCTTTGTGGCTAAAATGGACGCTCCACCTGAATCACGGCTGGGAGATTGATGCAAGGTGGCTGGGGAAATGACGCACAACACCCACAGCAGCTGCTGTTAGCAATGCAAGCCACATGCAGCGCGGTTTCTTGACACAGTGCAACCGGATTTTGACGCAACATCGTTGGGCGTGGAAAATCAACACAAAGCCTGCCCGGACCCGGGGTGCCTGTCTAGATCGACGCATCGCTCTCTTGCAGAGAGGAAAAACAGCACGCGCCGACCCGACCGGAGGAGGAACGACTCACGCTCTCCCTTGCGAGTGATTAATTGACGCATCGCTAGCCTTTTCAGACGCACACTCGCCTGTGCAATGTAATTTTGATGCAACACTGGTACTTTTTCACGCTAACAGTGTTCTCGCTGTTTTCTAAGGGATTTAAGACTCTTACTCTTTAAAAATCATAACTTGACTTGTGTGTGTTGGATTATGTCATCGTTTTGGTCTTGTTTTGTTTAGATACCTTTTAACTATTTTTCTAAACCTATGCTGTGTCATTTTGTAGTGTTTTCACTGAGTTACTGTGTGTGTTGGTACAAATACTTTACACCTTGCCTCTGAAGTTAAGCCTGTCTGCTTGTGCCAAGCTACCAAGGGGGTGAGCGGGGGTTAACTGAGGGTGATTCTCCTTACCCTGACTAGAGTGAGGGTCCTTGCTTGGACAGGGAGCAACCTGACTTCCAACCAAAGACCCAATTTCTAACAGTCACCATAAATGCCATACTCGTCAGATTGGCGGCCTTGTCGCCACGACAATGCCGCTTAATCCTACACGCTGCTTGACCTCCTGGCACACTGCCTCTGCCTCCCACTGAACATATAAGCCATTAATTTGTTCATCGACATGTGGCCCTGCTCCATGGCACTCTGCCACGGCTGTTACTAGGGCATAGCTCAACCTGTGGTCTCCCGCTGCCCCACCGAAGGACTGGTGTGATTGCTTTTCCACTGCACACACCATACATCCACTGCTGCAAAGGGGCATTGTTATCCCAGGCAGAAAAAGCGCTTCTTTAATGCAAGAAGGACAACATGGTAGCAACATCTCCCCTTGGATGCAGAGGAACCCCTGCTCAGCAAAGCTGCCACCTCCTCCCTTAATGGCACCTCCATTATGGCTGAACTAAAATCCGCAGATGCACAATTTGACATCTTGAATAGATGATTAAACCACAAAAGTGAGTGCCTTGATTGCCACTCTACAAGACTTCATGATGCAGAGTACCGGATATCAGAGATTGAAGATGACATTGTGTTGATGTTTGGAAGCACCTTGACAAGGTGGAGCATATACTTAAATCTGCATGGCCAAGAATGAATGTCTGGAGGCGTGCTCATTCAGCAACAATTCACCGATTACAAGAACTGCTAAATCCACTAATACTGGGCCTCCAGATGTCTTTGTTGAGAATTTACTCATTGAACTTTTCAGAAGACAGGCATCCACTGACACATTTGTTGTTGAGCGAGCCCACAGATCACTTTGCCCATGGCCCATACCAGGTAGGTCCCAACACCCAATAATAGTCCAATCCCTCAAAGTTAGGGACAGTGCACTACGCCATGCCCCTGAACAAGGCCCCCTATAATACTAGGGTCACTAACCATTTTCACAGAGTTTACACAAGCGGTTCAGGAGGCGCAACGCAAGTATTCAGATGTGAAAAACACTCTTAAGAAACATGGCTTCAAATATAGTATGCTTTACCCTGTGCGCCCGCATATGGAAGCAAATTGACAGCAACGTATCTTCATTAAGCCTGGTCAGTTGTGCAAACAGTACAAAGGTAGTACTGATTCACCTCAACATATGCCATCTGATTGGTCACCTTCACCTCTTCCTCAAAACACAGCATGACCTGCTGACATAAATGTTCCTTCCCCTGGGTGAATGACTCACTCTGAATTGGTCCTGCTCTGTTGGGAGTTCTTCCTGCATGCACTGCCGGTGGGACTAGCCACCTGGCGTGTACAGCTACCATCTAGACGCATAATCAACGTCCAGATAGGCGTTGTTCTCTCGAGTGTGGTCATCCCCTGAAAAGTAAACCAAAATGTTTGTTTGCTTGTTATATTTGGACTTACATGGGATTCACCAGTCATTGAACCTTCTGGTGTGGGTGAGGGTTGCTTTGCATTGTTGTGTTTTTTTTTGTTGTCTGCTACACTATTATGACACTGCATAGGATTCTAGCAACACTTCGGCATAAACCCACTATTGTACTGTCTCCTACTGCACGATCACAAGCTCTGGAGGTAATCGGGGCTTGATCTCCTGTGTACAACATGGAACCTCAGAGGCCTTAATAACCCTAGGAAGGGGAAACAGGGTTCGAACCGCTTCATCGCCTATTACAGTTCTTACTGCTGGGGAATGGCGGGTCATTTGTATTTTGATCCATAAGAGTATCCTCTCTCTATGCCAGGACTGTGTTTCTGATACCGAAGGCTGGTACTTGCTTGTGTATGGTATCTTGGCTGGCAGAACAGTTGTCCAATATTGCTTGTCAATATTTATGCACCAAACACTGATTCCCCAGAATTTTATCATGTGATCTCCACTCTAATGGGCTGCTCACAGTCCAATTATGGCTGACGGGAGGCGATTTTAATATCACGTGCCCCATTAGACACCACCGGCTCCAAGACAATTACGAAAACCTGCTCTCTGCAGGCAGTTACCATTCTCCTAAACACTGTCCAGTTTAGTGATGCTTGACGCTCTAGCTACCTGCAAACCAGAGACTACACATTTCATTCTTCCCCACATAATCTATGGGCCCGTTTTGATCATTGGTATTTGTCCCGTGGAACCATTGTCTGGCTAACAGATGTCACACATACTCTGTAACCTTTCTGACTACGCCCTGTTATAGCGACTTTACTTGTCCCATATATGAACTGCTCACACTGACGTTTTCCTGAAAACGCACTGCATGACAATGTTTTTCCATTCTAAACTTTGCAACACAATAAACGAATATTCCACGATTAACATCTGACCTATGGAAAAACAGTTCACACTCTGGGAAGTCTTTAAGGCATATCTATATACGAAGAATATGTATTGCCAAGTATGGGGGTCCTTTGTAGTATTTCAAACGAGTTGGCAAGGGTAGAGGGGGAGCTGCAAGATATGAATTCGGTCACCATGGGTGGTATGCAACCTGCTCAACTACATAACCGTTCTAAACAGTTGCACAAGTGCCAAGAATTGGCTGAACGAGAGGTCACTACATGGATAAATATGATAGTGTGCAAGTATGGAGAGGGTGAGAGACACTGGCTCGACTCTTATAACCGAATTATCACACCATATATGTGACAAGTCTTCAGGCACACAAATGGTATGACAGCTAATGACACTGCCACTACTGCTCAGATATTCTTAACCCACTACCAATACTTGTAAACAACTCGTATGAACAAGTTTGCTCTGACTCACTACCTAGCAGAGATATCTGTGGTAGGGCTCACAGCTGGACAGCAGCAATTTTTGGCAGGCCCTACTACATATGAACAAATACCACAGGCTATCAATGCTCTGTGTGGCTCTAAAGTCCCTAGCCTGTATGGGTTTACAGAGAACTTTTACAAGGCATATAAACACATCCTAGCCCCCTGCCTTTTGGACTCTCTCACTGTGGGCACTTTACCCCCACTCTCCGAGAATCAGTCATCATCTTATTACTAAACCCTGGCAAACCAGCTCATTTTTGTACATCTTATAGGCCATTATCACTCCTGAATCACAATAATAAAATTCTGGCTAGAGTTATACCCACGTCCCTCCCTTTTAATGGAACACATAATATCCCCCATGTAGTCTTGTTTGGTGCCTCACCATTCCATAGCTATTAACCTCTGTACTATTTTTGCTGTACTAAACCGGATTTCTCCCAATATCCCGTCAGCCGTTACCCTTCTAGATGCTGAGAAAGCATTTGACTCGCAGGAATGGCCGTTTCTACGAGCGACGCTGGCCAAACTGGGGGCACCCAACGGCTTTCGTTGCCTCCTAATGCTACTTTAAAATGCTCCTATGGCGTGTCGGAGGGTAAATAGTGCAGTTTTCTGATAACTAGAAGCACACAGCAGGGCTGTGCGCTCTTCCCCCTTACTTTTGATCATTGCCATAGATCGTCTCGTCAGGCACTTGTGTCATCTGGACAGAGGCCTCAGAGTTCGGCAGGGCCCACTTCTGGCCTCACTGTACATACATTTTATTGTCCATACATGAGCCACCCATCAACCTCCCTCCTCTCAGATGCAAAGTAATACAATTTGGCTCTTTTTCCATCATACTGATTAACCGGAGCAAGTCAAAACTTTTCCCCCTGATGGATGCTACTGTGCCCTGTGATATAGAACACCCCATACACTGGTGCACTGATTCCCCCAATTATCTGGGTGTTTTCTTACACAGACACAAATCTGAAGTTATACGGGGGAATGGGTGGGAGGGGTTGTGTTTAACACAAGGACATTGCCTGTAGGAAAGTACCATCTTTTTTGGCATGTTACCCCCATTTTTACCAGTATGTCAGTATGTGTTTGCCTGTCTCAGTGGGATCCTGCTAGTCAGGACCCCAGTGCTCATAGTTTATGGCCTAATGTGTGTGTCTGTATAGTGCTTGACTGTGTCACTGAGGCTCTGCTAATCAGAACCTCAGTGCTTATGCTCTCTCTGCTTTTAAATTTGTCACTAAGGCTAGTGACTTCATTTACCAATTTCAATTGGCACACTGGACCCCCCCTTATAAGTCACTAGTATATGGTACCTACGTACCCGAGGCATTGGGGGTCCAGGAAATCCTAATGAGCTGCAGCATTTCTTTTGCCACCCTTAAGGAGCTCAGACAAACCCTTTCACAGGACTGCCACTGCAGCCTCCGTGAAATAGTGCACACATAATTTCACAGCCATTTTTACTGCACTTAAGTAACTTATAAGTCACCTATATGTCTAACCTTCATTTAATGAAGGCTAGGTGCAAAGTTACTAAGTGTGTACAAGCAAAGGTGCCTCCACATAGTTCAGGGCCAATTCCCAGAACTTTGTGAGTGCGTGTAATGCCATTACACGCGTGCACTACATATAGGTCAATACCTATATGTAGGTTCACGGCGGTAACCCCGAATATGACCATGTAAGGTGTCTAAGATCATGGAATTGTCCCCCATTCCAAATCTGGTATTGGGGAGCTAAGTCCATTCATCCTGAGGGCTCCACCATGGACCATAGTACAGTCAAACCAGCTCCCTGAGGCTTGCAATGCAGCGACAACTGCTGCCACCTCACAGACATGGTTCTGCCCTCCCGGGGTCTGAGCAGCTCAGTCCCAGGAAGGCAGAACAAAGCATTTCCTTTGGGAGCAGGGTGTTACACCCTCTCCCTTTGGAAATAGGTGTTACAGGGGAGGGGTAGCCTCCCCCAGCCTCTGGAAATGCTTTGAAGGGCACAGATGGAGCCCTCCTTGCATAAGCCAGTCTACACCAGTCAGGGACCCCTTGTCCCCTTCTCTAGAGCGAAACTGGACAAAGGAAATAGGAGTGACTACTCCCCTGTCCATCACCACTCTAGGGGTGGTGGCCAGAGCTCCTCCAGTATGTCCGAGACTTCAGCCATCTTGCTTTGCAAGGTGTGGGGGCACTCTGGAGGGCTCCGAGTGGCAGTGCCAGCAGGTGATGTCAGATACCCCTCCTGGCAGGTCCTTAGCTGATAAAGGTAGCCAGTCCCCCTCTCAGGGCTAGTTAAGGTGTCTACTGTGGGTTCTCTTCAGATTCTACTTGCAAGTTTCCAGCATGAATCCTCTGCAACTACTACTTCATCCTCTGACCTCGGATCAACCGCAGCCTGCTCCAGGAACCACTGTAAAAGCAACAAAGTATCCACAAGGGATACTTTTCCTCTACAACTTGAACTCCAGCCAGCAACTGCAACATTTTCCACGGTGTGCACGCTCTGTAGACTCCCGGTCTTCACCTTGCACCAGAAGGACAGAAGAAATCTCCCGTGTGGTTATGGAGTCACTCCCCTGCTTAATCAGGCACCTTCTAAGTCGACGACCGGTTCTCTTGGACTCCTCTCCTGGCGACGAGCATGCACCTTGGAACACAGAGGGTGGACCCCATCGACACAGACTGTCCTGAGGCCCTGCTGTTGCAATTTAGAGGAGATAAGACCTTGCCTTCCCCAAGAACGACAGTACCCCTGTGCACAGTCTCTTCTTCACCTCCTGAGGCCTCTGTGCACTATTTGCAAAATTCCTTCGTGCACAGTCTGGCCCAGGTCCCCAGCACTCTATCCTGCGACGCTCAACTTGCTGAGTTTATCTCCGGCGGCGTGGGACCTTCCTTTGTAGTGCTGCACCAACCACATTTTGCACCTCCTTTGTCCCTGTGTCCTGGGACACCTGCGGGTGCTATCTGGTGCTCTGAGGGCTCTCTGAAGAGCTGAGATCCCCCTCTTCCACCTCACACAGAGTTGAGGCCCCCAGGTCCTTCCTGTGTCCAGAGAGTGCCTAGTTGATGCAAAACGCGGCTTTGCTGGAACCAAGGTTTGTTTGAGGAATCCACCACCAAATCTCGTCTACATCCAACTTCAAAACGTGGGACATCCTTCGCATCACACAGGAACCCGCTGACATCTTCCTGGGGTGCATTTCTGCAGTCTTCGTCCAATCAGGGACTCTTCTTTTGCACCCTCTTCTGGGTTGGCAGGGGCTCCTGTCCTTTCTGGAACTTCTTTCGACTTCTGGACTTGGTCCCCTTCTTTTGCAGGTCATCAGGTCCAGGAATCCAGCAGTTGTTGTTTACAGACTTGGTTGGTTCTTGCATTAATTCCAATCACAAAGTGTAGTGTGTCCTAAGGAAACTTGCAGTACTTTACTCCTGCTTTTCTGGGCTCTGGGGTGATGTAATTTACTTACCTTTACTCCAACGGTGAAACAGTCGCCCTCATTCTCCTCGACCTCTCGGCTGCTTTTGACACCGTCTGTCACCGCACCCTAATCACCCGCCTCCGCTCCACCGGGATCCAAGGCCAGGCCCTGGACTGGATCGCCTCCTTCCTCGCAAACCGTTCACAAAGAGTTTACCTCCCTCCGTTTCGCTCAGAACCCATCGAGATCATCTGCGGCGTACCTCAAGGCTCATCGCTCAGCCCGACACTCTTCAATGTCTACATGAGCCCCCTCGCCAACATCGTACGCAAGCACGACATCATCATCACCTCCTACGCCGACGACACCCAACTTATACTCTCCCTCACCAAGGACCCCGCCAGCGCCAAGACCAACCTACAAGGGGGTATGAAGGACATCGCAGATTGGATGAGGCTCAGCTGCCTAAAGCTGAACTCTGAAAAAACGGAAGTCCTCATCCTCGGCAACACCCCGTCCGCCTGGGACGACTCCTAGTGGCCCACGGCCCTCTGCACCGCACCGACCCCCACAGACCACGCCCGCAACCTCGGCTTCATATTGGACCCTCTTCTCACCATGACTAAGCAAGTCAACGCCGTGTCCTCCGCCTGCTTCCTCACCCTCCGCATGCTCCGTAAGATCTTCCGCTGGATCCCCGCCGACACCAGAAAAACCGTGACCCACGCCCTCGTCACGAGCCGCCTGGACTACGGCAACACCCTCTACGCCGGGACCACAGCCAAACTCCAAAATCGCCTGCAACGCATTCAAAACGCCTCGGCCCGCCTCATCCTTATACGTACCCCGCAGCAGCCACATCTCCGCACACCTGCATTGGCTCCCAGTCAGCAAAAGGATCACCTTCCGACTTCTCACCCACGCACACAAAGCCCTCCACGACAAGGGACCGGAATACCTCAACAGACACCTCAGCTTCTACGTCCCCACCCGCCACCTGCGCTCCTCTGGCCTCGCACTTGCTGCTGTCCCTCGCATCCGCCGCTCCACGGCGGGTGGGAGATCTTTCTCCTTCCTGGCGGCCAAGACCTGGAACTCCCTCCCCACCAGCCTCAGGACCACCCAGGACCACCCCGCTTTCCGGAGACTCCTAAAGACCTGGCTGTTCGAGCAGCATTAACCCCCCCTTTTTTCCCCTAGCGCCTTGAGACCCGCACGGGTGAGTAGCGCGCTTTATAAATGTTAATGATTTGATTTGATTTGATTATTCTTACTCTCCCAGCGATTCTGCACACACTACACTTGTCTAGGGGGGAATTAGGGATTCACATTCCACTTTCTTAGTATATGGTTTGTGTTGCCCTTGGACCTATTTTCTCCCATTGCCTTCTATAGCATTTCCTATTGTTGGCACTATCTTATGTCTCATCACTTGCCTTATTTTGGTGTCTAGTGTATACTACTTACCTCTAGAAGGAGTATTGTCTCTAAGATATTTTTGGTACTGTGTCACCCAACTAAATACCTTTATTTTTGGTAACACTGAGTATTGTCTTTACTTGTGTATAAGTACTGTTTAACTATAAGTGGTATTGCAGGAGCTTTGCATCTCTCCTAGATCAGCCTAAGCTGCTCTACTATAGCTACCTCTATCAGCCTAAGATGCTAAAACACTACTACATTACACTAATAAGGGAGAACTGGACCTGGTGTAAGTACCCAAGGTACCCACTACAAACCAGGCTAGCTTCCTACATTGCCACACAAAATGCAAGAACAGGCCTCTAGTATGTACGGTGAGGACTAAAATCAGAAACCGAACTCCCTACAGCTTTGGAAAGGACAAAACTGAATAAAGGGTGAAAAATAAGAGAAGTAGGTGCTAGAATCAGTCTATGTGTTGCAGATAGATGGGAAATGGCATACCAGAAATGCCTAGCGATCCACCTCTGCCATCATGTTTAAAGGTAAAATAAGCAGTCCTGGAAACAGACACTGCTTTGAGCTAAGACCTGAGATACAGAAGCCAAAAGGGGGATATTACTGGTTGGAAAAGATCAAAATAATACCTGCTAATGCGTTTCTCCTGACAAAGGGGAGTTACGCGTCTGCTACATAAAGATTAAATAAATGGATGGCTTCCGCTTTAAAAAAAACGAGAAAAAAAAAGAAAAAAAAAAAGATTTAGATATCTTGCAAAGCCTATGACTTCATGTAGAAACAAAATGAACGAGAAGCCAGGCACTCCCACTAAACACAGACGCCCATGGGGCATGTGTAAAATCAACCAATTATACTATATTAAGTATCAACAAAACACAATGGTAACATAAGCAGAAAGCACCCCTTATGTGAAACAGCTGCAAGCACTAATATTCCTCTAAGAGTGTGGCAACACTACGGGAGAGCTGGATTGCATCCAACAGGCAGTGTCTAGTGCAATCAACTTTTTCCAGCTCACTACACTGTTCTCCTGTTGGTCTTGCTCATCCCAAATAAAGAACTCTGCAATATGTGATTGCTAAATTCCATCACATGTAGTTTATTTTACTAGTTCCAGAGGAAAGGCACTATTACATGAACATTTCTACACTGCTTTACTGTACATAATTCTACACTGCCTGACTGTGCACCAAAACCTATTTCTAAAATTGTTTATTTCTGCTCTAAGTTTTGGTGGATATCTGAAAAGGGAATTCCTAGATGGCGGGTGATGGAGGTCCCACACATTTCCATGTATAAATGGAACAGGCTTAGTGCAAAGCTTCAGTATAGCATTAGCCCTGCTGCTCCTGTGTCTCCTCAGCTGCCACCCTTTAATCTGGTGCCAAGAATTAAAGATGGTAAACTCAACTCCAGGATCTAATTTAAAATTCTCATTTGGTATCTGATAGAGTATTTACTTATTGGTCAGTCCCCAAATCTGCCAGCAGAACAAACATGATTCTAAATAACCAGCAAGAGAGAGCCAGGCGAATGCCGCATGGGGCCCTCAATGTCATCAGCACAGTTTTGCACAATTGCATTATAAATCTTGGTTGGATCAGGATACATGGTTGCAAGTCTGGTAAGAATAGGAACAAACCTATTAAGAGTACAATTATCCCATTCAATCAGCCATTGCTTCTTGAAGGAATCAAGCAGTGAAGTCTCATTCGAGACGGAGAATCTACCAGCAATAGTGCAGAAACAGATATGATACTCCCTGGGGAAACCCCACATGAACTTGTTGAAATTAATGTGGGCAACTGCGCCCTCTGCCCACTGATAACTATTTCAGACCGTTTGAGGAGACTGAGCAAGGGGCAAAACTATGCCCTGCATGCTTCCTCATGGGTGGAGAGAGGTTAGTTAAATTGGCATCTTTTAAAAATGTCAGTCCTGAGACAACTGAAGGAAAGACTGAGGACTTCACTGAGAATTAATTGTCTAACCATGGGGCACAGGCTGCAAATAAAAGTGACTGTTTTGGTGAAACAGAAAGCCACGAGGCAGCTGCTCAGTCAGTCTTGTACATAAGCAAAAAAAAAAAAAAAGCGCCAGTGGCTTGCCACATACACAAGAAACGCACCAAAGGGAAGACATTGGCGGAGTGGCCGCGCCAGTGACCTTCCAGCAGTGGAAAGCCCTAGATGTGATGATTCCAATAGAAACAAGAGCTCTCTAGAGCCCGGATAATCAGCTGGGCTGCAGATCATACGTGCGTCTAAAGAGATGAGTCCTTCAGAGAGCACCTACCTTTTGGAAAATTGTCTTCAAAAGCAGAAACGTACAGGATGAAAGTTTTAGATGGAGAAGCCAAGAGCATGGCATGAATTAACACCAAATTTCTGACCAATACATAAATTGGTTTTCAGCACCCAGCATCATCATGGGTCTCACTGTCCATCATGGCAAAAGCAAGTTAACAAGAAAGAAAGGGCCTTAACAGTGGAGTTTACTTACCTTAAGACATATGGTTCTTCTCTGACTGCGTGCCAATGATGTAATCATACATTTCAAACCAAAGATAAAGGAAGCAGCATGATTCTCTACTGCTTTGACTTTAGTAATAATTGTGGCAGAAAGACTCCGTAGAACCCACTGCAATATACAAATCTAGAGAGGACCAAAACAAGCATCAGGTTAGCCCTTCAAGAGAAAAGCAACAGTGGCAGGATAACTCGAACCTCACGTAAACAGTAGAGCACATGTTTTCTACATCTGGCAGAACCTGAAGAGTGAGGTTTCTACAATAAATTGTTGTGTAGAGAAAGAACAGATCATGGTAAAGGTATGAAAGCACTAAGTTAAAGGCTCCTACTCTGCAGAATGTTTAAAAAACTAACTAGGCTAGTGTCTTTTAAGCAGAGAATGGGGACCTTTTTCAAAAACGGCTATGCCAGAGAGATGTCAGACATTCATGGAGATGGCCATTAACAGTGGCTGCTTGGTTTGGGTACCGGCCCGTCCCCTACAAATAATACTGTGCAGCAGAAAGAAATGCAACAAGTAATGAAGATCTGAATGTCACAAGTGAGGTTCAGATTAAAAACCAAACAAAAAACAAAAAAAAGAGGAATGGGAGGGTGAGAAGAAAATAGGAGAAACAAGTGAGACACTGGAGTTGCGGGTGAAGCAACAAACTGCAGGGCGCTTGGAAATTCAGAAAACAAGGTACTTCCATTAAGGCCAGATGATAAAAGTTGCTTGGAGAAGCAAGTAGCATATTTAATAAAAATCTAGGTGCAATATGGTTGGAGTCATAAACGCTGGACACCAGGGTGCAGTTGTCTACAGCATTTATTTCCTCTATTCATCACTTAGACCGTTTGTTCTGTTGAAATGAGTTAAAACAAAGGAGCTGGAAAGACAGGAAGGGAGAGCTGGCTAGTCACTCTCGATGGTTTAGATCTTGGAACCAAATAGGTCTGGGAGAGATCCTAATGCAATGCTTCGATATGACTGCTTCAGTAGGGAATTAAAATCAGTCTTGGATATAAAATATCAGGTGCCATAAATGCTGTGGTGGATCAGGCGAAGAAGGGACTAATGTTTGATTAAAGATTTGTAGTGGGATATAAACTGTCTACCCTGATGTACCCCTATTAAATGCCATTGTGCTGGAAATGGCTCTTTTTGCAGGGTTATCCCCAAACGTGTTGTCTCTGACCTCCGGTTTTTAGTCCTGTGCTGAACTTCGGTTTTCCTGGCTTTAGAACTCTGGGCACTTTACCACTGCTGACTGGTTCTAAAATGCAAGTGCTCTCTGTCTAAATGGTATTAGTGATTGGCTTTATCTATGATCGGCATCTTGGATTTATTAGCAAGTCATAAGTATAGTGCACCATGTGTGCCCAGGGCCTGTAAATCAAATGCTACTAGAGGGCCTGCAGCACTGATTACTCCACCCAGAAGTAGCCTAGTGAACATGTTTTAGATCTTCCACTGCAGTGTCTGTGTGGGCAGTTTTAAACTGCCATTTCCATCTTGTAAGTGTACCCACATGAGAAGCCCAAAACGTCCCTTTTACTGCATGAACGTTACCCCTAAGGTAGCCCCAAGGCTGTCCAATGGGAACGGCACAGTGTATTTAAAAGGCAGGACATGTACTGGTGTGTTTTACATGTCCTCATAGTGAAATACTGCCCAATTCAGTTTTCACTATTGCAAGGACGCACTCTCCCATAGACTAATATGGGGATTGCCTTGAAATATCATTTAAGTGTAATTTACCATTGGGAGCAGCCCCTTGAAGTGTGTCTGGGGCCAGGGCAGGGAAGGCAGGATCTTGTGCATTACAAAGATTTTTCATTGAAGTTTGCCTATTTCAAAGGTAGATATGGGTATCAGTGCTGGACCTCTGACCCTGCAAGGGTAGAACACTTCTGGACTGAGGACATTCTGCCTGGACGAAGAGCTAGACGTTGTAGGAGGGACTGCCACTCTGTCTGTTACTTTGCTGGGCTGGCCTGCTGCTTCGGTCCTAGGAGTGAAGGACTGGACTTTGCTTTCTACAGACTGCTTTCCAAAGTTCTCCAAGGGCTTGAACTGAGCTTGCCTCCTGTTAAGAAGGCTCAGGGACATCAAAGACTTCATCTGTCAGTGCCCGCGCTCTTCTGCTGGGAGTCCTGATTTGTCAAGTGGTGCCAACTCCAGTCCCATGGCCTTTGTAAGTGTAAGCTGGTGACCTGAAGGAGAAAATCCATGCACCAATGCACCGCTGCAGAAAAATCTATGCAGCACCCGTTTCTCCATCAGCGCAGTGCATCTGGATTTTCCACGCATCGTCGCTGGGGTATCAACTTCTCATCGACACCGCACTGTAGTATGGAACAGAAGCTGCGTTTCTGGAAATCAATGCATCGCTTTTCCTGCAAGGATATGAATCAATGCATTACCTCCCGGCCAATAAGAAACTGACATCACCTCTCCTGCGAGGAAAAAAAAAAAAAAAAAAAAAAAAAAAAAAAAAAAAAAAAAAAATCGATGCATCACCTCCCCTGTGCAGTAAGGAACCAACCATTACTTTGCTTTTCGACACCTCACCTTCCCTGTAGCCCTCATCGTCTTTGTTTTTGACACATCCCAGGTAATTTGTGTTCACCGCTTCAGTTAGGCTGTCGGCCACTAGCCGATGCCCGCACTAACTCCCTGGTGCGAGCCACGACCAGTGGCCGACACCAGGGAGGGGGTCAAAAAGAAAAAACCCTGGAATCTCCCCCCACCCCTTTGTGACATCAGCATACCATGAAGTGCACTGATGTCACTATCGAAAACAGGCCCCAACAGCCTTCCCAACATTCGGGAAGGCCTCGTTTGAAAGGGGAGATTCTCCCTTTCTGAACTTTTTGTGAAAAGATAGGTTCACCCCTGGAGGGGCGCGATCGCACCAGATCGCCCCCAGTGTGAAAAAATATATATATATATATGTTTTAATTATATTAAAAAATATGAATATTGAAATTGACGGGGTTACCCTGCTCACTGCCGACCCACCTGTGGGGGCAATATTTTTTTTTAACAGCTGTATGGTTTCCCTGGGGGCCACTATGGCCCCCAAAGAAACCATACAGCTGTTAAAAATATATAGAGACCTATATATATAAATAAATATGTCTATAGATAGATCTATCTATAGCAATCACTTTTATCAAGGCGTGTGTGGTTTCGCTGGGGGCTATGATCGGCTCCCAGAAAACCACACTCACTTAGAAAAGTGATCTCTTTACATATTCGTCACCAGTTCTCTTGCAGTTGCAGCTTGCGTCTTCAAAGCAATGCAAATGCTTCAACAAACACGTTTCAACTGTAGCTTTTAGGCAGGAATCAAAAAGTCAAGTAACTCTTGTGATTATGTTTCTGCTAGAAAAGGATCAGACTTTTGACTAGGGGCAGTTTTGATGCCATAAAGTAGTGCAGAAGGTTTATATCCCTACCACAAGGATCAAAACTGTATTATATGTGAACAGCTGAGTGGATTAGTAAAGGCAGTCATTACTGTAGGAAGCTGGACTGGCTTGTAGTGAGTACCAAGGGGTACTTGCACCTTGCACCAGGCCCAGTTATCCCTTATTAGTGTATAGGGTGTCTAGCAGCATAGGCTGATAGATAATGGTAGCTTAGCAGAGCAGCTTAGGCTGAACTAGGAGACGAGTGAAGCTCCTACAGTACCACTTAGTGTCATATGCACAATATCATAAGAAAACACAATACACAGTTATACTAAAAATAAAGGTACTTTATTTTTATGACAATATGCCAAAGTATCTCAGAGTGTACCCTCAGTGAGAGGATAGGAAATATACACAAGATATATATACACAATACCAAAAATATGCAGTATAGTCTTAGAAAACAGTGCAAACAATGTATAGTTACAATAGGATGCAATGGGGACACATAGGGATAGGGGCAACACAAACCATATACTCCAAAAGTGGAATGCGAACCACGAATGGACCCCAAACCTATGTGACCTTGTAGAGGGTCGCTGGGACTATTAGAAAATAGTGAGGGTTAGAAAAATAGCCCACCCCAATACCCTGAAAAGTGAGTGCAAAGTGCACTAAAGTTCCCCAAAGGACAAAGAAGTCGTGATAGGGGAATAAGGCAGGAATGACACAAACCAGCAATGCAACAACGATGGATTTCCAGTCGAGGGTACCTGTGGAACAAGGGGACCAAGTCCAAAAGTCACAAGCAAGTCGGAGATGGGCAGATGCCCAGGAAATGCCAGCTGTGGGTGCAAAGAAGCTTCTACTGGACAGAAGAAGCTGAGGTTTCTGCAGGAACGACAAGGGCTAGAGACTTCCCCTTTGGAGGACGGATCCCTCACGTCGTGGAGAGTCGTGCAGAAGTGTTTTCCCGCCGAAAGAACGCCAACAAGCCTTGCTAGCTGCAAATCGTGAGGTTAGCGTTTTTGGATGCTGCTGTGGCCCAGGAAGGACCAGGATGTCGCAAATTGCGCCAGGAGGTAGAGGGGACGTCCAGCAAGACAAGGAGCCCTCTTAGCAGCAGGTAGCACCCGGAGAAGTGCCAGAAACAGGCACTACGAGGATGCGTGAAACGGTGCTCACCCGAAGTTACACAAAGGAGTCCCACGTCGCCGGAGACCAACTTAGAAAGTCGTGCAATGCAGGTTAGAGTGCCGTGGACCCAGGCTTGGCTGTGCACGAAGGATTTCCGCCGGAAGTGCACAGGGGCTGGAGTAGCTGCAAAAGTTGCGGTTCCCAGCAATGCAGTCTGGCATGGGGAGGCAAGGACTTACCTCCACCAAACTTGGACTGAAGAGTCACTGGACTGTGGGAGTCACTTGGACAGAGTTGCTGGATTCGAGGGACCTCGCTCGTCGTGCTGAGAGGAGACCCAAGGGACCGGTAATGCAGCTTTTTGGTGCCTGCGGTTGCAGGGGGACGATTCCGTCGACCCACGGGAGATTTCTTCGGAGCTTCTAGTGCAGAGAGGAGGCAGACTACCCCCACAGCATGCACCACCAGGAAAACAGTCGAGAAGGCGGCAGGATCAGCGTTACAGAGTTGCAGTAGTCGTCTTTGCTACTATGTTGCAGTTTTGCAGGCTTCCAGCGCATCAGCAGTCGATTCCTTGGCAGAAGGTGAAGAGAGAGATGCAGAGGAACTCGGATGAGCTCTTGCATTCGTTATCTAAAGTTTCCCCAGAGACAGAGACCCTAAAAAGCCAGAAAAGAGGGTTTGGCTACCTAGGAGAGAGGATAGGCTAGCAACACCTGAAGGAGCCTATCAGAAGGAGTCTCTGACGTCACCTGGTGGCACTGGCCACTCAGAGCAGTCCAGTGTGCCAGCAGCACCTCTGTTTCCAAGATGGCAGAGGTCTGGAGCACACTGGAGGAGCTCTGGACACCTCCCAGGTGAGGTGCAGGTCGGGGGAGTGGTCACTTCCCTTTCCTTTGTCCAGTTTCGCGCCAGAGCAGGGCTAAGGGGTCCCCTGAACCGGTGTAGACTGGCTTATGCAGAATTGGGCACATCTGTGCCCAAGAAAGCATGTCCAGAGGCTGGGGGAGGCTACTCCTCCCCTGCCTTCACACCATTTTCCAAAGGGAGAGGGTGTAAGACCCTCTATCAGAGGAAGTTCTTTGTTCTGCCATCCTGGGCCAGGCCTGGCTGGACCCCAGGAGGGCAGATGCCTGTGTGATGGGTTGGCAGCAGCAGCAGCTGCAGTGAAACCCCAGGAAAGGCAGTTTGGCAGTACCAGGGTCTGTGCTACAGACCACTGGGATCATGGGATTGTGCCAACTATGCCAGGATGGCATAGAGGGGGCAATTCCATGATCATAGACATGTTACATGGCCATATTCGGAGTTACCATTGTGAAGCTACATATAGGTAGTGACCTATATGTAGTGCACACGTGTAATGGTGTCCCCGCACTCACAAAGTCCGGGGAATTGGCCCTGAACAATGTGGGGGCACCTTGGCTAGTGCCAGGGTGCCCTCACACTAAGTAACTTTGCACCTAACTTTTACCAGGTAAAGGTTAGACATATAGGTGACTTATAAGTTACTTAAGTGCAGTGTAAAATGGCTGTGAAATAACGTGGACGTTATTTCACTCAGGCTGCAGTGGCAGGCCTGTGTAAGAATTGTCAGAGCTCCCTATGGGTGGCAAAATAAATGCTGCAGCCCATAGGGATCTCCTGGAACCACAATACCCTGGGTACCTCAGTACCATATACTAGGGAATTATAAGGGTGTTCCAGTAAGCCAATGTGAATTGGTAAAATTGGTCACTAGCCTGTTAGTGACAATTTGGAAAGAAATGAGAGAGCATAACCACTGAGGTTCTGGTTAGCAGAGCCTCAGTGAGACAGTTAGGCACCACACAGGGAACACATACATATAGGCCACAACCTTATGAGCACTGGGGTCCTGACTAGCAGGGTCCCAGTGACACATAACAAACATACTGAAAACATAGGGTTTTCACTATGAGCACTGGGCCCTGGCTAGCAGGATCCCAGTGAGACAGTGAAAACACCCTGACATACACTCACAAACAGGCCAAAAGTGGGGGTAACAAGGCTAGAAAGAGGCTTTCTCACAATTACCTGCGCTATAATACAAATCAAATGTATGTGCGAGGGGACACTTTTGCAGGGTGGTAGTGAGGGAATTGGAAGAGGAAGTAATGGGAGTGGAAGAGCCGATAATGATTGTCGGGCTGGGCGCTAGAGGCACTAAAGACTGTGCCGAGTGGTATGTAACAAGGTAAAGTAATAGTGTGTCTTTTGTTTTTTAGGGTGTCTTGAGAGAACATGCTGATTGAGAGAAGAAGCAAAGGTAAGGTGACCTCTACTGTTGCAGGTATCACACACACTCACCCACCAGCAATATTGTGATACTGTCTACGTAGGCTAGTGTTTTATAGCGACAGTTTAGCCAGTAGTAGAGATGGCATCTCGCTGGATGACTGCTGCTTATGCCCTAGGTCGGGTTATAGAGGACAGCTCTGATGTAGGATCAGAGAGAGAGACAGCAGATACTGATACAGCATCTGAGGGATAGGACAATGGTGCAGACTCTGTGATTTTTCAGTCAGGGGAGTCCCATTTGATAACTACTCTTCCAGTGATTATGAGGGAGGTGATGAAGACCGTCCTGCTGTCCCTTCGCAAGTACAGTCTGTGCAGCGGGACAATAAGGGGTTAGCCCAACCCAGAGAGCGGGTGCATGTGGCGGCAAGCACAGAGAGAGTGCGCTCTTGGGAGCTCCCCAATTTAGTTCAGCCCCAAACTCCACAGCCCAAATCTTATTGTGGAGACATCAAAATTATCTATCCCAAAACAACCTGGTTTTATAAGGCAGGCACCTGTGTTTTTGGTCCTCGGCTCTGCAGCCATATAGGGAAATCTACCAAACCCAGGTATCCTGGAAACTAGACATCCGGGGGAGTCCACAGGTGTGACTTGTGTGGATTCCCCAAAGTTTTCTTACCCAGAATACCCTGCAAAGCTGAAATGTTTAAAAAAAAATCATTTTTTTCTTGCATTACAGTCACACAAACTACAGGAATATGCTGGGATCCACAAAAATGCAACCACCCAGTGTTTCCCCCACCTGTCCTGATAAAAACGCTACCCCACCTGAGTGCCTGTACCTAGTGCCTGCGTCAGGAATGGATGACCCCAGGGACAACAGATGCCCTCATGTAAGGACCAACAATGACAGTTGTGTGATCTATTCCTGACACGGGCACTAAGCCTACCCACACAAGGGAGGTACCGTTTTTTATCAGGAGACTTGGGGGAATGCTGGGTGGAAGGAAGTTTGTGGCTCCTTTCAGATTCCAGAACTTTCCATCACCTACATATGAGGAAAAAGTGTTTTATTTGCCAATCTTGAGGTTTGCAAAGGATTGTGGGTAACAGAACCTAGTGAGAGCCACACAAGTCACCCCATCCTGGATTCCCCTAGGTGTCTAGTTTTTAAAAAATGCACAGATTTGATAGGTTTCCCGAGGTGCTGGCTGAGTTAGAGGCCAAAGACTACTGCTAGACACTTTCCAAAAAACACGTCAGACTTGAATGTAAAAATGTGATGTGCCCATGTTGCATTTCCTGTCGCGGGCAGTATGCCTACCCACACAAGTTAGGTACCATTTTTATCGGGATATTTGGGGGAATCACAGAATAGCAGAACAAGTACTATTGCTCCTTGTCTTTCTCTACATTTAAGATAGTATGTAAAAAAGAAGTCTATTTGAGAAATGCCCTATAATTCACATGCTCGTATGGGGACTCCGTAATTCAGAGATGTGCAAATAACCACTGCTTCTCAACACCTTATCTTGGGCCAATTCTAGAAATTAAAAGGTTTCCTTGATATCTATTTTTCAGTCTTTATATTTCACCAAATGAATTCCTGTATACCCGGTATACAATGAAAACCCATTGCAAGGTGCATCTCATTTATTGGCTTTGGGTACCTAGGTTTCATGATGAACCTACAAGCCCTATATATCCCCGCAACCAGAAGAGTCCAGCAGACGTAACGGTATATTGCTTTAAAAAATCTGCCATAGCTGGAAAAAGTTGAAGACAACGTGGCCGGAAATGGCTCTTTTTTTACCTAAATTTCAATATATTTTTATTTTAGCTGTTACTTTCTGTAGGAAAACCTTGAAGGATCTACACAAATGACCTCTTTGGCTAAATTCAGAATTTGCCTACTTTACTAAATGTTTAGCTGTTCGGGATCCAGCATTGGTTTGACACCCATTTCTGTCACTAACTGGAAGGAGGCTGAAAGCACACAAAAAAATAGTAAAAATGGGGTATGTCCCAGGAAAATGCCAAAATTTTGTTGAAGTGTGGTTTTCTGATTCAAGTATGCCTGTTCCTGAAAGCTGGGAAGATGGTGATTTTAGCACTGCAAACCCTATGTTGATGCCATTTTCAGGGAATAAACCACAGGCTTTCTTCAGCGGCCCTTTTTTCCCCAATTTTTCAGAAAAAAAAACGATTTTAGCTGTATTTTGGCTAATTTCTCCGCCTCCTCCAGGGGAACCCATGAACTCTGGGTACCTTTAAAATCTATAGGATGTTTGAAAAAAAGGACGCAAATTTGGCATGAATAGCTTATGTGGACAAAATGTTATGAAGGCCTTAGCGTGAACTACCCCAAATAACTAAAAAAGGACTCAGACCAGGGGTTTAGGGGGTTGGGGGGAGATGGAAAGTCCAGCAGCTAAGGAGTTAAAAATAAATTGCCATTTATTCCTAAGGATTAAGATTCATTGAAACCTTTAAAAGGTGATATATTTACTTGTGCATGTTGACAACACCAATGCGTTTCGACCCTCACGGTCTTGATCACGGTGATAACACAATCCATTAAGTGCCCTATTTATGCTAATCCTCTCAGCCATGCCCTTATGTGGCATTCTGGGATATGTAGTCTGCACAATGTATACATATACTGAATTAAAAGTTCAATACAATCAATTATAAACACCAAACCAATACACTAGCTTGCACCCACCAAACTCCCATGACAAAGAAAACTAAAAAACTAATTTTAAAACAAAAAAATTAGAACCAATACTCTACTCATTACTCCAATTAATCATGATTTACACTGTAATTATCTAAATCCAAATGTCACAAATATATATAATCATATATAGTATCAATCTCAAATTCCACATATATATTTTCAGATCATGTCCATTTACTTCATTATGGGGTCTAGTGCACCAACTACTAGGACTTTTAACTATCCAATTTTCTACAAATAATATGATCAATTACTTTTTACATAAATAATATAACACAATTCATATTCTACAACCATAATTATAAATGACAGTATAATTCTTTGTCGCAGTTAATCCCAAACGGAATCTTAGTTTTAATCTGATAATATATCTGGACTCCAAACGTCTCAATTTCTGAACTCTATCACCTCCCCGTTCATGTTTTTGTATCGTACCAATGCCATAATATTTCGTGAACAGCCAATCTGATTCTGGATGGGTTTTCAAATGCTTGGTCATAGCATAAGTATTATCCTCATTTTGCATTGGTATCTGATCCAAAGAGATAGTGGTATTGGACAGAGAGTGGGTACTCGCCCCTCAATTACATATAGGAAAGTGCCATCCTTAAAAGATATGTTAGTGAAAAGCCACTTTGAGACTCCTAAAATTCCTAATTGGTTAGCAGATGCAAATGAGGGCTTTTTTTGTTGCAAAAAGTAAAAGTGCAAAGCATGCAAAATTGGTTGCAACAAAAAGGCTATAACAGATGTTAGGGGAAAAGAGATTATGATTAGAGAAAGAATCACATGTGAAACAACTTTTGTGGTATATGTTTTATAATGCCGATGTGGTCTTAGATACGTTGGCAGTACTATATGCCCTTTAAAAAAGCGTATCTTAGAACACATCAGAGCTGTGCAAAATGAGGATAATACTTATGCTATGACCAAGCATTTGAAAACCCATCCAGAATCAGACTGGCTGTTCATTAAATATTTATGGCATTGCTACGATACAAAAGCATGAACGGAGAGGTGATAGAGTTCAGAAATTGAGACGTTTGGAGTCCAGATATATCATCAGATTAAAAACTAATCGAAGAATGACACTGTCATTTATAATTATGGTTGTACAATATGAATTGTGTTATATTATTTATGTAAAAAGTAATTGATCATATTATTTGTAGAAAATTGGATAGTTAAAAGTCCTAGTGGTTGGGGCACTAGACCCTATAATGAGGTAAAGGGACATGATCTGAAAATATATATGTGGAATTTGAGATTGATACTATATATGATTATATATATTTGTGACATTTGGATTTAGATAATGGCGAGTGTAAATCATGATTAATTGGAGTAATGAGTAGAGTATTGGTTGTTATTCTAATTTTTTGTTATGTTAACATTTGTTTTTTTAGTTTTCTTTGCCATGGAAATTTGGTGGGTGCAAGCTAGTGTATTGGTTTGGTGTTTATAATTGATTGTATTGAACTTTTAATTCATTATATGTATACATTGTGCAGACTACATATCCCAGAATGCCACATAAGGGCATGGCTGCGAGGATTAGCATAAATAGGGCACTTAATGGATTGTGTTATCACTGTGATCAAGACCGTGAGGGTCAAAACGCGTTGGTTTGTTTGGGATCATTTCACATATTAAATGAAGATTTGTGCAATCCTGTGAGTGCTGCTTCTTTGACATAAATGTCAAGCTGGTGTGAAGATTAAATAAGGGAAATGTCCTTCCCTGGCGTAGGCACCGACATGAAGTAAGCGCCCCTTATCTGGACCTTTTGGGACTAATATATATATATATATATATATATATATACACACACATATACATACATACATACATACACACACACACTTCACACATTGCTTCTCAGATAAGCTGCTGTGTGGCTCCCTGACTAGACTGAGGGCCTTACTTGGAAATGGTGCAAACCACTGCCAACCAGAGACCCCATTTCTAAAACATGGGATGGAAAAGATTTTGGAGTGAGTTCATAAAGGGTAAATCTGAGACAGAGCATGGTTGAAAATGACTATGAAGGGGTAATGGTGATAAGGCAACAGTATCAATTGTAAAAATGCTCAGCTGCCCACAACAGGCGTTGTTAATGAAGAGAGATCTCCGCAAACAGAACCTTTCAGTTTGATTTAGCTAGCACTGCGCTTTAAAAAAACGTTGACGGCTTTCACAGAGACTGAAAGACTTCACCGTCTATGTGGTTTTGTTTTCTAAAACACCAAGGGAAGTACAAATGTTGATGATGAGCAAAATGGCTTTTTAGCTTAAGGCACTGTGGCGAAAACCAGGGTGCTTCTTTTCTGTAATCGTTTGGTGAAGACTGCACTAATGATCCTAACAACAGCAGTTAACTATCTAAACATTTGACAACCCGATATATATACATAGCCTTCACTGGGTGCCCACAACTAGATGGGAAAGCTTATATGTATACACCCTCATCTCCCCTGAAAAATAAACCCCCTAACTTGATATTTAATTGTTAAGATCTTTCCTGCATTTGATTCTGTATATGAGAAGCCTTACCTTCCCACCATCTTTCCCTTTAGGACATGAGAAAAGCGTTACAAATAAACAGAGTCTAAGAAAAAGAAAGCATACACATGATCTTCCCACACATGTACTTACTTCATAGCTGCATAGTAGAAAGATCCAAACCAAATGGTAGATGTCACAAGATGCACTGGAATCATAACTTTACCGTACTGCTTAAAAGTTCTTTTGAACCTTTGGAACAGAGTGAGTGATCGATCTTGCAAGGGGTCAGTCTCCCCTGCGCTAGGTGTCACCCCAGCGTCAGTGGTGCTGCCTGAAGCAGACTCTTCTGTGACACCTGGGCCTGCTACAGTGCTGGGCTTTTCAGGCTCTTTTGGAAGTGGGTCCCTTGGCAGGACTGGAGGCATGTCAAGTGGTTTCTTTATTGGCATCTCGCTGTGTGGAGGGGATACATGCAGCCACATTTTTTGGGAGGCGAGGACGACAGCCATTTGTTGTCTATTAACTGGTGCATTTGGGAACCGCTTTAAGCACCAACACTGTTGAAACTGACTGGTTCGGGAGGACACCAAATATACATAGTCTGTGTGGTGGCTCAAAGCCTGTAGAAAGTGTCGCTGCATTTTGAAGGATGGTATTGGTTAGGGCTCCTAAAAGGTAGAAACACAAAGATGAATATAGTGGTCACAACTGTGTTGAGTTTATTTCACAAATGCTTGCAAATCATCAATACCATGTTTAAGTAAACCGAGTGCTTGGTCAAGGAAAAGAGCAGGGAAATAAAATACTCATAAAAAATAATTTGTATATTCATCTTATGTGAATAACATCTTGCTTCCTGTTGTAGAAACTGGTATAGCCCAACTGTAAACTTTTATATACATCTTTATTTGAACAGTCCTCAGTGTGTGGTTCAACTGGGGAGCAGAGAACCAATAATCTCAATACCTGAGACACACTAAGAAGCGATAAATGCAGTATAACAGTACCCAACACCTCATTCTGTTACACAGAGGATGATCATTAACTTTCATTGCCATGAATATGCTTTATAAAATCATCAACAGTATGGAAACATGACCTTTTTTCCAGGATCACTATAAATAACTGCAGACAGCCTTTCAGTATCTTGTAGACGACAAAAAGGGAAGCAAGGAGCGAAAGTTAGAGAGGTTGTTGGAAAAGGAACTGGTGCTGAACAGCATAGCTTACTTGCAATGTGTACATCAAACATGGCATGCCAGTTTAGGATCAGAAATGTTCTACGCATGACACAGTAGTGAATAGTGCACCAATAAGTAAACTATATCATGAACCGATTTCCTGGGAATGTTAGTGTGAGTGCGTATACAATCCCTAGGTTAATCCACAAACTGTCAGAAATGAAGGCCATTGTTTCTGGCACAGCAGAACTATTTTGCTTTGTGCCGAACAGACTACGAACATTTCTCACATTGAAACTACTATGCCTTGATGATGCCAACTTCCATAGTACAATGCATGACGCCTAAAGAACCAAATACGCTCTTCTCGTTACAAAACACGTGCTGAATGACATCACAAAAAACTCTTTAAAAAGCAACATTAACTAAAACCAGGTAATAACACAATGGCCTTACCTTCGGCTTGCAAACTGTGCAGAGTGCAATATTAGGGGTCGAGGTAGATTTGCAACCCCACAAGGCACAAAAGAAGAGTTTGGTCAAGGGACATTAGTCACAATTCCAATAAGAAAATGAAATGCATGTTGGTGGACATGTGCCTGGCTACAGCAGTGTAAATCTTCATCTGGCACTGGCATGGAGCTGAAGCAAGAAAAAGAAACCATTAGATGTGAACAGCAAGACAAACTCAAGAACAAAATCAGACATACATTAGCAAAGTCAACGAGTCTGGCCTTGGCAAGTATGGATGTTTTGCAAGCACACAGAATGGAACTTAAAAGATTAAGAGTAAATTAAAGTAAAAATTCTAACTTTTAAAGGTGGCGGGAATATTCCTTTACAGAACAAAGTAAAACATGAACGACTGAAGCCCCTGGGCCACCAGCCCTGGCACAGAAGCGCACTATTTTTAGGTGGATGTGGACATATAATAAGGTAGAAGGACACTGCTCAAGGTGCAAGACAGTCAATGGATGAAGCAGGCTGACTCAGTGGTCCGTGCAGTCGTCAGTATAAAGGGGGGAGAGGCGGGAACAGGGATGACCCAAAGCCCATTTAAGTATTTTTTTTTATCTATGATTTTTTATAATTACACAAGGCTGGATCATCCTATGAATGCCAAATCAATCCTGTGCGAGGACGATTGCCGGTATTGTTCATTCCATATGGGTGATAGTTCATTGCAGGATGGTTCATTATTTCAGTCTTCCATACATAGGCTAAAGAATGGAGATGTTTCCGCTCCTCTGCTTTCTCAAGTCTATCCAGTCTCAAATGCACACACTAAATAAAAAATATTATTCTGCACAGAAACAGACTTCATGCACCCAGACATATTATCAACAGGATGACATCAAAATGAACTGCTTGCAGAAAATGTTCTCAGTGGTATTGCGAGGGGAAAAAAGTGATGTCTATGTAAATGCTTTTCCAACACCTATGTGACTTATCCCTGCATTCAAACTCTACAAATAGCAGCAAAGTCATTTTTACTTCGTAATCAACAAAGTAATTTCTACCTATTTAGTTCTAAATTCAGAATAAATTGGTAGAGAAGAGGTTTTAATTTGTTCTTGGAAAACAGGTGAGAACAACTCTACACTGACCCAAAGAGAAATGTATTGTGGGAGATTTCATGTTACTCCAAACCAGATATGCCCCGCCAACTACCAAAGTCAATTTAATATAGCTAGATCTTGTTACCATATAACGTATGTAAAATGTGATTCCTCCCAAAAATGTGTCTTCAAGTAGAAACAAACAGAAGTCGAAAATATTAAGGCCAAAGACAAGGGAAAGAAGTAATAACGAGAATAAAAGATGCAAAAAAAAAAACAACCAAAAAAAAAAAAAAAACACCCCCCCCCCCCCCCCCCAAAAATAAATAAAAAGAAAGCAAAAAAAGTTGGCATATAAGCAAATATTTCAGAATTCCGGTGAAGACTAAGCTAGAGAGAAAGTTATGAAGCCTAAAAGGTAAATGACCTTCACCGAGGCTTACCCTGAACAGCTATTCACTTCAAAACGCCATGATAAGACTTGGAGAGAGACAGCAACAGTCTTCAGTTGGCAGGCTCCTTTGGGTAGAGTTCTGTACCTGGAATTAGGTTTGGCAATATTGTAGTCCCATACATTATATATTAGAAATGAAATCCAATATATCGATACCTAAATTGTAATATCTGCTACTTTGATAGTCACTGCAAACCTCTGGTATGGAGAACCGATTATCATGAATTAGGCCACATAAATGAAAGGCTAGTAGAGGTGCATTAACCTATTTGGCAGTTGCAAACATTGTGATTTGCAAAATCACAGGGCTTGCAAAAGCAAAATGGTCTTTAGGTGTGTACTAAACCCATTTTGAGACTGGGAACTGCCACCCACTCCGAATCCTTATTTTGTAATCAGACAAATTATTAGAACAATAGTTGGTTTGAGTTGGTGCACAATGAAATTGTGTTTTGCAAATTACATTTTCGTATATATGGCCATAAAGTCTATGACATTTGTACCTTGTGCATTGTTTTGCTAAGCCTACTTCCACAAAGTATTACAATTCTGAATGTGAAAGTGTGTAGGATAGCAACAATGAAAATATCAGGCAAAATTACAATAGCATATACAGATAACAATAAGATGAAGTGTGATGTTTAAAATGATATGACTGATCCCCAAAGCATTTTGGAAATGAAACATGCACAGCTAATAAACGTTATACCCTGCACAAACCCCCAGGATCAATCACACAGATGGAAATCGCCAAGAAAAACCTACAAATATGCAGTCTAGGAGAGACTGCTTCAAGTGAAGGACTCAGTGGCATAGGGAAGCAATCAGTACTTCACAATTTCAGAAAGGAACTTAAAATGGTGTAGCTTCGTCTAGATTTCCAATGTTTTATAAAACGTTTTTATTGCCACTTTACAGATACATCATTTCGATCATATTACTATTAACATGTATATGTCTGAGCTCACTCGTGAGTCAGTGGAATGCTAAATTTGTCATTAATATGTATATATTTAATAACGACATTACTCAACTAACTACTATATTATTCTGCTCCTTTTAGAACCGAGTTCTAGCAGTGATTTTACCATGCCTGTAGCAAGTTACATTAGGTTGTTCAATCAGCATATCGATGTATAAACTTTGTATTTACACTATTTGCTAATTAAACTAATGACCTTGAATCTGAGGACCGAAGTAAGTTCTTTCTCCGGGTCTACTGGACATATATTTTATCCTACAGGAGGAGGTAGAGAGAGAGGGCAACTCTGTATTAATTGCAGGGAGCAGGGGCTCACAAAAGTATTCACCATATGTTGTTGTTCTCACTAGTAATCCTTAGTTTGTCAGGTGGGATTCTGGCTGTTGCCCAGAGTTTCAATAATGAACGATTACCTGCATGTACTTTTTAGCAGACAAGAGAGCTAGATGTTTCACATTAATTCTAATGACAGGCAATTCAGATGTGGACTAGCCCATGAGCGCTGTTAGCTTGCCTTCTGGAAATGACCCAATGGGTGCCAATTAAGTGGCACTTTCTTGAATAAAAAAGGGGCAGGATTGTGTCAGTATGCAGCATAACACTGCTTTTAGAATTGCCCCACATTAGGACTATGCATCTTATCTGTTCAAGAGATATTTAAAAAAAAAGTTTTTGTTTTTGTTTAAACCCTTTAACGTTGATGGCAGGTCCGAGTTTTCTTCCGTCAGCCAAGCACTTAAGAACTAGAGTCTTTGCATTTTTATTTATTGTCTTATATAATGTGTTGTGGCACACAGAGGGTATTTTCAGAGTGTAGAAATCCAAGAGCAATTCCAAGGTCTGTTTGTTGAAACTCATAAATAAAAACATTTTTTTTTTTTTTTAATCAGATATAGAAAGAACCCCCATCAGAAAGGCACTCTGTGCTGTCTGCACAGTACTGTGTTGGACAGACTCTCATACTATGCTGTTTAGGTTCACTCTAGGAGGATTTCAAGCAATACATATTTAGACTTTAATGTTAAGACCTCTGACCGCATGTAGGAAAACAAAGGGCAAACAAGCATTTGCGATGCAAAAGGTCTCACAAGAGACGTGGTACACGGGGGTACTGTCCTGCTTGGAAAGGCAAAGGCTTACGGTCTCCCACGTTGGACAACTGGTAGAGAGGACGAAGGGGACCATTCCAGACCACCACCTGTGATACAGGATCAAAGCACCTCAGGAGGAGAGGCGATCCGCGCAGCCGGTCATTGTTGCAGTTGGTGCCTGCAGATGCAGCGGAGTGACTCCTTCACTCCAAGGGAAGCTCACCCTTGCGCAGAATAAAGACTCATTGCCCTCAGAGGATGCACAGAGGGGAAATGTTGCAGTTGCTGGAGAAAAAAATGTTCCAGAGCAGAGTCATTGCTGTAGAGGCAGATTGTCGGTTCCTGACAAGTCGAGTTGCAATTCCAGTGGCCAGAAGGTGAAGTAAACGTTGCAGAGGAATCCTGCTGGATTCTTGCACATTGAATCTGAGGACCTACCAAGATGGAGACCCTAAATAGCCCAGAAAGGGGGATTGGTCACCTAGCAGGGTGTCCATCTACTAGGAAGGGGCTCTCAGGTCACCTGCCTTTCCTGGACACTTAGATGCTCTCAGAGTCCTTTGCTCATCACCAGCCCGAGGAGGATTAGGCCCTATCATGAAGCATGACACATATTAGGTGTGTGAAGGTACTTGCTTCCACTAATAAGAGTGTCTGGCTGACCTGGTATTGCTCCTGTGGAAAAGTGTACCCATTCTTTCTATGTTTATTATGTAATATCATTAAAACTTTGTAAAAAAAAAATTAAAAGTAAATGACCTGTAAGTAATCCTTCTCTGTAAGTGTCTGTAGTATTTAGGGAAAAATGCACACAGAAGGTGATTGGAGGAATATTTGGAAAACCATAACTGCTGGCGCTTTTTCGGAGTAGCGTTCCAATCCATTGTTTTTCACTCACTCTTTCCCTCCAGACTAAGGCCCGCCTCATGCAAATCGGTACTGACCCTGCTCCTCATGGGAGCAGCCCACTCTGACTGCCATGCGAGACCGCCTCCAAAAGGTAGTCTTCTTGAGGGAATGGATTGAGGTGTTACCCTCAGCGGCCTCTGCCTAGGGTGACCAGGCAGCCCGGATTTGCCAGGGCAGTCCCGATTTTTCATCAGTTGTCCCATCAAATTTCGGGAAATTTAGCTCATGTCGAGGTTTTTAGAGGGGTGATTGAAAATGGTAGAAGGTGCCTTTTTATGTTTTCCCAAAGCAGGGATGGTTAGTAGCTGTTATAAGAAAAAGATGTAATTAGCAGGCATGATGCTGGCTTTAAAAATTGAAATGTATTTTTGCTCTTAGTGCCTCTGCTTTAATTTTATGTTGATGGGCGCTATCATTCAGTGCGGTCGGTTGAAGTAAAATGGTAATCCTTCTTCTAATGTTAAGAAATGTCCTGGTATTTTACTTTAAAATTCTGGTCACCGTAGCTCTGCCTAACCTCTGGCAATGCTACGACTGCCAGACGTTTTCCTCCCATCGCCTTTTTGTGAGATGTGCTCAAATTTATCATGTAACTGATAATTTCTGCTTTTGTAAATAGCTCGGTCAACCCAAGGTTCAAGTTCAAACTACAGATAACGGCTAATAAAATGCGCAGTCTGTGGAAGGTACCGGTATTCAGTTTAATAATATATTTAACAACTGTCTCTTCCGCTTTCCAAAGGTCAAAAATATATATACCTACTGTTCAGAAGTACAGAACATCCAATATTAAGAAGTGGCTAAATTGTCTGATTTACTTTGCACTTTCTATTAATAAAGTGTGGTTTTATTCTTTCTTCACCTGGTTGTGGTTTACTTCAGTCGTTTTAGATGAGAAGAGGAGGTATTTCCACTTTAGTAAACGAATAGCATGCTTGCGTTTCCCATTAAAATACTGGAAATATAGCAGCAGTTGCTAAGGTATGATAAAGTAACAACAGCGTAATTAAAATGTTTTCTATGAGGAGATGGCAGGGGCTCCTGTGTCGATAGGAACGGAACTGGGGAGGCCCGAGGGATGTCCAGAATGCACCCACCTCTAGGACTTGGGCCGGACACCACAAGGTGACACCATGTGCAGGTACAGAACATGTGGAGCTTTTTTAGCACCAAGCGCTATCGCTGAGGACTCTGCAGGCAGCACACGTGTGCTCCAGCAGCCCCGCGGGACATAGCTACTTACCTGCACGCGCGGCTCCATCCGTCTCCTGTGCAGCTGAGGGCAAGGCGCGTGTCACGTACACCAAAAGGGCAGCGCCAGCACAGGGCATGACGGGACTTGCAGTCGGCTGAGATATTCTCTTCCTGGTTCCGGAACAGAAGCTGGATACATCGACGTAGCTTCCGTTACGAGGTTTGCTGGGACTCGTAGGCAGCCACACACAGGAAATTTCCCATGCTTTTTGGGGGCGGTTCAACATCGCGTCACTTCCGCAAACAGCAGCTGGAGGATGGTGGCGGCCGGTTTGTCCTGGTGGTGAGTGTGCTTCAGGATCTGCGAGCTTTAGACAAACTGGTGGCCCAGTGACCGCGGTCTGAGCGGTTTCCCGCGCACGTTCTCTCATCTGGGGGAGCTATGCGTGTTTTTTTTTTTTTGCTGGAGGCGAGCAGCAGCGTCGTCCCCTGTGCACACAGCGGGCTGCATCTCCATTCTCCACCGTGTCTCGGATGCTTCTGCCGCCTGCGTACATATTAAGATCCGTGTCACAAGTAATTGTTTGCTCGACGCTGGTGAAAGTTTTGTAATCGTTAAAGCATATTACGTGGTAAAAGCGCTCTTTGTTATATATTGACGCTGGAGGGAAGTAGTCGCAGCCATATCCCATTGTAAACCTATATTATTAGTAATACCAAGTTGTTTCGGGACAGAGACTAATCGTGACCTGATTATTAAGCACGCCGCGCGTCTCTTAAATCCCTTAAGTCATCACCCACCTCTGAATCAGGGCGGAGGTTAACCATGGAAGCGTTCTCGATAAGGGGCGATTCGGTAAGCTTCCTGCACCGTAATTTATAAACGGGCCCGCTTTCTATACTTCAGCGCTTTGCTATTTGTAGTTTTGTATGGACGAGGCCCCAAGCGATAATTAATCGCAACCTTATTGGGGTAGGTACCTACTGTGCTTTAGAATTGTGCCACAGTAACCAAATTGCCGGTTTCCTGCCTCAAGTGTTGGATCTTAAATATCCAGACCAGTTTAACAAATAGTCGTGCCCAAATGTTATGTGGAAATCTAGCTGTCTCTTTCGACCATCTCTCTCGTTATGTAAGATAAATCCGTTGACGACCGGTAGCAGTATTCTGTGTAGCAATTTGAGATGTGATGGACGAAAGCGAGCACTGCATCTTGGTGCTTTGCTATACATTAACATTAAGTTATAGTTCTTCTCAGATATTAGGCTTCCACGTTTTTGACACACTTAATTTTATCATTCGCATCTGTTTCCGACGTTCACTCCTCGGTTCCCTGTACAAGCATGACAGTGCGTGAGTGACAACAAGGGTCCCGATGAGCACCGATTTGTGCAGTTTTGTCGTGACTCCTGTCCGCAAATTGGCATTGTGCGGCACCTATTGTCACGCATTTTGGTTCCTTACACCTTTTTAGTAATAACTATTTTGAATTGTGTTTTTTTTGTGTGTGTTTTTTTGCAGCAGTATTAACAAACAGTGTGACCAGTTCCACATGTCTACTCAGTAGGCACCTATCCAATTTACATACATTAAGACACCACCACCTTTTTGCCCCAGATGATGTCATGTTTTTGAGGGCATCCCCATGCTTTATAAACTGGCCGTTCCTAGCGGACACAACAGTCCCCACCCCTCTCACCCATTCTGCCATTGAGGGGTTGTTCCGGCAACTTCCATTTGCGGGCATTGTTGCGCTTGGCCACCAGTGTGATCAACTTAATAAATATACGTTCCATTCTCGGTCATCCAACCTCTTCTAATAAGCCCAACAATGTAATCCTGTGGGTAAGGTCAATCTGGCGACTAAGGATCCTGGAGAGTTCCTTTCTATTCCTTCCCAGAAGTGGGGCAGTGTGGGACAAGTCTAGACCATGTGTGAGATGTCAGATTCTGCCAGTGAGCATTGCACGCATTGGGCCTGAGATACTCTGCCAGCGCAACGCAGCTGCCGAGGGGTCATATAGGTAAGATATGCACATAGTTATGTGGGAGCATGCAGAGACAAAAGGGGGTGGCCAGTGTGGCCTCTAACCAGTCATCATCAAGGTTTCCCACCACAGCCCTGGGAAGCGCTCCAAAGCATTAATGACCAGAGAATGATAGATCCTAGAGATGGCTCTTTTTTTCCCAGCCTTCCCATCGAGATTTTAGCTTCAAAGAGGGCTAAGTTCTGGAATTTGTGTGCTGAGAGGGCATGGTGCCGTTGCAGATGTTGATGAAACTGTAAAAGAGTTGCTTGTCTGTAGATGGGAGGGTGAAACTGCAAAACAAGAGATGTACTGCACAACATGACATTTGAAGCACATGCCACTATAGGGGCATATTCAGTCTCCTGCAGATAAGCAGCCCTGAATGTGTGAATGTAAACAATGCTGGAGATCTGTTCTGGGGGTATGCACCTGGTGTTAATTTCTTCCATTAATCCTGTTTCAAAGTGCTCATGTATTGTCAGATCGGTGTAGAGAGGCACAGCAGTTCAGTGTCAAACAGTTTGTTAAAGTAGCGGGCAACAGACTGCAGTACAGCATTTGCTGCAAATGTTAATCAATTATTACCGTAGTGTAATAATAGGAATATACTATAGGACATGGCGTTTTCAGCCCTTCAAGTTACATCCAGTCAATGTGTTTTTTTTTATTTATTTTTTTAAACCTGCATTCTTACTAGCAGCGTTTAAATTCATTACAAATACCCCAATTCTTCCCTAAGGTAGCAGGGGACAAAGGTAAACCATTTTTTTTTTTTTTTTACTGCCCAACACTTTGAGCAAACAGGGGGCCAGGTTTAGGTCCGTGTCTCCCGGTTGCACATTTCCAATTAAACCACTGGACCATGTGGTGACAGCGATGGCAAGGCCCAGATACATTCTTCACTGGGAAATATCACTTTGTTATGGGCCTTGCCTAGCTTTTAAGTACAATGTTTATTTTCAGAATATTTAGTTGAAGTAGTAAATTTGAGATTAGATGTCAAGTCACCTACTTTTAGGGTTATAATGTTTCCAATTGACCAGGGCTAGTGGCAGAAGGTGGTCATTGGGTAGTATGCATGGTATATAATGATCAAGCCAACAGTCTTTCTGACTTATCTCCTTCCTGATAGTTATGATTAGAGGCAGTGCAAGAAAGCCTACCCTAGATATAAATATGTAAAAGTATGTTTACGACGAAATAGTTTATCCTTCAAATGAGATTGGGGAATTATATCGTTTTCAAAACCGTCAGTTTTGTTTGCTTCACTTGCTGCGTCACCTCAATGCAAGCACTGCCTTTATTGCACCCTACTCCACTGCTTTAAAGAATGCTGTGCCCCTGTTGTGCTCAAAGTACTCATCCAAATGCGAGTGACACTTTGCCACAAAATCTAGCATCTAGAAATGTTTCAGCGCACAATTTCCACGTTGGTACTGAAGGATTATGTTAGTGCCAATGCGTATGTCATTATGTGAAGCAAATGGTATGATATAGTTCTAACTCTTGAGAATTTATACATGGATCACTGATCATCTTGTTGTTTGAAATGTATTTTATTCTTTTGGGTGAATTATGTGGTGAGGAGAAAAAAAAATCTACTAACTCTTGTGATAATGGTTCTGTTAACGCGTCCCTTTATGATAATTTTACACATCAGGACTCGTTTTAGGCCAATAAATATTTTGACCCAGTTGAAAGACACCTTGGAACGAGATAACTAATCAATATGTCAATACATCCAATATGTCAATACATCAATAATGTCATCAATATTTATCACGACTATGCATTTCACTTTAGTCAGTCATTAATAAATTCAAGACGCTACCATGACCTTTCAGCCATGAATAATCATACCAGTTTAATTGAATTTTATAAGTTTTATTCCCTATTAATTACATTCTAAAAGCAGATGCATTAATCTCAACACCAAGAAACATAATAGCATAATCACGATATGACAACTTTGATAAGATTTCATGAATGCGAGAATCACAATCATCAGAACATAACAAGGTGTGAACATAGATCAACTTAGCAGAGTGTCAATATCGCGTCAGTTCAACAAAGCATAGATTCGGTCATTTTGTCTATTTGCGTCAGTTTAGTGAACACCTGCCCTAACCACTGATTAGCATTAGCATGTTGGGCTTTGTTATGATGCATCTTTGCATCATAAATTCTAAAGAAATCCTTCAAATAAAAAGGTGGTCTCCTGACTCTTTTCTCAAGAAGAGGATCAACACCACACTCATTTCCAACATCTCCTGGAACAAAATCATCATCTTCACTCTCACTCCCAACAAGCTCCTTCCTCTGTCGTCCTATACAACCATCCAGTGATACACCACTTCTCTCACTGACCACTTCATCATCATTACCCATGAACATCATTCCTGAGCAACCTTCACCACTATTCCCCTCAAAGACCCAATTTTTCTGGTATAGAGCCACATTCTGAAAATTCCACCTCTCACCATTCTCCAAAATCACAAAATACATACCAACTCGCTGAACACGGAAAGGACCCCTGAATTTGGTCAAACCTCCCTGTACCCTTCCCGACTTCACTTTGACCCAATCTCCTAATTCCACCCTTAATCCAGCTTGTCTCGCACTCCTCTTGGGAGACTGGTCTAGATCATTGGCACCCACATCATCACACAACACGCCTTTCAACCAAGCTGGCACTAGTTTAGTCCCTGGCCATCGCCCCCTCATGTCCATGAAAGGAACCCTTCCAGTAACACCATGTGGATTGGTGCAAAACGCCCATACCATGTCCGAGATAATTTCTCTGACATCGCCCTGGTTTGCCAAGGCTAACTGCATAGTTCCTTTGAGAAGTCTAACAGCCCTCTCAGCCACTCCATTCCCCCTTGGGTTGTATAAAGATGTACACGAATGCATAACACCCCCAACCCCTTAAAAATAGCTGAAAAAAATTATTCGGTCATAGAGATGGAAGCTTTAGCGGCAGCTTGGGGTGTTGAGTATTTTCGTGTATATCTGTGGGGTTTGCCGTTTGTTTTACGGACTGACCATAAGCCACTACTAAGAATCTTAGCTCCAGGTGGTGCAGGAAAAGGTTCAGCTAGGTTAGCTAGACTAGCGGCAAGGCTTCAGGAGTATACTTATACAGTCGAGTTTTTACAAGGCTGGAAGAATGTTCAGGCAGATTGTTTGTCTAGATTACCTTTGAATTGGGAAGAGGTTGATGGTGCTGGTGTGCGAGATGCAGACATGGTAGGTGAGGTTGCCTCTGTACAAGATGCCGTGGATAGCGGCACAGGGTCCTTTCGGTGTTACAGTGGAGAGAGGGAATGAAAGAAGATCCAGTAATGAGTGATGTACTTAAAATGATTAGGTGTGGAAAGGTGAGAGGGAACACTCTTGCTCCAGCTGTTAGACCTTATTTGAAGGTTCTGGAAGAGCTCTCTGTCTGGGGTGATTATGAAGGGGGACTGTTTTGTTCCTCCTGAGGGGTTGAGGTTCCAAATTTTTTCAACTGGCACACAAGGGTCATCTCGGACAAGGATTGACCGTCAGAAGGGTGAGAGCAAACTTTTGGTGGCCAGGTTTGGATAATCAAATCAAGGAATGGGTGCGAAGTTGTAAATTGTACAAAGAAAGCGAGAAGAGATTGGTCCTGGAGAAGTGTGAGGGTGGACATCTACTAGATCCTGGTAAACCTTGCCATACGATCTGTTTAGATTTTGTTAGACTGTTGAGGGAGTTGTCTCTAGACATGAGATTTGCAGTGGTAGTAGTGGATATTCACTCAAAGTGGTTGGTAGTGGAATTTTTGAGAGATGTCACTACAAAGACTACCATTGGTGTTTTAGAGAACATTTTCAAAAAAGGAGGAGCCCCGGTAATCCTCATCACGGATAATGGCACACAACTCACTTCACATGAGATGGTAGGATTTTTAAGGGGTTGGGGTGTTATGCATTCGTGTACATCTTTATACAACCCAAGGGGGAATGGAGTGGCTGAGAGGGCTGTTATACTTCTCAAAGGAACTATGCAGTTAGCCTTGGCAAACCAGGGCGATGTCGGAGAAATTATCTCGGACATGGTATGGGCGTTTTGCACCACTCCACATGGTGTTACTGGAAGGGTTCCTTTCATGGACTTGAGGGGGCGATGGCCAGGGACTAAACTAGTGCCAGCTTGGTTGAAAGGCGTGTTGTGTGATGATGTGGGTGCCAATGATCTAGACCAGTCTCCCAAGAGGAGTGCGAGACAAGCTGGATTAAGGGTGGAAGTAGGAGATTGGGTCAAAGTGAAGTCGGGAAGGGTACAGGGAGGTTTGACCAAATTCAGGGGTCCTTTCCGTGTTCAGCGAGTTGGTATGTATTTTGTGATTTTGGAGAATGGTGAGAGGTGGAATTTTCGGAATGTGGCTCTATACCAGAAAAATGGGGTATTTGAGGGGAATAGTGGTGAAGGTTGCTCAGGAGTGATGTTCATGGTTGATGATGATGAAGTGGTCAGTGAGAGAAGTGGTGTATCACTGGGTGGTTGTATAGGATGACAGAGTGAGGAGCTTGTTGGGAGTGAGAGTGAAGATGATGATGATTTTGTTCCAGGAGATGTTGGAAATGAGCGTGGTTTTGATCCTCTTCTTGAGAAAAGAGTCAGGAGACCTTATTTGAAGGATTTAGTTAGATAAGAGATGTCCCTGTTTTGTTAATATTTGTTATGAAATTTCTTGCTTTCATTTTCTTATTTCTGGTATATTAATGTGTTTAGTTTTTCTTATTTGTTTTCATTGATGAGCGATAGGGGATGTGTTATGATGCATCTTTGCATCATAAATTCTAGAATGTGAGGTGGCAAGGTTCGGTAACTGGCAGTTGACCAGGAACCGGCCTGACGCCAGGTTGTGTCGTTTTGGAGATTAAACCTGAGACGTGGCAAAGTACGTGTTCGCCTGTTTTTTACCGCAACAGGCTTCATGCAAAACAATTTAGAACAAGCAATTTGAAAACATCTAACTATGGTCGCTGTCAAAAGTAAGAAGTTGGTACCTAGAAAGGAAAAGCAAACAGACAAATCACAAATGCATTGTCCTAATTACCCTCCAAGGTTTAGGTCAGCACACAGGTTCTGTCTTCGTCTTCAGGACATCAGTCAATTCGCCATCAGTCAAATCTCAGCTCCGGGGCAAAAGGGCACTTTCCTCATAAGGAGGCAAAGTGTAAAATGGACAATTCCTAAGGGCAAAGATGGTTTTAAGTAAACCAATAAATCACCAAACAGAGTGACAAAGTTTCTGGATAAAATCAATAGCAATCCCTACCTAGTTCTAAATGACTCCCGTGACATGGGTTTTTATCCCTTTTTCATTGTACATTCCCCAAAATTCTATTGGTCATCTGTTATACCCCACTATCCATAACCTATCAGAAAATACATTAGGTAACCTAACTCTTCACCCCATATTATTTTACAAGTCTTTGATTGGTCTTCATAATTGAGGTCTTCAGAGGTGGCACGTCCGGTATGATTTCATCTTTCTGTAATTCTTTGTACATCTTTTGGTCAGCAGTTCCATTGTCTTCACCGGTTTGAATGACCTTGTACAATACATTAATCTACACTGTTTCAGTTTGTTTTTAACATTTATTCTGCGAACAAGAAAAGGCTGTGAGAACGGATCTAACATGGTTACATTCGTCTTTTAGCTTGGAGGAGAAAATAATAATAAGGTTGTGTCCTTTTATGAGTCAGCACTCTGCAAGATAGAAAAATACATTTAATATGAAAGCCAAGCAGCTAAACTTCGGCTCATGCTATCTTCAGGCCTATGAGGATTTCAGCACAGATTCAATAATGCAATCATTAGAATAAACTTATTTAAACGTAATACAAAACATTTTAGTCATTGTTATTAGTCTACGTATACATTGGCGGCCACTCCCTGTGGTCACATTTCAAGTGCACGTTTAAGCAAAAATTATTATTATTGTTTCTATGCAGCATTATCACACATTAATTCATAAACATTTCATGTTAATATAGATTATATAAGTTACGCTCTCTCAGTTCTATTATACATCCATTAAACCTATGGACACTCTTGTGTCCCTCAACATAGCAGTTTTTCTAATCTTACTTAGGAAGGTATCTATTTCACCAGAAAGCACGCAGTTAAAGCCCCTTTCTCGCTTCATGAGGGTATCTCTTCTCGCAGAAAGTGTCGAGCAGCGTACGGGAAAAAATATGTGGCATCTGCATTGGGGGCATATTTGTTAAAAGGGTAAAGATCCTATCCATCCAGACTATCGCAGACCCATACCTATCGTCCTTCTGGGTTCATGCACAACTTGCTTTACAAAAGAGAACTTGACTATCTAAATGGTTACACTGCTCTTAATCCATGTCCCATACTAACTCCTTCCTCTCTCAGCAGCACCACACAGCATTCATGTCCATAAACCTCTCCCTCCTCATTGTAAGAGCAAATGTAGCAATTGGTAGGAAAGCAATGTCTTTCCTAACTTGCTACCCAAAACTCACCATATCACACCTCCAACTTGACAAAGCACGAAACAAAACTCAATGACAAACATTCGGGCGCAAGAACATTGGGTGTACCGCAAAACCTTTGGATGAGTTCTCATTGCATGATATCGTCTCATCCAGCTATGTCATTTATGGACGGAAGGGGTGACAGCTAACGCCAGCCCTGGCAAAACCCACATGCGCATGCTGTATGTCCGTTGCTCTCTTTCTTCGCTTCATTTCTTTTTCTGTCAACTGTGGGGCAGGCTGTAGGCCTGGTGGAAGATGTGCTTTCATTGGTTGTAGTTCAAGTTGCAAGAGCTTGTACCTGCAACAGCTAAAATATTTATTACTATCAAAGTTAATATTTTCCTTACAGATGTTTAAAAAGGTACCAGCATGTATAGGACAAGAGGAAGGAGAGAAGGAAGCATCCAAGAGCCCATTCTTGATCACTAAGTGCAAATGTAGGGATCCATAGTTTCTCCGCTTTCAGATATTAAGTGCCTTAACCCCTTTCTTCATAGATATGCATTAAATTCAGCAACAGACTTTATTTACTTTTTTGCTTCACCCTCTTATGCATTCTCATCATCTCGTAGCCCTTTGTGAACTCCAGCACTTATTTTGCGCAAAACTTATATAAATGGAGATCTTTTGGGCAACTTTTATCATTCAGTGGTCTTCCCTATAATTTCTGCTACACAAGCCAAATAATTTTACAACCGAATCTTAGTACAGAGAACAGATAAGTGTGTTAAGGCACAATAGTGAGGTCTATGGGTGAAGTTTGACTTTTTTGTAACTGTAATCAAGTTTATACGCAGCCATTTAGTGATTTAGATGGAAAGTAACAAACTGCTCCCTCCTTTTATTTAAGCAGAGGAGCAGTGCCCTACTTTGCATCTGATGCCGACAGGATAGCCGCTAGAATTTATTATAATTAAGTCAGGTCTTCATAACCTTTAAATCAACAGAGCTAGTCTATTTTACCTTTTATCTTCCTGAGCACCTGTATGGAATTGTTTATAGTTCTGAGTAACTGGTGGCTTACTATAAATTTACAGTTTTAGCCTGCAATTCCAGAGATCATTTAATGGAGAGCATGTTTTTTCAGTATGTTGAACTACGTGTCTGCCTTTTTAGAGACTGTCTACCGCTAAGACTCTAGAAACTCTTAAGAAACATGGACAATGCGGTATGCACAGAGGAGCATCAAACTGAGTTGAGAAGGTGTACTGAGGAGGGAGGTGAGACTCTATCGAAGGTTGGAGCAGCAGATACCTCAAAGCCTGCAGAAGCAGACACCACCAAGGATGTTGGACCCTGTACACTGAATGCCACAGAAGAAAGCAATGGTGCTTCGGAAATCATACCAGTGACTACTGCATCACCGCGGAAGAGACCATTAGATACTGACGAGCCAACTGCAAAGTACATAGTAAGTACATCAAGACCTAGTGGGTCAGCTGTGATCAAAGATTATTCATCTACTTTACTTTCTTAATGTTTTATCTTGAATTCTGCTTTAATTATTGAGATGGCTTGAAGAACTGCATATTTTAACTATCACAAAGAAAAGCCAGAGAAAATGTAAGCATATGTCAAATAAAAGGATCGATTTTTGTGACCTCTTTCAGGTGAGGACAGCATATGTGCAGAGATGAATAAGTAGTTCTTTTTGATTTGCTATGAGTTGAAATATGCAGGCCTGCACACTTCACCTTCTCAGAATTACTTCCTGTATATGGAGCCACTAGAAGTATGGGGCAACAAAAGTCCATATTATGTGGCAGAGCCCAATAAAGAATACATTAAGCAACGGTTAAGAAACTTCCAAGCTGCCCCTACTTTTAGTCTGGGTTTTGACAAAATAACTGTCAGTCAGGCATATTACCAGTAATATACATGTAGTGGGATTTGGATTCACCCCTTTTACCCGTTGTTTACTCCGACCAGCCTCTATAGAGCAAACAATTAATCAGATACATAGGTGTCAACCTTCTGGAAACTCTCCAGAAAACAATTACAAATAATGTGAAACAGAACAGTGATTATTTATATTAAATGTTTCAAATATATTTAAGCAAACCTGAGTAACACGTTGCAGAATAGAATAATATGAAGTAAATCTGCATTCTGTTAATCACACACATTCACTCTTGATTGATGAGCACATATAACTCAAAGAAGGTGCAGGAAAGTGGCCTCTTTCTAGCATGGTTACCCCCAATTTTTTGGCCTGTTTGTCACTGTGTTTGATGGTGTCAATGGGATCCTGCTAACCAGGACCCCAGTGACTATGCTCTCTCCCTTCTAAATTGGTACCTTTTTCTTGCCACAATTGGCATACTGGTTCCCCCCCCCCATGTAAGTCTCTAGTATATGGTACCTAGGTACTCAGGTCATTGGTGTTCCAGGGGATCCCTATGGGATACAGCAGTTATTCTGCCACCCATAGGGAGCCCATGCTAAGGGTTCTGCAGGCCTGCCATTGCAGCCTGCATAAAATGGGTGCATGCACCCATTTTCACTACAGGTCACTACACCATGTCACTATGTCACCCCTATGGTAGCCCCTCTCAGCCAGGAGGGCACGGTGCAGGTACCTGTGTGTGAGGGCACCCATGCACTAGCAGAGGTGCCCCCCCCCCCAACTCCAGATCCATTTTCTAGGACTTTGTGAGTGCGGGGATGCCATTTTACGTATGTACTGGGCATAGGTCACTACCTATGTCCAGCTACATAATGGTCAATCCGAACCTGGGCGTAATTGGTATCAAACATGTCGGAATCATTTACCAATACATTTGCAAGTATTGGAAGTATGATTTCATGCACTCTGGGGGCTCCTTAGAGGACCTCCAGCATTGCTACCACCAGTTTGACAGGGTTTTCCAGGCAGCCCAGCTGCTGCCACTCCTCAGACCGTTTTCTGCCCTCCTGCTGCTTGATCCGATCAAGCCAAGGAAGGCAGAACAAAGGATTTTGTTTGGGAGTGGGAGTTAACATCCTTTCCCTTTGGAAATAGTTGTGATTGGCTTGGGAGGGGTAGCCTCCCAAGCCACTGGTTTGCTTTGAAGGGCACATTTGGTGCCCTCCGTGCATAAACCAGTACACACTAATTCAGGGACCCAAATCCATGCTCGGTGCAAAACTAGGCAATGGAAAGATGAGTGACCACTCCCCTGTCCAGCACCACCCCAGGGGTGGTGCTCAGAGGGTCCCTGGGTTCTGCCATATTGTTTCCAAGGTTGGCAGGGAACTCTGGGAGCCTCTGACTGGCCAGGCAGGTGACGTCAGAGCTCCCTCCTGATAGGTGCTTACCTGGCTAGGTGACCAACCCCCCTTTCGGGGCTATCTAGAGTCTCTTTCTTGGGTGGGGCCTTGAATTCGGCTGGCAAGATTCCAGCAGGACTCCTCTGCAACCTCTGCTTCGATTTCTGGCTAGCTGAACCGCCAGGAACTGACAAACGCTGCTACAATGAAGAAAACTCTTCTGCAACTTTGTTTCCACGTCTCCTGCCAGCTTTGCAACATTTGGCCAGCCGTGCATCCTCAAGACTGCAACTCTTCAGCCTGCTCAAGAAGAAGAAGGTATCTCCCTTGGAGTGAAGGAATCACTTCCATGCAACCGCTGGCACCTACAACAAGTGACGACCGGCTGCGTGGATCCCCTCTCTGCTGAGCTGTGTGGATCCTGCATCAAAGGTGGTGGTCTAAAGTAGTCCTCTTGGTCCTCTCTGCCAGCTGTCCAACTTTGGTGAAGGTAAGCCCTTGTCTTCCCACTCAAGACAGTGCTCCTCTGCACCACGTCTCTTGCAGTTGCCAAGGCTTGTTTGCATCTCTTCCAAAAGATTTTCAGGTGACGTGTTGCTCCAACCCCCAGCACTCCATCCTGCAAAGCATAGCCTCCTGTGGCATGGGATCCCCTTTTGTAGTGCTGCATGGGCTTCTTCTGCGACTCCTGTGACCCCGTCCTATGGGTCTCCTTTGGGTGCTGTCTCTGCTCCTGTGGACTCTCTGCAATGCTGATGGTTCCCTGTGACTCCCCCTCCTGGGTTGAGTCCTCCTGGTCCTTGCTGGTCCCTGGCAACACCGCTTTTCCACTAACCATGAGTTTGCCTTAGCCAAGGCTAGTTGGTGGAATTCCTGCACCAACGCCAGTTTGCAATCTTCCTTCCAGCGTGGGACTCCTTCTGCATCCATCAGAAACACTTCTTCGGCTACAGGGCTGCAGTGCTGACCTGTTCTTCATCACCAGCGACCAACTACTGCATCCACAGCTGGGTGGGTAGTAGCTACTACTCCTCCTGGACTCCACTATGACTCTTGGACTTGGTCCCCTCTCTCCACAGGTCTTCTTTTTTTCAGGAATCCACCGCTGGTTTTCTTGCAGTCCTCTCTGGGTGTCTTCATTTTCTTCTTTTCCTCCTTTTGGGTGGTTTGGGGAAAATCAATTGTTTTACTCTTTCACTCCTGGTCGCTGGGGGGGGTACTGTTTTACTTAACTCTGTGGTTTCTAGTACGCCGAGCTCACCTCTGCACATTTTACTTACCTAACCGGGGGTACCTTGTTCGCATTCCATTTTTGTTAGTATATGGTTTGTGCTCCCCTTAGGGTCTCTATTGGTTATTACTATTTACACTGTTTTCTAACCTTTTCTATGCCTGTTTCTGATTACGAGTGTATATATTTAGAGTATTACTTGCCTCCTAAGGGTCAGTTACTTGTCTAGTATTTTGTGGTGATTTGTTCCAAAAAGAAAGTACCTTTTAATTTTGTACAACTGAGTGTTTTCTTTCATGTGTGTAAATGCTGTGTGAATACAGTGGTATTGCACAAGCTTTGCATGTCTCCTAGATCAGCCTTGGCTGCTCATCTACAGCTACCTCGAGAGCCTGGCTTCTAGACACTGCCTGCACTTCACTAAGAGGGGATACCTGGACCTGGTGTAAGTACCATAGGTTTCCACCACACACCAGGCCAGCTTCCTCCAGAAGAGAAAATACATAATATTCACAACACTCCTCAACACCTCACTGTGCCACCTTGTTATATTCAGCCCTTACTTTTTCTCAGTGTGCTCCATGTCGCTCTTCTTCCCACCAGCCCCCTCCCCCCCCCCCCCCCCCCCCCTCACCCCCAAACCAGTCTTTGGTTCTTCATACCCTCCACTTTGCTCTTTCATGTGGTCTCCTTATCAAGTCCCCTCTCTGTTAACCCTTCTCTTGTGCTCCCTGCCCCACCCCTTCTCTTTACTTTGTGCTTATTTGCCTCCAGTGGTCTCTCTATGAAGCTGACTGGAATATATATATATTTTTCTTTAATTACCGCTTCCTATAATTGAAAGGCCGGCTATGATGAAGGTTTCCGAGACTTCCGTGTGGTTTAATTTTTATTAAATGCTAACCGAAGGTCCGTTGGCCAGGTAGTCTCATTTGTAGTCCTTCCTTCCTTGCTGTGTTAGAGGAAAAAAACAGAAGGGCTTTATTGAAGGCCCCATGCCATCCAAATTTTATTTTCAGTAAGAATAAAAACAAGACTGTGTCAAAAGCTAGGGAGCCTTCAATATAGTCCACCTTTTCACTTTTCTGCTTGGCTTTAATGAGTATATGGAGCATGTATAGCACATTAAATCCTGACCTATTGGTTGTGCCGTTACTGCTTTTCTCATTAATGTCAGACTGCAATATATCTAGACTTATAGCTTGCCTTTATGTTTTGATTAGCACCAATGCCACATGCTAAATTGTGATTGCAATCGAACCCTATTCTTCTTTCCTAGTTTTTCTCCATATCCCCTTAAGCTTTATTTCACATGAAGAAAGAAAAATCTTCTTTTAATTTTGCTGTTAGTTGTTTCTGTTATAACTCTGTGTTCACCATTCCATGAGTCTCTTTAAGAGTTAGGTTAGTCCTCCAATTAAATTTAAAGGGTGCTTTAAAAAACCTTGTACTTGGTGAGACTGGTGTTTACTTTCTCTAAAGCATTCTTTTTGTACGTAGAGGCTTGAAGGGCATGGATCAAAAGTTGCTGCTCATTACAACGAGCTTCAGGAGTGTGGTCTGGAACAGCGCAGCCAAAGTCGCATTTTCTTCCTCCGGAACTTTAATAACTGGATGAAGAGCATTCTCATAGGTAAGAGCGCTCTTGTCCTCTTAAAGATTACTACATGTTTTTAATTATAGGTAGGTCTGTCTGTGTTTTATTTTGACATTTCCATCTATATTTATCCATATTTATTCTTTGTCAAATTTATCTGTCGTTCTTCATACTTATTTTGCCTTTTGTTAAAAGAAATCAAAGCTGAAACTACTATTCCACATTTATTTATCAGATAAATGTACACTTAATACCTGGATGCCTGACAGGTTTCAATGATATGATCGCCAAATGATGATAAATCAATGCTTTTATATGAAAACATGCAAAAATTAGTATCATTCTTGTGCGTATCTATTGCTGTTTAAACCTCATCACTAAAATTCCTTTCTTTTTAAACTCCCCTTTACCTGTCAATCCATGCAGTTTTTGAGTCTTTCAGTCATGACTGGCAGCTTTTAGATTCACTCAAAAAACAATCTAATTAGTGTTTTTATACACATTTAAGAATAAATAGAGAGGGCATGGCGAAAATGGCACCCGTGTAGGATCAAATGCCCGGCCCTCTGCCGTGCCACCGTAAAGAACGAGCTCTGGTGGCGCCTCTGGGCCCCTACTGACAGTCTGTCTTTGAAATGTCAGGAGGACACAACGGAGCAGAGTGTGGGCTCTGGAATGTGAACGGCAGGTAGCACAGGGCTGGCGACCCAAGTCGTGAGGAGACAGCTGCTGCTGAACCAAAATGGTGGCCGCCTGGCGAGAGCTGGCACCTGACCTCCAGGAGAGAGACAGCTTTTATCGACTCACTGCGGCCCCCCAAAGGACCCTGAATATAGCTGGCTCACTGCCTGGCTACAGACCTGGAAGAACCAAATGTGAAGCAGCATGGTGCCTGAGGAGCTGCTCCAAAGCGGCACATTGCTGTATCAAGTAACTGCCACAGGGAGCCTGCCCGAATCTACCAGGTGGCATGGATCTCCGCAGTATCAACCGATGAGCAGGGGGCAGAGTTCGCTGGCCTTTGGGCGGTCTGCCCAGCAGGCGCGGGACTGTTTCCATTACTCCTGCTTTGCACAAAAATTGGTACACCTTGAACAAATCAGCTGCCATTTGTGTCGGGAAGAGACCTGCAGCTCAGATTTTAGTCCCGTCAGGGCATGATTTCCCCAGCTGTTCGGCCTATACAATGGGATGCCTGGTCATGCCACACACCTATGCCTGTGAATATAGCAACTGCAATATAAGCAACCTGATGCCTGGTGTCCAGACAAGCATGGTGAATAGGCCATGCCACTGCCAAGTGCCACACTAGATGCTCTAACCAAGTACAGAGGGAGGACCTTCCACCTGAGCACGTGGAGGGGTTGAAGTGTGAGGCGCAATGTGCAGTTGAAGGTGCAACACGTAGTGAAGACTGGTGACCTGCTCCTGAGCCCCAGCTCATCTCTTTCCATCCTGTAACATGTCTATGCACTGGGCCAAGAAAGATGCCTCATTGAAAGACTTGCTGTACAAACCCCCTGCAAAAAAAGACAAACAACTCTTGGTGTCGACGTCTCTCACCGACGATCTGCTGGCTGAGCAACCAGTGACCCGTACCTCCTGGAGACTCTTCGGGACGCTGAGAGAAGACATTGCAGAACTGGAGGAATACATACTGCAGCTCTTCCGACAGATAGCACCAGAGTTGAAGGACGACACCCTAACATTAGACCGCACTCGTAGAGCGAACAGGCCAGCTGGGGTCCCTGGTACACCCCCAAGACCTTCTTACCTGCCTCCATTTGTATAAACAAAATATACTCATTATGGTGGCTGTAACAGACAAATCCACCATCACCTTTGAGGGAGTGAAAATGAGTATCCTCCAGGACCTAACTCCAAATGCCATCCAGCGCTACGCCCAGCTACCATCCATTTTAGCTTATCTTTGTCTGGAATAAAAAAAAAAAAATCAAGATCCACACTGCATAAAGATGGCTCTCTATCTAGTGCACTGAAATGAAGTACACTGTGCAGACACTGAGGTAGACCCCCCCATTGGTTTTGCAGAGGCAGAAGTAGATAGGACTAATGCTCTATTTGTAGTAGTGTGGGCAAGCAGTTAGGCTTATCGGAAGGTAGTTCTACGCATTTGTTGTACCCACAGAGGCAATAAATTAGGCACACACTCAAAGAAGAAATCAGAGACCAACTTAAATACTTTGGAGATTCAGAAATCAACACTTAGTACAACTTTCAGTGTTCTCTCAATGTTATCCTGTAAGGAAATGCCTCCTTGGCATGGTTACCCCCTGACTTTTTGCCTTTGCTGATGCTATGTTTTGATTTGAAAGTGTGCTGAGGCCTGCTAACCAGGCCCCAGCACCAGTGTTCTTTCCCTAACCTGTACTTTTTGTTTACACAATTGGCACACCCTGGCATCCAGGTAAGTCCCTTGTAACTGGTACCCCTGGTACAAAGGGCCCTGATGCCAGGGAAGGTCTCGAAGGGCTGCAGCATATCTTATGCCACCCTGGGGATCCCTCACTCAGCACAGACACACTGCTTGCCAGCTTGTGTGTGCTGGTGAGGACAAAACGAGTAAGTCGACATGGCACTCCCCTCAGGGTGCCATGCCAACCTCACACTGCCTATGCAGTATAGATAAGTCACCCCTCTAGCAGGCCTTACAGCCCTAAGGCAGGGTGCACTATACCATGGGTGAGGACACCAGTGCGTGAGCACTGTGCCCCTACAGTGTCTAAGCCAAACCTTAGACATTGTAAGTGCAGGGTAGCCATAAGAGTATATGGTCTGGGAGTCTGTCAAACACGAACTCCACAGCACCATAATGGCTACACTGAAAACTGGGAAGTTTGGTATCAAACTTCTCAGCACAATGAATGCACACTGATGCCAGTGTACATTTTATTGTGAAATACACCCCAGAGGGCACCTTAGAGGTGCCCCCTGAAACCCTTAACCAACTACCTGTGTAGGCTGACTGGTTTTAGCAGCCTGCCACACTCGAGACATGTTGCTGGCCACATGGGGAGAGTGCCTTTGTCACTCTGTGACTAGTAACAAAGCCTGCACTGGGTGGAGATGCTATCACCTCCCCCTTGCAGGAGCTGTAACACCTGGCGGTGAGCCTCAAAGGCTCACCCCCTTTGTTCCAGCACCACAGGGCATTCCAGCTAGTGGAGTTGCCCGCCCCCTCCGGCCACGGCCCCACTTTTGGCGGCAAGGCCGGAGGAGATAATGAGAAAAACAAGGAGGAGTCACTGGCCAGTCAGGACAGCCCCTAAGGCAACCTGAGCTGAAGTGACTCTGACTTTTAGGAATCCTCCATCTTGCAGATGGAGGATCCCCCCCAATAGGGATAGGAATGTGACCCCCTCCCCTTGGGAGGAGGCACAAAGAGGGTGTAGCCACCCTCAGGGCTAGTAGCCATTGGCTACTGCCCTCCCTGACCTAAACACACCCCTAAATTCTGTATTTAGGGGCTCCCCTGAACCTAGGAAATCAGATTCCTGCAACTTACAAAGAAGAGGACTGCTTGAGCTGAAAAACCCCTGCAGAGAAGACTGAGACACCAACTGCTTTGGCCCCAGCCCTACCGGCCTGTCTCCCTCCTTCAGAAGAAAACTGCTCCAGCGACGCTTTCCCCAGGACCAGCAACCTCTGAATCCTCAGAGGACTGCCCTGCTTCCAAAAGACCAAGAAACTCCCGAGAACAGCGGCCCTGTTCAACAAAGACTGCAACTTTGTTTCCAGAGGAGCAGATTTAAAGACCCCTGCAATCCCCGCAAGAAGCGTGAGACTTGCAACACTGCACCCGGCGACCCCGACTCGACTGGTGGAGAAACAACGCTACAGGGAGTGCCCCCCGGTGACTCCGAGACTGTGAGTAACCAAAGTTGTCCCCCCTGAGCCCCCACAGTGACGCCTGCAGAGGGAATCCCGAGGCTCCCCCTGACCGCGACTGCCTGACTCTAAGATCCCGACGCCTGGAAAAGACCCTGCACCCGCAGCCCCCAGTACATGAAGGATCGGAACTCCAGTGCAGGAGTGACCCCCAGGAGGCCCTCTCCCTTGCCCAGGTGGTGGCTACCCCGAGGAGCCCCCCCCCCCCCCCCCGCCTGCCTGCCTGCATCGCTAGAGAGACCCCTTGGTCTCCCATTGAAACCTATTGAAAACCCAACGTGTGTTTGCACACTGCACCCGGCCGCCCCAGTGCCGCTGAGGGTGTACTTTCTGTGCTGACTTGTGTCCCCCCCGGTGCCCTACAAAACCCCCCTGGTCTGCCCTCCGAAGACGCGGGTACTTACCTGCTGGCAGACTGGAACCGGGGCACCCCCTTCTCCATTGAAGCCTATGTGTTTTGGGCACCACTTTGAACTCTGCACCTGACTGGCCCTGAGCTGCTGGTGTGGTGACTTTGGGGTTGCTCTGAACCCCCAACGGTGGGCTACCTTGGACCCCAATTTGAACCCCGTAGGTGGTTTACTTACCTGCAAGAACTAACAATAACTTACCTCCCCCAGGAACTGTTGAAAATTGCACTGTGTCCACTTTTGAAATAGCTATATGTGTTTTATGTAAAAAGTATATATGCTATTGTGATTATTCAAAGTTCCTAAAGTACTTACCTGCAATACCTTTCAAATGAGATATTACATGTAGAATGTGAACCTGTGGTTCTTAAAATAAACTAAGAAAAGATATTTTTCTATAACAAAACCTATTGGCTGGATTTGTCTCTGAGTGTGTGTTCCTCATTTATTGCCTGTGTGTATGTACAACAAATGCTTAACACTACTCCTGTGATAAGCCTACTGCTCGACCACACTACCACAAAATAGAGCATTAGTATTATCTCTTTTTGCCACTATTTTACCTCTAAGGGGAACCCTTGGACTCTGTGCATACTATTCCTTACTTTGAAATAGTGCATACAGAGCCAACTTCCTACATATCCTATATAGGAAACACAATGTTTAGCACATGGGTAACAGCTTTCGAGGTCAGGGAGCAAAGGTAAGTAGTGGGCACTTTCCAGAACCACACCAACAGGTGTCACCTGACGGCATTGGGGCGGCCGGGTGCAGAGGTGCAGGTAAGGTGTAAGGAAATGCCTCCTTGGCATGGTCACCCCCTGACTTTTTTCCTTTGCTGATGCTGAGTTTTGATTTGAAAGTGTGCTGAGGCCTGCTAACCAGGCCCCAGCACCAGAGTTCTTTCCCTAACCTGTACTTTTGTTTTCACAATTGGCACACCCTGGCATCCAGGTAAGTCCATTGTAACTGGCACCCCTGGTACCAAGGGCCCTGATGCCAGCGAAGGTCTCTAAGGGCTGCAGCATGTCTTATGCCACCCTGGGGACTCCTCACTCAGCACAGACACACTGCTTGCCAGCTTGTGTGTGCTGGTGAGGACAAAACGAGTAAGTGGACATAGCACTCCCCTCAGGTTGCCAAGCCAACCTCACACTGCCTATGCAGTATAGATAAGTCACCCCTCTAGCAGGCCTTACAGCCCTAAGGCAGGGTGCACTATACCATAGGTGAGGGCACCAGGGCACTAGACATGTTGCTGGCCACATGGGGAGAGTGCCTTTGTCACTCTGTGGCTAGCCACCCTCAGGGCTAATAGCCATTGGCTACTGCCCTCCCTGACCTAAACACACCCCTAAATTCAGTATTTAGGGGCTCCCCAGAACCTAGGAAACTATATTCCTGCAACCTAAGAATAAGAGGACTGCTAAGCTGAAAAACCCTGCAGAGAAGACGGAGACACCAACTGCTTTGGCCCCAGCTCTACCGGCCTGTCTCCCCACTTCTAAAGACACTGCTCCAGCGACGCTCTACCCAGGGACCAGCGACCTCTGAATCCTTAGAAGACTGCCCTGCATCTAGGAGGACCAAGAACTCCCGAGGACAGCGGCTCTGTTCACCCAAGACTGCAACTTTGTTTCCAAAGAAGCAACTTACAGACAACAGCATTTCCCACCAGAAGCGTGAGACTTGCAACTCTGCACCCGGCGACACCGACTCGACTGGTGGAGAAACAACACTTCAGGGAGGACTCCCCGGCGACTCCGAGACTGTGAGTAACCAAAGTTGTCCCCCCTGAGCCCCCACAGCGACACCTGCAGAGGGAATCCCGAGGCTCCCCCTGACCGCAACTGCCTGACTCCCAGATCTCGACGCCTGGAAAAGACCCTGCACCCGCAGCCCCCAGGACCTGAAGGATCGGAACTCCAGTACAGGAGTGACCCCCAGGGGGCCCTCTCCCTTGCCCAGGTGGTGGCTACCCCGAGGAGCCCCCCCCCTTGCCTGCCTGCATCGCTGAAGAGACCCCTTGGTCTCCCATTGATTCCTATTACAAACCTGACGCGTGTTTGCACACTGCACCCGGCCGCCCCCCGCGCTGCTGAGGGTGTACTTTCTGTGTGGACTTGTGTCCCCCCCCCCCCCCCCGGTGCCCTACAAAACCCCCCCTGGTCTGCCCTCCGAAGACGCGGGTACTTACCTGCTGGCAGACTGGAACCGGGGCACCCCCTTCTCCATGGAAGCCTATGTGTTTTGGGCACCACTTTGAACTCTGCACCTGACCGGCCCTGAGCTGCTGGTGTGGTAACTTTGGGGTTGCTCTGAACCCCCAACGGTGGGCTACCTTGGACCCAACATTGAACCCCTTAGGTGGTTTTTCTTACCTGCAAGAACTAACAATTACTTACCTCCCCTAGGAACTGTGAAAATTGCACTAAGTGTCTAGTTTTAAAATAGCTATATATGTTTTATTTGAAAAGTATATATGCTATTGTGATTATTCAAAGTTCCTAAAGTACTTACCTGCAATACCTTTCATACAAAGTATTACATGTAGAATTTGAACCTGTGTGTAGGAAGTTGGCTCTATGTGCTATTTCAAAGTAAGGAATAGCATGCACAGAGTCCAAGGGTTCCCCTTAGAGGTAAAATAGTGGTAAAAAGAGATAATACTAATGCTCTATTTTGTGGTAGTGTGGTCGAGCAGTAGGCTTATCCAAGGAGTAGTGTTAAGCATTTGTTGTACATACACATAGACAATAAATGAGGTACACACACTCAGAGACAAATCCAGCCAATAGGTTTTGTATAGAAAAATCTTTTCTTAGTTTATTTTAAGAACCATAGGTTCAAATTTAACATGTAATATCTTGTTTGAAAGGTATTGCAGGTAAGTACATTAGGAAATTTGAATAATTTCAATTGCATGTATACTTTTCAAGTTATTCACAAATAGCTATTTTAAAAGTGGACACTGCAATTTTCACAGTTCCTGGGGGAGGTAAGTTTTTGTTCGTTTTACCAGGTAAGTACGACACTTACAGGGTTCAGTTCTTGGTCCAAGGTAGCCCACCGTTGGGGGTTCAGAGCAACCCCAAAGTTACCACACCAGCAGCTCAGGGCCGGTCAGGTGCAGAGTTCAAAGTGGTGCCCAAAACGCATAGGCTTCAATGGAGAGAAGGGGGTGCCCCGGTTCCAGTCTGCCAGCAGGTAAGTACCCACGTCTTCGGAGGGCAGACCATGGGGGTTTTGTAGGGCACCGGGGGGGACACAAGCCCACACAGAAATTTCACCCTCAGCGGCGCGGGGGCGGCCGGGTGCAGTGTTAGAACAAGCGTCGGGTTCGCAATGGAAGTCAATGAGAGATCAAGGGATCTCTTTAGCGCTGCAGGCAGGCAAGGGGGGGGCTTCCTCGGGGAAACCTCCACTTGGGCAAGGGAGAGGGACTCCTGGGGGTCACTTCTGCAGTGAAAGTCCGGTCCTTCAGGTCCTGGGGGCTTCGGGTGCAGGGTCTTTTCCAGGCGTCGGGACTTAGGTTTCAGAGAGTCGCGGTCAGGGGAAGCCTCGGGATTCCCTCTGCAGGCGGCGCTGTGGGGGCTCAGGGGGGACAGGTTTTGGTACTCACAGTCGTAGAGTAGTCCGGGGGTCCTCCCTGAGGTGTTGGTTCTCCACCAGCCGAGTCAGGGTCGCCGGGTGCAGTGTTGCAAGTCTCACGCTTCTTGCGGGGAGATTGCAGGGTTCTTTAAAGCTGCTCCTTTGGATAAAGTTGCAGTCTTTATGGAGCAGGTCCGCTGTCCTCTGGAGTTTCTTGTCGTCGTCGAAGCAGGGCAGTCCTCAGAGGATTCAGAGGTCGCTGGTCCCTTTGGAAGGCGTCGCTGGAGCAGAGTTCTTTGGAAGGCAGGAGACAGGCCGGTGAGTTTCTGGAGCCAAGGCAGTTGTTGTCTTCTGGTCTTCCTCTGCAGGGGTTTTCAGCTAGGCAGTCCTTCTTCTTGTAGTTGCAGGAATCTAACTCTTTAGGTTCAGGGAAGCCCTTAAATACTAAATTTAAGGGCGTGTTTTAGGTCTGGGGGGTTAGTAGCCAATGGCTACTAGCCCTGAGGGTGGGTACACCCTCTTTGTGCCTCCTCCCAAGGGGAGGGGGTCACATCCCTAATCCTATTGGGGGAATCCTCCATCTGCAAGATGGAGGATTTCTAAAAGTTAGAGTCACCTCAGCTCAGGACACCTTAGGGGCTGTCCTGACTGGCCAGTGACTCCTCCTTGTTATTCTCATTATTTTCTCCGGCCTTGCCGCCAAAAGTGGGGGCCGGGGCCGGAGGGGGCGGGCAACTCCACTAGCTGGAGTGTCCTGCGGTGCTGTGACAAAGGGGTGAGCCTTTGAGGCTCACCGCCAGGTGTTACAGCTCCTGCCTGGGGGAGGTGTTAGCATCTCCACCCAGTGCAGGCTTTGTTACTGGCCTCAGAGTGACAAAGGCACTCTCCCCATGGGGCCAGCAACATGTCTCTAGTGTGGCAGGCTGCTGGAACCAGTCAGCCTACACAGATAGTCGGTTAAGTTTCAGGGGGCACCTCTAAGGTGCCCTCTGTGGTGTATTTTACAATAAAATGTACACTGGCATCAGTGTGCATTTATTGTGCTGAGAAGTTTGATACCAAACTTCCCAGTTTTCAGTGTAGCCATTATGGTGCTGTGGAGTTCGTGTAAACAGACTCCCAGACCATATACTCTTATGGCTACCCTGCACTTACAATGTCTAAGGTTTTGTTTAGACACTGTAGGGGCACAGTGCTCATGCACTGGTACCCTCACCTATGGTATAGTGCACCCTGCCTTAGGGCTGTAAGGCCTGCTAGAGGGGTGTCTTACCTATACTCCATAGGCAGTGAGAGGCTGGCACGGCACCCTGAGGGGAGTGCCATGTCGACTTACTCATTTTGTTCTCACTAGCACACACAAGCTGGTAAGCAGTGTGTCTGTGCTGGGTGAGGGGTCTCTAGGGTGGCATAATACATGCTGCAGCCCTTAGAGACCGTCCCTGGCATCAGGGCCCTTGGTACCAGAGGTACCAGTTACAAGGGACTTATCTGGGTGCCAGGGTGTGCCAATTGTGGAATCAAAAGTACAGGTTAGGGAAAGAACACTGGTGCTGGGGCCTGGTTAGCAGGCCTCAGCACACTTTCAATTCAAAACATAGCATCAGCAAAGGCAAAAAGTCAGGGGGTAACCATGCCAAGGAGGCATTTCCTTACACTGTGGTTCTTAAAATAAACTAAGAAAATATATTTTTCTATACAAAAACCTATTGGCCTGCAATTGTCTCTGAGTGTGTGTTCCTCATTTATTGCCTGTGTATATGTACAACAAATGCTTAACACTACTCCTTTGATAAGCCTACTGCTCGACCACACCACCACAAAATAGAGCATTAGTATTATCTCTTTTTGCCACTATCTTACCTCTAAGGGGAACCCTTGGACTCTGTGCATACTATTCCTTACTTTGAAATAGTGCATACAGAGCCAACTTCCTACACTGAGCCTTTGAGGCTCACTGCTAGGTGTTACAGTTCCTGCCGGGGGGGAGGTGTGAAGCACCTCCACCCAGAGCCGGCTTTTGTTTCTGTCCTCAGAGAGCACAAAGGCCCTCACCACATGGGGTCAGAAACTCGTCTCTCAGCAGCAGGCTGGTACAGACCAGTCAGTCCTGACCCCTATTCCTTACTTTGAAATAGTGCATACAGAGCCAACTTCCTACAGTGTTATTTCAGAATCTAGTGTCTATAGGGTTTAATTTTGAACCCATGCCTCCATCAAACTGTATTGTGTGGCGTGAGACTGTGAACTTTGTTGAAAGTCTGTTTTGTTTGCAAGGTGAGAATGCAATGGGTTACTTGATAGTTCAGAGCTGATAATTTCCCCTTCATTCAACTTCTATCAGGAGAATTTATTGAAAAGGTGCGACAGAAGAAGAGGAGAGATATCACAGTGCTTGATCTTGGATGTGGCAAAGGGGGAGATTTGCTGAAGTGGAGAAAAGGCAGGATTGACAAGCTTGTTTGTACAGGTAAGAACATGTCTTTTCAATGAAATTGCTGCTTTTACTTTTCTCTTCTCAGTTATTCCATAAAGTGAGGCATTTTTTCATTTATTTTCTGGTACTTATGTTTTTATTCCTGTTATACCTATACTCCCCGTCTGAGGGCCTAGTGGTTTCAGGCACGACCTGCAGTGTTAAAGATCTCTAATTACTGTAATATAAGGAGATGAGTTGAATGTCTGCAACAGAGTTTGTACGCATTTCTGTAACCCCTTTTGTCACATGGTAAAATGTCTTAAAAATTGGCAATTGGGGGGAAGAGGGGGATATGTGGGTGTTCTGTGTGTTAGTGCAAGTTTATTAGGTTTAATCCAGGCAGTGAGGATTTAGCCTTTCAACTTTTTCAGGTCCTTAAAATAAGCATTATTGAGTGTGCTGTTAACTGTTGTAAAAAGCAATTAGGTTTGAATTTGTGACCTTAAGGTTATAACCAGATCTCTAATGCAATTGCATACTCTACTGAGCTATTTAATGCTCCATTTTTTTGACTGCAAGACTTAAGTGGGAAGATTTCTTCACTTTATTTCTTGCATCTTGGAATAGTTCTTTAGCAGCATCCGTGAATTTGGCATGCGTCCTGTGGACGGGCACAGACAACAACTGTGATCTTCTAGTTTATTTGCTAAAACTGTTTCAGCAGTCCCAAACATCACTACCCGAATATCTGAGTTTACAGAGTGAGCTAAACTTCAGAAAACAAATCATAATTTCGGGAGGTCCACTGATCGTCTGAACTAGTTGAGCTCAGCTTAGTTATAAGCAATCTTTGCTAGGCCAGGTGTCCAGTTATTTTGTTTCACAGATTATCATTTCCATTCCCTACGTTTATCATCCTTGATGAATCTTACTGCTTCAGCACACTTTTTAAATATTTTATGCTGATTCTTTTGCTGTTTGACATGTCTGTGTCTACAATACCTTGCCTTATTTTTCAAATGGACAAGATGTGTTGCTGCACTGTACCAGTGTTCCTTCGGTCCACTTCCATGAGTGATGTCTGATTATGTAACATGGACACAGATCAGGAACACTATTAGAGTGTTTTGAAACTTGTGACTTAGTACTAAACAAAGACTATATAATAATTTGTGAAGAACAGGCAAGGGGTGAGCAGGGAAGCTAAAGTGTAAACATATGAGTCAAGTTCAGGGTGAGTCCTGCTCTGTCTCTATGTTCCATCCTAGGGCTGTGATCAGTCTTAAAGTCTCTGAATGATACCAGACCTGTTGCATAGCACAGTTCTTTCAATTGAATCAACTTCAGCCACTCTTTGGCATGGAGGAGTTTTCACAGAAAAAAATAAGAAAGTAGGAAAGGTGAGTTTTTTAGTTATTTTTCTGAAGGAGCTATTGCTAATCCTGAGCTGTTTGTGCAGCACAAGACCTATATCGCGGACACCTGGAGTTGAAAGTGCTTTTTTTTTTATAACTATATTTTCTAATCCTTCTGTCTAACATTAAAATGCAAAATATATATGCATTTTCTATTATAGATATTGCGGATGTGTCAGTTCAGCAATGCAAACAGCGATATTCTGATATGAAAAGTCGATGCCGTTCCAATGAAATTATATTCAATGCAGAATTTGTGACAGCAGATTCTACCAAGGTACAGTGGGTCCAGCTGTAGGTACTATTGAACGTTTTGCTGTTGGATTTTGAAATTATTAATACTCATCTGTTTTGATTGCAGTTTCTCTAAGCACATTACAGTGCTTTTGGTTTTCTCATTGCGAGATAACCTGATTCTCATGTGCGTGTGCCTTTATTATTATTATTATTATTATTATTAATATTATTTTTTAATATTGTGCTTGTATTTCAGGCTATATCTTCACCTAAAGATATTGTGAGGCATGCTGGGGCAATTACATGCCTTATTTTACTCTACCTAAGAGCAATGCACACTGCACAAGCTATAACAAATAAAAAAAAAAATACACACCCAAATATCATTTTTCGCATGTACACAATATATATTTTTAGAGCGTAAGCAGAAGTGCCCAACATTTTTTTCCCCAAAATTATGGCCTGCTAGTTAGGAAGCACCAGTCTTAAAATTATTACATGCATTGTTAAATGAGAAGGATGTGCTAAACAAAGTGCTTTCTGTGGGTTCTGTCATTTAGCTATGCAGATAATTATTGAATGAGTAGTTCAACATACCATGAGTTAGTAGATCCTCTTGGGGAATATCTGCTTTCGTTGTTATTAAAATGTTGACAATGCAGTAACTAGTCTGTCTGGACAACATGAAATTGTAGACTTCTGCACTCAGAAAAGTGCCCTGAGAAGACAATGTGGTCACTAGGCAGTGGGCTGGTATGTCCCCTCTTATTTGCTGACAAAGTTCCAGCAATGTATGGCATTTGGCAGTCCCAGAGGGCAATATTCTTGCCACTCTCAACATATTGGAACCTTTTCTCGACTGTGAGGAGCTTGGTAGCCCACCCCAGAGGTGTGGCTACCTAAGTGCTACACACCCACAGATAAGCCAGTTTATGAACAGTTTTACTTTATCTGGCCTTGTCTCCAGCTAGTCTGTGTGAACAAAAGGCAGCCCAAAGGCGGCGGTTGGATTAACATAAATATAAATATGAAAATTATAATACATTAAAGAAAAACATAGAAATTCACTGAAAAAACTAAACAAAAAAGGTTACATGGATGTTATAGTTGGGAAATAGAATTTTTTTTAAAACATAGAAATTCACTTAAAAAAAAAAAAAAGTTACAGGGACGTTATAGTTCGGTTCACATATTAAACGTATAAAACCATAGGGGCTCTTAAGAGGCTGCAACAGTCGGTCAACTCCAATTGTTCCTTTGAATTTCATTTTTTCCTTTAGGGAGGGTCACTCTATAGAGAGCTTGAGACTGTATAACAGTAATGGGATTCCTAGGAATAGAAGGCAAGGCTCTTGACAAATTCCTATTAGAACTTGAGCAGGACCTATCAAACCAATGAGTAACTGTGGAAGTTGGTCTACAGATAGGCTTAAGTAAAGACCTGTTTATTAGATTAGGGATTATCTGATAGGCATGCCATAAAAATATCCAAATTTGATTTAATTAAAACAGTCTAAAAACTTTATAGGTTCAGGGAGATGCCTAGCTGGCCGAGGCCCATTCTGCTGGGGAGTCGGTTGTACAATTTCCAGGCCTCTCACGATGCCTATAGGTAAGGTGTATGTGGCTTCCAAGGGATTATGTTCTCCAAAACCTAAATCCGATGTGCCAAACTTTGCCAAGTACTGTAACAGTCCCAGGTTATAAATAGGTAATCAATTGAAGATGTGCACCCTCTTCCATGGAACGTCGGAATCCTATGTTCAGTATCATAAATAGACTCATGGACATTTATGAGATTTTGCGCCAGGATACAGTCACCTAATTCAGCACCTCTGTGGTCAGGGCGGCAATATCTGATAGAATTATCAAGGGTAGGTAAAAAAAAAGTTTCCAAATCATTGGTTGGGAGGGTAAATTTAGAATGAAAATGTCCACAATGAATAGCATTCCAGCTGAAAGATAAGGAATTGTGCTGAGCCATGAGTTTATCAAAAGTCTTAAATAGGGATAAAACATTCTTATTGTTAGAGCAGGATAAAAAATTATTCTAAAAATAATAAACAAATTAAAACTGAGAAACTCTAGCTATTCAGCTGTGTAAGAAAATCAACTTGCTCTTCTCCAACTCTGAAGTGTCCACTTACCTATTCATTAGCCTTTCATCATCTCCACCTTCTGCTGACAGCTGCTTTTGACAGACTTATCACATTCAAGACTGTTAGAAATTGGGTTTCTGGTTGGCAGAGTGTAGGAAGTTGGCTCTGTATGCACTATTTCAAAGTAAGGAATAGCATGCACAGAGTCCAAGGGTTCCCCTTACAGGTAAGATAGTGGCAAAAAGAGATAATACTAATGCTCTATTTTGTGGTAGTGTGGTCGAGCAGTAGGCTTATCAAAGGAGTAGTGTTAAGCATTTGTTGTACATACACACAGGCAATAAATGAGGAACACACACTCCGAGACAAATCCAGCCAATAGGTTTTGTTATAGAAAAATATCGTTTCTTAGTTTATTTTAAGAACCACAGGTTCAAATTCTACATGTAATATCTCATTTGAAAGGTACTGCAGGTAAGTACTTTAGGAACTTTGAATAATTACAGTAGCATATATACTTTTCACATAAAACACAAATAGCTGTTTTAAAAGTGGACACAGTGCAATTTTCACAGTTCCTGGGGGAGGTAAGTTATTGTTAGTTTTAGCAGGTAAGTAAATCACTTACAAGTCTCAGGTTTGGGTCCAAAGTAGCCCACCGTTGGGGGTTCAGAGCAACCCCAAAGTTACCACACCAGCAGCTCAGGGCCGGTCAGGTGCAGAGGTCAAAGAGGTGCCCAAAACACATAGGCTTCAATGGAGAGAAGGGGGTGCCCTGGTTCCGGTCTGCCAGCAGGTTAGTACCCGCGTCTTCGGAGGGCAGACCAGGGGGGTTTTGTAGGGCACCGGGGGGGGGACAAGTCGGCACAAAAAGTACACCCTCAGCAGCGCGGGGGCGGCCGGGTGCAGTGTGTAAACAAGCGTCGTGTTCTCTGTAGGTTTCAATGAGAGACCAAGGGAACTCTTCAGCGGTGCAGGCAGGCAAGGGGGGGGCTCCTTGCGGTAGCCACCACCTGGGCAAGGGAGAGGGCCTCCTGGGGGTCACTCCTGCACAGAAGTTCCGTTCCTTCAGGTGCTGGGGGCTGCGGGTGCAGGGTCTTTTCCAGCCGTCGGGACTTTAGGTTCAGGCAGTCGCGGTCAGGGGGAGCCTCGGGATTCCCTCTGCAGGCTTCGCTGTGGGGGCTCGGGGGGGGGGTGGGCAACTCTGGCTACTCACGGTCTCGCAGTCGCCGGGGAGTCCTCCCTGAAGTGTTGTTTCTCCACAAGTCGAGCCGGGGGCATCGGGTGCAGAGTAGCAAGTCTCACGCTTCCGGCGGGAAACACAGTTGTTTTAAAGTTGCTCCTTTGGAAACAAAGTTGCAGTCTTGGATGAACAGAGCCGCTGTCCTCGGGAGTTCTCGGTCCTTCTAGAGCAGGGCAGTCCTCTGAGGCTTCAGAGGTCGCTGGTCCCTGGGGAAAGCGTCGCTGGAGCAGTGTCTTTTAGAAGTGGGGAGACAGGCCGGTAGAGCTGGGGCCAAAGCAGTTGGTGTCTCCGTCTTCTCTGCGGGGTTTTTCAGCTTAGCAGTCCTCTTCTTCTTAGGTTACAGGAATCTGAGTTCCTAGGTTCTGGGGAGCCCTTAAATACTAAATTTAAGGGCGTGTTTAGGTCTGGGGGGTTAGTAGCCAATAGCTACTAGCCCTGAGGGTGGGTACACCCTCTTTGTGCCTCCTCCCGAGGGGAGGGGGGCACATTCCTATCCCTATTGGGGGAATCCTCCATCTGCAAGATGGAGGATTTCTAAAAGTTAGTCACCTCAGCTCAGGACACCTTGGGGGCTGTCCTGACTGGCCAGTGACTCCTCCTTGTTATTCTCATTATCTCCTCCGGCCTTGCCGCCAAAATTGGGGTCGTGGCCGGAGGGGGCGGGCAACTCCACTAGCTGGAGTGCCCTGTGGTGCGGTAACAAAGGGGGTGAGCCTTTGAGGCTCACCGCCAGGTGTTACAGTTCCTGCAGGGGGAGGTGTGAAGCACCTCCACCCAGTACAGGCTTTGTTACTAGCCACAGAGTGACAAAGGCACTCTCCCCATGTGGCCAGCAACATGTCTCTAGTGTGGCAGGCTGCTAAAACCAGTCAGCCTACACGGGTAGTTGGTTAAGGTTTCAGGGGGCACCTCTAAGGTGCCCTCTGGGGTGTATGTTACAATAAAATGTACACTGGCATCAGTGTGCATTTATTGTGCTGAGAAGTTTGATACCAAACTTCCCAGTTTTCAGTGTAGCCATTATGGTGCTGTGGAGTTCGTGTAGGACAGACTCCCAGACCATATACTCTTATGGCTACCCTGCACTTACAATGTCTAAGGTTTTGCTTAGACACTGTAGGGGCACAGTGCTCATGCACTGGTGCCCTCACCTATGGTATAGTGCACCCTGCCTTAGGGCTGTAAGGCCTGCTAGAGGGGTGGCTTATCTATACTGCATAGGCAGTGTGAGGTTGGCATGGCACCCCGATGGGAGTGCCATGTCGACTTACTCGTTTTGTCCTCACCAGCACACACAAGCTGGCAAGCAGTGTGTCTGTGCTGAGTGAGGGGTCCCCAGGGTGGCATAAGACATGCTGCAGCCCTTAGAGACCTTCCCTGGCATCAGGGCCCTTGGTACCAGGGGTACCAGTTACAAGGGACTTACCTGGATGCCAGGGTGTGCCAATTGGGAAAACAAAAGTACAGGTTAGGGAAAGAACACTGGTGCTGGGGCCTGGTTAGCAGGCCTCGGCACACTTTCAAATCAAAACATAGCATCAGCAAAGGCAAAAAGTCAGGGGGTAACCATGCCAAGGAGGCATTTCCTTACACAACCCCCCCCCCCGCCCCCCCCCCCCCGCCCCCCCCCCCCCCCCAACGAAAGAGGATGAGACTAACCTTTCCCAAGAGAGTCTTCATTTTCTAAGTGGAAGAACCTGGAAAGGCCATCTGCATTGGCATGGGCAGTCCCAGGTCTGTGTTCCACTATAAAGTCCATTCCCTGTAGGGAGATGGACCACCTCAACAGTTTTGGATTTTCACCTTTTCATTTGCATCAGCCATCTGAGAGGTCTGTGGTCAGTTTGAACTACAAAGTGAGTACCAAAGAGTTATGGTCTCAGCTTCTTCAGGGACCAAACCACAGCAAAGGCCTCCCTCTCAATGGCACTCCAACGCTGCTCTCTGGGGAGTAACCTCCTGCTAATGAAAGCAACAGGCTGGTCAAGGCCATCATCATTTGTTTGGGACAAAACTGCCCCTATCCCATGTTCAGAGGCACCTGTCTGCACAATGAACTGCTTGGAGTAATCTGGAGCTTTTAGAACTGGTGCTGTGCACATTGCTTGTTTCAGGGTGTCAAAGGCCTGTTGGCATTCTACAGTCCAGTTTACCTTCTTGGGCATTTTCTTGGAGGTAAGTTCTGTGAGGGCTGTCACTATGGATCCATATCCCTTCACAAACCTCCTGTAATACCCAGTCAAGCCAAGGAATGCCCTGACTTGAGTCTGGGTTTTTGGAGTTGCCCAGTCCAGAATAGTCTGGATCTTAGGCTGGAGTGGCTGAATTTGGCCTCCACCTACAAGGTGTCGCAAGTAAACCACAGTTCCCTGCCCTATCTGGCATTTGGATGCCTTGATAGAGAGGCCTGCTGATTGCAGAGCCTTCAAAACCTTCTTCAGGTGGACCAGGTGATCCTGCCAGCTGGAGCTGAAGACAGCAATATCGTCAAGATAAGCTGCACTAAAGGACTCCAAACCAGCAAGGACTTGATTCACCAACCTTTGGAAGGTGGCAGGGACATTCTTTAAACCAAAGGGCATAACAGTAAACTGATAATGCCCATCAGGTGTAGAGAATGCTGTCTTTTCTTTTGCTCCTGGTGCCATTTTGATTTGCCAGTACCCTGCTGTTAAGTCAAAGGTACTTAAGAATTTGGCAGCACCTAATTTATCAATCAGTTCATCAGCCCTTGGAATGGGATGGGCATCTGTCTTGGTGACAGAATTAAGTCCTCTTTAGTCCACACAAAACCTCATCTCTCTCTTTCCATCTTTGGTGTGAGGTTTGGAGACTAAGACCACTCAATGACTCCCAAGTGTCATTGAGTGCTCAATGACTCCCAATTCCAGCATCTTGTGGACTTCCACTTTGATGCTTTCCTTAACTTGGTCAGACTGTCTGAATATTTTGTTTTTGACAGGCATGCTGTCCCCTGTGTCCACATCATAGGTACACAGGTGTGTCTGACCAGGGGTTAGGGAAAAGAGCTCAGCAAACTGTTGTAGGACCTTCCTGCAGTCAGATTGCTGTTGGTCAGAGAGGGTGTCTGAATAGATCACTCCATCAACTGAACCATCTTTAGGGTTTGTGGAGAGGAGATCAGGGAGAGGTTCACTCTCAGCTTCCTGATCCTCATCTGTTACCATCAACAGATTTACATCAGCCCTGTCATGGAAGAGCTTAAGGCGGTTCACATGGATCACCCTCTTGGGGCTCCTGCTAGTGCCTAGGTCCACTAGGTAGGTGACCTGACTATTCTTTTCTAGTACTGGGTAAGGGCCACTCCATTTGTCCTGAAGTGCCCTGGGAGCCACAGGCTCCAAAACCAGACTTTCTGCCCTGGTTGAAATTCAACCATTGCAGCCTTTTGGTCATACCAAAACTTCTGGAGCTGTTGGCTGGCCTCAAGGTTTTTACTTGCCTTTTCCATGTACTCTGCCATCCTTGAACGTAGGCCAAGTACATAGTCCACTATGTCTTGTTTAGGCTCATGAAGAGGTCTCTCCCAGCCTTCTTTCACAAGAGCTAGTGGTCCCCTTACAGGGTGGCCAAACAGAAGTTCAAAGGGTGAGAACCCTACTCCCTTCTGAGGCACCTCTCTGTAAGCGAAAAGCAGGCATGGCAAGAGGACATCCCATCTCCTTTTGAGTTTTTCAGGGAGCCCCATGATCATGCCTTTTAATGTCTTGTTGAATCTCTAAACAAGGCTATTAGTTTGTGGATGGTAGGGTGTAGTGAATTTATAAGTCACTCCACACTCATTCCACATGTGTTTCAGGTATGCTGACATGAAGTTGGTACCTCTGTCAGACACCATCTCCTTAGGAAAACCCACTCTGGTAAAAATACCAATGAGGGCCTTGGCTACTGCAGGGGCAGTAGTCGACCTAAGAGGAATAGCTTCAGGGTATCTAGTAGCATGATCCACTACTACTAGTATGTACATGTTCCCTGAAGCTGTGGGAGGTTCAAGTGGACCCACTATGTCTACACCCACTCTTTCAAAGGGGACCCCCACCACTGGAAGTGGAATGAGGGGGGCCTTTGGGTGTCCACCTGTCTTACCACTGGCTTGACAGGTGGTACAGGAGACACAAAACTCCTTGACCTTCTGGGACATGTTGGGCCAATAGAAGTGGTTGACTAGTCTCTCCCACGTCTTGGTTTGTCCCAAATGCCCAGTGTAGGAAGTTGGCTCTGTATGTGCTATTTCAAAGTAAGGAATAGCATGCACAGAGTCCAAGGGTTCCCCTTAGAGGTAAAATAGTGGTAAAAATAGATAATACTAATGCTCTATTTTGTGGTAGTGTGGTCGAGCAGTAGGCTTATCCAAGGAGTAGTGTTAAGCATTTGTTGTACATACACATAGACAATAAATGAGGTACACACACTCAGAGACAAATCCAGCCAATAGGTTTTGTACAGAAAAATATCTTTTCTTAGTTTATTTTAAGAACCACAGGTTCAAATTTAACATGTAATATCTTGTTTGAAAGGTATTGCAGGTAAGTACATTAGGAACTTTGAATCATTTCAATTGCATGTATACTTTTCAAGTTATTGACAAATAGCTACTTTAAAAGTGGACACTTAGTGCAATTTTCACAGTTCCTGGGGGAGGTAAGTTTTTGTTAGTTTTACCAGGTAAGTAAGACACTTACAGGGTTCAGTTCTTGGTCCAAGGTAGCCCACCGTTGGGGGTTCAGAGCAACCCCAAAGTCACCACACCAGCAGCTCAGGGCCGGTCAGGTGCAGAGTTCAAAGCGGTGCCCAAAACGCATAGGCTAGAATGGAGAGAAGGGGGTGCCCCGGTTCCGGTCTGCTTGCAGGTAAGTACCCGCGTCTTCGGAGGGCAGACCAGGGGGGTTTTGTAGGGCACCGGGGGGGACACAAGCCCACACAGAAATTTCACCCTCAGCAGCGCGGGGGCGGCCGGGTGCAGTGTAGAAACAAGCGTCGGGTTCGCAATGTTAGTCTATGAGAGATCTCGGGATCTCTTCAGCGCTGCAGGCAGGCAAGGGGGGGATTCCTCGGGGAAACCTCCACTTGGGCAAGGGAGAGGGACTCCTGGGGGTCACTTCTCCAGTGAAAGTTCGGTCCTTCAGGTCCTGGGGGCTGCGGGTGCAGGGTCTCTCCCAGGCGTCGGGACTTAGGATTCAAAGAGTCGCGGTCAGGGGAAGCCTCGGGATTCCCTCTGCAGGCGGCGCTGTGGGGGCTCAGGGGGGACAGGTTTTGTTACTCACAGTATCAGAGTAGTCCTGGGGTCCCTCCTGAGGTATTGGATCTCCACCAGCCGAGTCGGGGTCGCCGGGTGCAGTGTTGCAAGTCTCACGCTTCTTGCGGGGAACTTGCAGGGTTCTTTCAAAGCTGCTGGAAACAAAGTTGCAGCCTTTCTTGGAGCAGGTCCGCTGTCCTCTGGAGTTTCTTGTCTTTTCGAAGCAGGGGCAGTCCTCAGAGGATGTCGAGGTCGCTGGTCCCTTTGGAAGGCGTCGCTGGAGCAGGATCTTTGGAAGGCAGGAGACAGGCCGGTGAGTTTCTGGAGCCAAGGCAGTTGTCGTCTTCTGGTCTTCCTCTGCAGGGGTTTTCAGCTAGGCAGTCCTTCTTCTTGTAGTTGCAGGAATCTAATTTTCTAGGGTTCAGGGTAGCCCTTAAATACTAAATTTAAGGGCGTGTTTAGGTCTGGGGGGTTAGTAGCCAATGGCTACTAGCCCTGAGGGTGGGTACACCCTCTTTGTGCCTCCTCCCAAGGGGAGGGGGTCACAATCCTAACCCTATTGGGGGAATCCTCCATCTGCAAGATGGAGGATTTCTAAAAGTCAGAGTCACCTCAGCTCAGGACACCTTAGGGGCTGTCCTGACTGGCCAGTGACTCCTCCTTGTTGCTTTCTTTGTTCCCTCCAGCCTTGCCGCCAAAAGTGGGGGCCGTGGCCGGAGGGGGCGGGCAACTCCACTAAGCTGGAGTGCCCTGCTGGGCTGTGACAAAGGGGTGAGCCTTTGAGGCTCACCGCCAGGTGTTACAGCTCCTGCCTGGGGGAGGTGTTAGCATCTCCACCCAGTGCAGGCTTTGTTACTGGCCTCAGAGTGACAAAGGCACTCTCCCCATGGGGCCAGCAACATGTCTCTGGTGTGGCAGGCTGCTGGAACTAGTCAGCCTACACAGACAGTCGGTTAAGTTTCAGGGGGCACCTCTAAGGTGCCCTCTGTGGTGTATTTTACAATAAAATGTACACTGGCATCAGTGTGCATTTATTGTGCTGAGAAGTTTGATACCAAACTTCCCAGTTTTCAGTGTAGCCATTATGGTGCTGTGGAGTTCGTGTTTGACAGACTCCCAGACCATATACTCTTATGGCTACCCTGCACTTACAATGTCTAAGGTTTTGTTTAGACACTGTAGGGGTACCATGCTCATGCACTGGTACCCTCACCTATGGTATAGTGCACCCTGCCTTAGGGCTGTAAGGCCTGCTAGAGGGGTGTCTTACCTATACTGCAGAGGCAGTGAGAGGCTGGCATGGCACCCTGAGGGGAGTGCCATGTCGACTTACTCATTTTTGTTCTCACTAGCACACACAGGCTTGTAAGCAGTGTGTCTGTGCTGAGTGAGGGGTCTCTAGGGTGGCATAAGACATGCTGCAGCCCTTAGAGACCTTCCTTGGCATCAGGGCCCTTGGTACTAGAAGTACCAGTTACAAGGGACTTATCTGAATGCCAGGGTGTGCCAATTGTGGATACAATGGTACATTTTAGGTGAAGGAACACTGGTGCTGGGGCCTGGTTAGCAGGGTCCCAGCACTCTTCTCAGTCAAGTCAGCATCAGTATCAGGCAAAAAGTGGGGGGTAACTGCAACAGGGAGCCATTTCTTTACACCCAGCAAGAGGAATATCATGGGCTAAGGTCAGTATGAACTCCCTAAACTCCTCAGGCACTACCACTCTCCTAGTGGCACCAGGTTTGGGATCTCTTGCCTCAGTGTAAAGGAGTCCATCTTCCCAATAGACCCTATGTGTTCCAGTTTTCTTGCCATTGGACTCTTCAGCAGCTTGCTGCCTAAGGCCTTCAAGAGAGGGACAAGTTTCTTGCCCCTTACACAACTGCTCCCTTGAGGGTCCCCCTGGGCCTAAGAGCTCAGCCTGATAAGGTTTTAACTCCATAGGCTCAGTTCCCTCAGAGGGCAGAACTTCTTCCTGAGAAGAGAGCTTCTCTTTTTGTTGTTGTGTTGCAGCTGGTTTCCCAGTTGTCTTTCCTTTTCTCTTGGTAGGCTGGGCCCTTTTTCCAGGCTCCAGCTCGACTTTTTCACCCTGAGCCTTGCACTGTGCCCTTGTCTTGACACACACCAGTTCAGGGATACCCAGCATGGCTGCATGGGTTTTCAGTTCTACCTCAGCCCATGCTGAGGACTCCAGGTCATTTCCAAGCAAACAGTCTACTGGGATATTTGAGGAGACCACCACCTGTTTCAGGCCATTGACCCCTCCCCACTCTAAAGTTACCATAGCCATGGGATGTACTTTAGTCTGATTGTCAGCGTTGGTGACTGGATAAGTTTGTCCAGCCAGGTATTGACCAGGGGAACCGGTTTCTCTGTCACCATGGTGACACTGGCACCTGTATCCCTCAGGCCTTCTACACTTGTCCCATTAATTAAGAGCTGCTGCCTGTATTTTTGCATGTTAGGGGGCCAGGCAGCCAGTGTGGCTAAATCTACCCCACCCTCAGAGACTAATGTAGCTTCAGTGTGACACCTGATTTGCTCTGGGCACACTGTTGATCCCACTTGGAGACTAGCCATTCCAGTGTTTGCTGGAGTGGATTTAGAAGTGGTACTTTTCTTGGGACAGGCCTGGTTTCCAGTTTGGTGTCCAGGCTGATTACAGCTACGACACCAGGCCTTTTTGGGATCAAAGTTTTTACCCTTGTACCCAAAATTGGTTTGTGAAGAGGCTCTGGGCCCACCCTCCTGTGCAGGTTTTTGGGGGCCTGTAGAAGACTCTACTATTTTTGTTTTTGGATGTCTCAACCCTCTTCCCCTGGGGAGGCTTTGTGACCCCTTTCTTTTGGTCACCCCCTGTGGAAGTCTTGGTCACCCTAGTCTTGAACCAATGGTCCGCCTTCTTTCCCAATTCTTGGGGAGAAATTGGTCCTAGGTCTACCAGATGCTGATGCAGTTTATCATTTGAACAATTACTTAATAGGTGTTCTTTCACAAATAAATTGTACAGCCCATCATAATTACTTACACCACTGCCTTGAATCCAACCATCCTGTGTTTTCACTGAGTAGTCCACAAACTCAACCCAGGTGTGGCTCGAGGATTTTTGAGCCCCCCTGAATCTAATCCTATACTCCTCAGTGGAGAATCCCAAGCCCTCAATCAGGGTACCATTCATGAGGTCATAAGATTCTGCATCTTTTCCAGAGAGTGTCAGGAGTCTATCCCTACACTTTCCAGTGAACATTTCCCAAAGGAGAGCACCCCAGTGATATCTGTTTACTTTTCTGGTTGCACAAGCCCTCTCAAAAGCTGTGAAACATTTGGTGATGTCATCACCATCTTCATATTTAGTTACAATCCCTTTTGGGATTTTCAACATGTCAGGAGAATCTCTGATCCTATTTATGTTGCTGCCACCATGGATGGGACCAAAACCCATCTCTTGTCTTTCCCTTTCTATGGCTAGGAGCTGTCTCTCTAAAGCCAATCTTTTGGCCATCCTGGCTAACAGGAGGTCATCTTCACTGAGGCTCGCCTCAGTGATAAGAGGTGCTGTGCCCTCCTGTGAACGAAGCAACATCTCTGACTATTATGGTTGGAGTCAGGGATTGAGGGTCACTGATCTCCCTAATTAGGACAGGAAGGGGATGTATAGAAATGGCTCCCTGTTGCAGTTACCCCCGACTTTTTGCCTGATACTGATGCTGACTTGACTAAGAAGTGTGCTGGGACCCTGCTAACCAGGCCCCAGCACCAGTGTTCTTTCACCTAAAATGTACCATTGTTTCCACAATTGGCACAACCCTGGCACCCAGGTAAGTCCCTTGTAACTGGTACCCCTGGTACCAAGGGCCCTGATGCCAGGGAAGGTCTCTAAGGGCTGCAGCATGTCTTATGCCACCCTAGGGACCCCTCACTCAGCACAGACACTGCATGCCAGCTTGTGTGTGCTGGTGGGGAGAAAATGACTAAGTCGACATGGCACTCCCCTCAGGGTGCCATGCCAACCTCACACTGCCTGTGGCATAGGTAAGTCACCCCCTCTAGCAGGCCTTACAGCCCTAAGGCAGGGTGCACTATACCACAGGTGAGGGCATAGGTGCATGAGCACTATGCCCCTACAGTGTCTAAGCAAAACCTTAGACATTGTAAGTGCAGGGTAGCCATAAGAGTATATGGTCTGGGAGTCTGTCCAAAACGAACTCCACAGCTCCATAATGGCTACACTGAATACTGGGAAGTTTAGTATCAAACTTCTCAGAATAATAAACCCACACTGATGTCAGTGTTGGATTTATAAAAAAAATGCACACAGAGGGCATCTTAGAGATACCCCCTGAATTTTACCCAATTGTTCAGTGCAGGACTGACTGGTCTGTGCCAGCCTGCTGCTGAGAGACAAGTTTCTGACCCCATGTGGTGAGAGCCTTTGTGCTCTCGGAGGACAGAAACAAAAGCCTGCTCTGGGTGGAGGTGCTTCACGCCTCCCCCTGCAGGAACTGGAACACCTACGGATGAGCCTCAAAGGCTCAGGCTTCGTGTTACAATGCCCCAGGGCACTCCAGCTAGTGGAGATGCCCGCCCCCCCTGGACACAGCCCCCACTTTTGGCGGCAAGTACAGGGGAGATGATGAGAAAAACAAGGAGGAGTCACTGGCCAGTCAGGACAGCCCCTAAGGTGTCCTGAGCTGAGGTGACTCTGACTTTTAGAAATCCTCCATCTTGCAGATGGAGGATTCCCCCAATAGGATTAGGGATGTGCCCCCCTCCCCTCAGGGAGGAGGCACAAAGAGGGTGTAGCCACCCTCAAGGACAGTAGCCATTGGCTACTGCCCTCCCAGACCTAAACACACCCCTAAATTCAGTATTTAGGGGCTCCCCAGAACCAAGGAACTCAGATTCTTGCAACCTAAGAAGAAGAGGACTGCTAAGCTGAAAAACCCTGCAGAGAAGACGGAGACACCAACTGCTTTGGCCCCAGCTGTACCGGCCTGTCTCCCCACTTCTAAAGACACTGCTCCAGCGACGCTTTCCCCAGGGACCAGCAACCTCTGAATCCTCAGAGGACTGCCCTGCTCTAGAAGGACCAAGAAACTCCTGAGGACAGCGGCTCTGTTCACCCAAGACTGCAACTTTGTTTCAAAGGAGCAACTTCAAGACAACTGCGTTTCCCGCCGGAAGCGTGAGACTTGCTGCTCTGCACCCGACGCCCTCGGGTCGACTTGTGGAGAAACAATACTTCAGGGAGGACTCCCCGGCGACTACGAGACTGTGAGTTGCCCCCACAGCGACGCCTGCAGAGGGAATCCCGAGGCTCCCCCTGACCGCGACTGCCTGCTTCCCAGATCCCGACGCCTGGTAAAGACTCTGCACCCGCAGCCCCCAGGACCTGAAAGATCGGAACTCCAGTGCAGGAGTGACCCCCAGGAGGCCCTCTCCCTTGCCCAGGTGGTGGCTACCCCGAGGAGCCCCCCCCCCCCTTGCCTGCCTGCATCGCTGAAGAGACCCCTTGGTCTCCCATTGATTTCAATTACAAACCCGACGCATGTTTGCACACTGCACCCGGCTGCCCTCGTGCTGCTGAGGGTGTACTTTCTGTGTGGACTTGTGTCCCCCCCCCCCCCCCCGGTGCCCTACAAAACCCCCCCTGGTCTGCCCTCCGAAGACGCGGGTACTTACCTGCTGGCAGACTGGAACCGGGGCACCCCCTTCTCCATTGAAGCCTATGCGTTTTGGGCACCACTTTGACCTCTGCACCTGACCGGCCCTGAGCTGCTGGTGTGGTAACTTTGGGGTTGCTCTGAACCCCCAACGGTGGGCTACCTTGGAACCAAACTTGAACCCCGTAGGTGGTTTACTTACCTGCAAAAAATAACAATTACTTACTCCCCCCAGGAACTGTTGAAAATTGCACTAAGTGTCTAGTTTTAAAATAGCTATATGTGATTTCTTTGAAAACTGTGTATGCTATTTTGATTATTCAAAGTTCCTAAAGTACCTACCTGCAATACCTTTCATTTAAAGTATTACATGTAAAATTTGAACCTGTGGTTCTTAAAATAAACTAAGAAAATATATTTTTCTATACAAAAACCTATTGGCCTGGAATTGTCTCTGAGTGTGTGTTCCTCATTTATTGCCTGAGTGTGTGTACAACAAATGCTTAACACTACTCCTTTGATAAGCCTACTGCTCGACCACACTTCCACAAAATAGAGCGTTAGAATTATCTCTTTTTGCCACTATCTTACCTCTAAGGGGAACCCTTGGACTCTGTGCATACTATTCCTTACTTTGAAATAGTGCATACAGAGCCAACTTCCTACAGTTTACATAAATAAAGAAGGCAGAAGCAATCATAGTGTATGCTTACAGCGGAAAATGATTGATACAGAATATTAGGCAGTAATGTGTAGCAGGAAGCAGTGTGAATGTTGTGAAGTGATCAAACACAAAGCCACTAAGCAATCTGGCGAGGGCTGCTTATAACAAAACAGGAAAGAAAACTGGGATATGTTGTTAATCCTTCTTATATAAAGGGTTGTTGTTCTCTTAATTCCCTCAGATGGCCATATCTAAGCCATTTCTTTCACCCAGGGTAGCATCAATGTTTTATATTGTAGAAAACCAGCTGATGCTTCCAATCAGTGGTTTTGTAATCAAATACTTTGCTTTCAGCAGTACAGTCTGTTCTAGATGAGGCAAATGTAAATTATTGGAATTTTAACCTTGTATTTTAATTTGGGGTTAGGGTATTTTCCAATCTATATTTAGTTGACTTTGTTCTTGAGAAATCACTTGCCTTACATGAACTGTTGCTTAAATGTTACGTGGTTAACTTTTTAGCACTAGATCTCAAATGCTCAGTAGCCCCTTTTTGCATTTGAACCTGCAGACAGGGGAACTTTAAATAGCTCATTTCAGTTGTGATAAATTGTGGTTTTCCTTTTATACGTGTAGAAATGTTTTTGGCAGTTTCCCCACATCGAGTGGCGTCTCCCAGCCTTAAGCGATGTTCAAAATAAGCACTTTTCTCATATTTAGGAAATTAGATTGGCTTGTTTTATGTGTTTTTCTTTTTTTTTTTTTTTTTCTTTTTTTATTTGCCACATGCTGCTCATAGGTCACTTTATAGTGTCAATGAAGTTTGTGCCAAGAGCGGAGTGTTTTTGTGTACAGGAAGAGATGCACAAAGGAGATAAAGGGCAGTTGATAAATACAGAACTTAAGTTCCCAGCCATTTGTAAACATGATTGTGGTTTCCTAAATTCCAGAGACTTTCAGGAAGAATGTAATTTAATCTTTGTTCAGACCCTCTGGTGATTCCATTTCAGCAACAATACAGTTTGAAATGTAATTCATGCATATGAGACATTTGTTCCCAGGGCTCTACAGCTTTATATAGAAAGTTTCTGGTGTTTTGGACAATGCTGTAACATTATTTAGACAATGTTTTAAATGCATAATTGTATTTTACACTAGTTGGAGCACATAGAACTACTCAATAAGGGTAGGGTAATGTTCAGCCTCTCAGAATCGCAGGGTAAAATTTCATGCGGAATAAATGTTGACCGCGTATTTCTGGCCAGGATACTCTTGCCATATCCTCCATTTACTGAGAAAATACACAGATTTTTGAAGATTCAAACACCCTTGGTACTACTCTCACCATCATCCAAATCTCTTTTAGGAACTTCTAGCTGACAAGTACAGCAATCGGGAAATGTGCTTCGACATCTGCAGCTGTCAGTTTGTGTACCACTATTCCTTTGAGACACATGAGCAGGCTGACATGATGCTTCGGAATGCCTGTGAGAATCTCTGCCCAGGAGGATACTTCATTGGCACCACTCCAGATAGCTTTGAGCTTGTGTAAGTGTTCTTTAATTGTTTACCTATGTTTTTCTGTTGTGGTGTAAGGAAATGCCTCCTTGGCATGGTTACCCCCTGACTTTTTGCCTTTGCTGATGCTATGTTTACAATTGAAAGTGTGCTGAGGCCTGCTAACCAGGCCCCAGCACCAGTGTTCTTTCCCTAACCTGTACTTTTGTATCCACAATTGGCAGACCCTGGCATCCAGATAAGTCCCTTGTAACTGGTACTTCTAGTACCAAGGGCCCTGATGCCAAGGAAGGTCTCTAAGGGCTGCAGCATGTCTTATGCCACCCTGGAGACCTCTCACTCAGCACAGACACACTGCTTGCCAGCTTGTGTGTGCTAGTGAGGACAAAACGAGTAAGTCGACATGGCACTCCCCTCAGGGTGCCATGCCAGCCTCTCACTGCCTATGCAGTATAGGTAAGACACCCCTCTAGCAGGCCTTACAGCCCTAAGGCAGGGTGCACTATACCATAGGTGAGGGTACCAGTGCATGAGCATGGTACCCCTACAGTGTCTAAACAAAACCTTAGACATTGTAAGTGCAGGGTAGCCATAAGAGTATATGGTCTGGGAGTCTGTCAAACACGAACTCCACAGCACCATAATGGCTACACTGAAAACTGGGAAGTTTGGTATCAAACTTCTCAGCACAATAAATGCACACTGATGCCAGTGTACATTTTATTGTAAAATACACCACAGAGGGCACCTTAGAGGTGCCCCCTGAAACTTAACCGACTGTCTGTGTAGGCTGACTAGTTCCAGCAGCCTGCCACACTAGAGACATGTTGCTGGCCCCATGGGGAGAGTGCCTTTGTCACTCTGAGGCCAGTAACAAAGCCTGCACTGGGTGGAGATGCTAACACCTCCCCCAGGCAGGAGCTGTGACACCTGGCGGTGAGCCTCAAAGGCTCACCCCTTTGTCACAGCCCAGCAGGGCACTCCAGCTTAGTGGAGTTGCCCGCCCCCTCCGGCCACGGCCCCCACTTTTGGCGGCAAGGCTGGAGGGAACAAAGAAAGCAACAAGGAGGAGTCACTGGCCAGTCAGGACAGCCCCTAAGGTGTCCTGAGCTGAGGTGACTCTGACTTTTAGAAATCCTCCATCTTGCAGATGGAGGATTCCCCCAATAGGGTTAGGATTGTGACCCCCTCCCCTTGGGAGGAGACACAAAGAGGGTGTACCCACCCTCAGGGCTAGTAGCCATTGGCTACTAACCCCCCAGACCTAAACACGCCCTTAAATTTAGTATTTAAGGGCTACCCTGAACCCTAGAAAATTAGATTCCTGCAACTACAAGAAGAAGGACTGCCTAGCTGAAAACCCCTGCAGAGGAAGACCAGAAGACGACAACTGCCTTGGCTCCAGAAACTCACCGGCCTGTCTCCTGCCTTCCAAAGATCCTGCTCCAGCGACGCCTTCCAAAGGGACCAGCGACCTCGACATCCTCTGAGGACTGCCCCTGCTTCGAAAAGACAAGAAACTCCCGAGGACAGCGGACCTGCTCCAAGAAAGGCTGCAACTTTGTTTCCAGCAGCTTTGAAAGAACCCTGCAAGCTCCTAGCAAGAAGCGTGAGACTTGCAACACTGCACCCGGCGACCCCGACTCGGCTGGTGGAGATCCAACACCTCAGGAGGGACCCCAGGACTACTCTGATACTGTGAGTACCAAAACCTGTCCCCCCTGAACCCCCACAGCGCCGCCTGCAGAGGGAATCCCGAGGCTTCCCCTGACCGCGACTCTTTGAACCTAAAGTCCCGACGCCTGGGAGAGACCCTGCACCCGCAGCCCCCAGGACCTGAAGGACCGGACTTTCACTGGAGAAGTGACCCCCAGGAGTCCCTCTCCCTTGCCCAAGTGGAGGTTTCCCCGAGGAATCCCCCCCTTGCCTGCCTGCAGCGCTGAAGAGATCCCGAGATCTCTCATAGACTAACATTGCGAACCCGACGCCTGTTTCTACACTGCACCCGGCCGCCCCCGCGCTGCTGAGGGTGAAATTTCTGTGTGGGCTTGTGTCCCCCCCGGTGCCCTACAAAACCCCCCTGGTCTGCCCTCCGAAGACGCGGGTACTTACCTGCAAGCAGACCGGAACCGGGGCACCCCCTTCTCTCCATTCTAGCCTATGCGTTTTGGGCACCACTTGGAACTCTGCACCTGACCGGCCCTGAGCTGCTGGTGTGGTGACTTTGGGGTTGCTCTGAATCCCCCAACGGTGGGCTACCTTGGACCAAGAACTGAACCCTGTAAGTGTCTTACTTACCTGGTAAAACTAACAAAAACTTACCTCCCCCAGGAACTGTGAAAATTGCACTAAGTGTCCACTTTTAAAACAGCTATTTGTCAATAACTTGTAAAGTATACATGCAATTTTTATGCTTTAAAGTTCCTAAAGTACTTACCTGCAATACCTTTCGAATGAGATATTACATGTAGAATTTGAACCTGTGGTTCTTAAAATAAACTAAGAAAAGATATTTTTCTATACAAAACCTATTGGCTGGATTTGTCTCTGAGTGTGTGTACCTCATTTATTGTCTATGTGTATGTACAACAAATGCTTAACACTACTCCTTGGATAAGCCTACTGCTCGACCACACTACCACAAAATAGAGCATTAGTATTATCTATTTTTACCACTATTTTACCTCTAAGGGGAACCCTTGGACTCTGTGCATGCTATTCCTTACTTTGAAATAGCACATACAGAGCCAACTTCCTACATGTGGTATTTGAAGAAATGCCTAAACGACTATCTATCAAAGTTTGCGATACATCTTTGGTTTAGTGTTTGGTCCACAATGTCCTAGCTGTGTCAGACTTAAATTATTTTTGTCCTCTTTTGAAAATGAATAAAGTCTACTCCATGGAAATAGAAGTGCTGGGTCTCAAAACAGTTGGCTAGCAACTTTGTGAAGCTGGGAGGTCAGTAGGTAAAACCATTTTTAGCAAACCAGAACTTCAGATATTAGAAATTTAATTATGTTAATTCAGTCCCCGAAGGCAGGCTGTATCGCTTCTAAATTCAAAGAAATAGGTCAAGTTTTCTCAGTGCATTATGAGAATATATGCAAACTCAAAATACAATTTCTAGGGAAAACATTAATGCATCTCTTGGGAAAATTAGAGATTTCCACTTTTATCTGGACGTGTCATGTACCTGTCCTTTCCATTTAATGTAGAAGAAATAGAAGGGGCAGTTAACAGCTTATATAACTTCAAAGCAGGTGGAACAGAAGGTTTCTTGGGTGAAATGTGCTAAAAACAAGATTACAAAAACCTACTAAATTATTTCATTAGATCTTAAAAGGTGGCCACATTCCATCCACCTTCCAAAAACATGCCTTAATCTCTTTCTAAAAAAAAAAGAAGAAAACCCCGCCTCAATCCTTATTACTATTGCCCTACCACTTTACTTAACAGTGATTGTTTAAATACTGAGGAAAATGCTAGGCCTTTGAACAATTTTCCAAGCTCCAACTTTGATATATTGGTGACTTTCTTTCTACTTCAGGTAATCAGGCGGCTGGCTTATTAGGTCAAGGGAAGACTTTCAAACTTGTCAACTCAACATTTTAGTTTGAGGCTTTACAAACAATGGGATTTTCCAGCAGCTGCTGAGGATGGTCGCTGTTCTCTAGGTCAAATTATCAGTTTTCTACTATTGAATAATAAAACATTTAAAAACGTATAAAAAATGTGTGGAACTTTGCAAGGTTGTCCTATTAGCAATACCCTCTACACTGTTCTTTGAACACATACTCTCAGATCAAACTTTTTATCAAAAGCTTAAGTTGTGCCACAGGATGCAAGGTATAGCTCACTGACCAGTCCTAAATAGGCCCAAACCAACCTGGGGTTGCTTGTGTTCCTTTCTGGAATGGAGCAGGGTCAGTGGTACAAAAATGTGGGTTGGAATGCTAGCCAGAGTCATTGCAAGTGGTTAAACTGCTTGAAAGTATTTCTCCCATCCTGCTGTGTGTGTTTTAGGGGTAGGTGAAAAATTCGGCTTTGATTGACTAGATTTGCCCACTTCATGCTCTGCTTGGAGTGCAGAATTCTGACAAAACACCGCCAACTTCCATGTGGCAGAGTTTTTTCTCACACGTGGCTTGCCAATATTAAGTTGGCAAGTGCGAGCGAGAATTTGAGTCCCCTAACATGATTTTTCAGGTGCTAGAACACTTCCCGGCAAGATTTCTCAATGCAGGCAGCCGTGCCAGGTCATAGCTTTTCCTGTTGAGAATGCTGTCACTGGAGTAGAAAATCTACTCGAGTGGCAGAAAGAAGCAGCGCCACATGGTACTGTTTGCGCTGATTTTACAGCGGGAAGAAGCTTCTGGGGCACTGACTGATTCAGCCTCCTCGTGGAATTCTGTGGATTCTCACAAGAGTTTTTATGTAGCTCTGTGGAGTGAAACTGCAAGTTCTGCCCAGGCCTAGCGTAGTTTACCTTTCTTAAACCTATCTTGACTGGAAAACGCTTTATAGCAATGATTGGGTTCTACTCCTACATGCTCATCAAACAGTAAGATGGCCGCTGCTTTTTTTTATCTTCAACTTTGCCATGCATTTTGTTTAAGAAATTTTCTTATAAACTAGAGGCTTAGTATAATCTATAAAAACACAACTCCTATTGAATTGCAAGACTTTCAAGACTACTATATGTTTTCTAATGGTAATGACTTTTTTTATTAGATGTAAAGAGAAAAATGCACATTTCTGGTGTATTCTACCACACAATTTCAAACTGATTGAATAACGTTCTTTAAATAAACGTTGCGAGGGGGCAGTTAACAAATCGCAACAATTATTTGATTAGTTGTTAGTGTATTATACTCCCACCTAATTGCACTTACATAATTCTAGAATTTAAAATGAAATCCCAGGATACGCAGGTGCATTGATTCACATACTAGTGACTTCCTTGCTTTTACAAGAATATTAAGCACTGTATTGTGTCTTTATAAGCAACATATTAGGCACATTTTTAATTCTAAATGCAATCTTAGTACTATTTGGTTGTTGTAGACATTTAGGTCTAATATCAGCAGAAATGTGCTGATTGTGATTTATGCACTGTTATTGGGTACATCTGTGTTTACAGGACTGTGGAAAGCTAATGATATCCTACGTTCTAATTCTTGACTTCTGAAAATAAAAAATCTATGCATGTTATATTGTATTTTTTTAATTGTAAAATTATATTTTTAATGTACTTCATAACTACGGAAAGACTTAGGGATGCTTTGATTTGACTATTTTTGATTTTAGCTGATGTAGTTGAGCTTATACAAGGTTATTTTGTTCCATAACGTTGAGGAACAACTATGATGTTGCAGATCGAGTGGGGCCCTGGGGCCAAACGGCCTCCCACCAGGAATACTGAAACACGACATCCCCCTCTGGGCAGGCCTGCTCTGCAATCTGTTCAACGCCAGCAGCATGGAAAACAAAATTCCAGGCACTTGGAAAGGTGCAATTTTTCACCCCAATCTACAAGAAGGGTCCCTATGGCAACCTTGACAGCTATCGACTAATATCACTGCTTGACATCGAAACAAAAATATTTGCCAGCCTCCTGCTGGAGGAACTCAA